>NC_052614.1:66350358-66660764 GCF_016545825.1 Eucalyptus grandis
ACTGATGCCAATGACGTAAGCTTTTCCTCTACATGTGAAGGAAATCCTGGCAAGCCTTTCTAGCATGACGATGGCATCTAAGTATCATCTGCTTCTTTGTTATAAAGTGCATGATCTTTTCTCAACATTTGCGAATATCATAATACCATTTCATCTGTTATTGCTCAACTCAAACTCCGAGTAGCTCTCGGATGGTTGGTTGCGTGCATGTTATAATCATCCCTTAGTCAATTTCTTGTCTTTATAGACTTGCTAATGGTCAACTCTGTATATACGTTGATTATTAAATGAACACATTTGATGACAGTGCTTTAACACATGCACTGTCCGCCAATTAACTAGTTGGCACTGAAGATGAAATGCTCTGGGATTACTTGGCACTGAACATAGGGAACCAACTATTGCATTTGATTCTATAGCTTGATTCTCTTCTTCTTTGCATTTAATCTGATGATATTTCAGCTTGGCACTGAGATCTATATGTGGAAATTCAGGTCGACAATGATGACAAAAATGATACTGCTTATGGAAATGGTGATCTCTCTAGTAGACCATATTTATGCACTGGCAATGACATCTACCTTGTTTGGGAGCCATGTACAATGTAAGTTAAACAAATCAGCTGCAACTGTCTGGTTTGGTGCATGTGCAGCCTATTTGGCTCATTATCTTTGACCAAAATATCTTAGATTATGCCTTGGACAGTACTGGTTCTTTGCAAATGCACTTTGCATTCCTGTCCTCTTTCTAGACTAGATATTTTTCACATTTGAGATCTGGAGAAAATAACATGGAGAGTCACAACTCATTTGGCGTAACAAGCGTTAAGATTTGTAGATTTTTTGAAATAGAGTGATGAAATCCCTGATAGAGCTTTTCTGTTACATCTCGTCTTGTTTAAGGTGTGCGATGGCACTTGTGCATCAGAGAATCAGGCGTGTGTTTTACGCTTGTCCAAATCCAAGTGCGGGAGCATTGGGCAGCGTTCACCGCCTACAGGGGGAAAAAAGCTTGAATCATCACTATGCAGTGTTCAGGGTTGTGGTGCCACAGGATGTCCTTGACAAAGTCGAATTGTCGATGATATCTGGGAGCTGAGAATGAGAAAGTCGAGTTGAGGATGCCTCAAATTTTGCAGGAAGAATATGGTAGGAAGATTGTATTGCATTATTTGTCTTCTTGGTCATCAGATTTTGGACTTCTTTTTCTCTTTCTAATCATGTTCGAGTTATGTATTGCATTTAGATGTCCTTATTTAAGTAATAGATATTCCACAGTTACTATAAAGTTGGCCCTCGTGCTTTATTCTTATGAATGCCAGAATAAAATATGCAGAGCAAGGAACTACAGAGATGGTATTGCGATTGAATAAGCATCTGAAAGACTTGCTGGATGGCTTTGGAGACTACGAGCGACGACTTGCGAGGATAGCATGTTGCTCAGCCCCATTATCATGTATGTTATGGCCTCTTGACCCTTTCTTGAGATGTCTTGTTGAGTTGCTGAATTGCCCACTAGCTTGAAATTGGGCTTTAGGCTCGGGCAACAACTTCGAAAGACCCGGTCTGTAACCTATTCTTCAAGCACAAGTTTTAAGCAAAGCCAAAGAAACTTCCGTCGGGAAAAAGAGAGACCACTACGGAAAATCACTCGCACAACAGCACCGAGCTCACCACAATTCGCAAAAAGATCATAATAACTAAAAAGAGCTCCGATCCAACATCACCATCATCAAGGCCAGGTAATAAATACACCTCATTCTGCATAATAATTCCCTGACCACATTCGGAACAACGGATAATCAAACAAGTCCCCCAAGAAAACTTCATCAAACGGTGAGGACCTTTCCAACCAATGAACTAAAAAGCAGTGCCTTTTCAAGCGACCACGGCTTCCGATCTCCGCCGTCACCAACATACAGACCGACCGCAAATGAAAGTCACGAGAAAAAACTCGAAACCGCAAATTCAACCGACAGAGAGACCGCACACCCCAATCAAACGCGAAGTCAAATTCGTGGGAGGAAACCGGATTCTGCGGAGACCCAGCGGAGTTACTAGCCGAGGAATATGAAGCCGTTGAGGAGAAAGCACAGACCCATACTGATCGACAGCTTCTTCGCTGGCTTCCTCCACCGGCTCTGCCATGACCGGCAGAGGGAAGAGAAAAGGAGAAGAAAAAAAAATTAAAAAGTAAAAAACCAAAATGTCCTATAATTTAGGGTAAATGTGTTACACGGATAAAAGTTCAGGGTTTTTTGTGTCATAAGAAAATTTTTTTGGTAAATATGTCACGGTTAGCAAAGTTCGGGGTTTTTCATTTCGCAAAAAAAAAAAATATTTGAGGTAAATTTATCACTTTAAGCAAAATTTGGGGTTTTTGATGATCTTCTCCCTAATTTAAACTCCGTTTGTTTTACAAAAAATAATTTTAAAGAAAAAAATTTCAAATTTTTTTATATTGACTTCATGAAAAATGAATTGATTGAGGAAAATATTTCCATCAATAAAAAAACTCTACTTAATTAATTTTTTAAAAAGCGAGCTTTTAATTATTTTTTACTTTTTTTCCTTGTTTCTTCCTCTTCTTCGACCTCTAGCGACCTTAGGCGAGGCTTGACCTCGCCATAAGCTGGCAAGGCTTAACTTTGCTGGGATCTTACTCGAGCCTCATTAGAATTTGGTGAACTCGAGCCTTGAAGGAAAAAATAAAATGAAAGGAAAAAATAAATTAATTTTTTAAAAAGCTAAGGGCGCGTTTGGCAACGATTCTGTCCCTGAACCGATTCGACAAGAAATTATTATTTTTGATTGTTCCGGAACCGATTCCGAGTAAAAAAACGTGTTTGGTAAGCGTATAAAATTTTTGATTCGGAATAGAATTGCGTTTGATAACGTGTCCATTGATTCTGTTCCAAATTATTTTTTTATTTTTAAATAATTTTTTCTACTTTTTTTTTCTTTTTTTGACCTTTTTTCCTTTTTTCCTTTTCTTTTTCATTTTTTTCTTTTCATTTTTCCTTTTTCTCCTATTTTCTTTTCTTCTTGTGGCCGGTCGCCGGACCGGCGACCGGCCGGATGAGGGCCGGCGACCTCACGGGCAGTCGCCGGCCCCCTCGGGCGAGGCCGGCCCTCGTCGGCCAAGCGTCGCCGGCAACCTCGCCAGCTGCCGGCGACGCTCGCCCAGCCTCGCGAGGCTCGGCCGCCGATCGGGCGAGGCCGGCGTCGCGGTGGACGGCGGGCCTCGCCGGGGCTGGGCGAGGCTCGCCGGGGTTGGGCGAGGCCCGCCTGGCCACCGGTCAGGCTAGGCGAGCCCGGCCGGTGGCTAGGCGGGCCTCGCCTAGCCCCGGCGAGCCTCGGCCTCGCCTAGCCCGCGAGCCTCGGCCTCGCCAGATCTGGCGAGGCCTCGCCTCGCCGGTGGACAGGCGGGCCTCGCCGGGGCTGGGCGAGGCCCGCTTGGCCACCGGTCAGGCTAGGCGAGCTCGGCCGGTGGCCAGGCGGGCCTCGCCCGCCCGGCGAGGCTCGCCAATGGCTGGGCGAGCCTCTGGCGAGCTCGCCGGACCTCGCCAGTGGCTGGGCGAGCCTCCGGCGAGCTCGCCGGTCCGGCGGCCGGTGAGCCTCCGGCGAGATCGCCGGACCTCGCCACGGCCGGGCGAGCCTCCGGCGAGCTCGCGGACCGGGCGGCCGGCGGCCGGGCGACGGCGGGCGGTGGCGGCGGGGCGGACGGCGGCGGCGGCGGTGGGCGACTGGTCGCGTGATGGCGGAAGAAAAGAAGAAGAGTTTTATCGTGTTGATTCTTTTTTTGATTCTCGGACGTAGAATCAAATTTTTTTTGATTCTCAAATCTACTCCAAAACTGATTCTGGGAACAAATTTGTTCCCGGGAACAAAATTTTTACCAAACGCGATTCTCGTCCCAAAGGCGATTGCTCGGGGAACAAAAAATCAGAAATAATCACCTGTTTGGAGTGTTGCCAAACGGGGCCTAATTCTACAATATAAAATATAAAAATTGAAAATGAATCCATAGAGAAAGAGATTTATCCTTATTGAACAACAGAAAATAATTTCTAATTCACTTTCAAATTTAAATCGAATACTAGAAAATATGGTTATTTTTCTGGAAATGACTTATTAAAAAATAATTTCCAAAAATGCCACAGTTTTTGCGAAACAGACATAGCCTTGAGATCCAACTCTATTCTGGCAATCATGCCACATCAATTAAAAAACGACCAATTGAATAGCTCCGGTGGTAATTTCCGACCATTCGTTACACATGGCTTTTTTTTTTAAGGCCACTACTGATTCGAGATAAGATGGCAAAAGGAATACGTTGGGTTAATTCTTTCCAAACTGATGAGCATGCGAGTCATGCCTTGGACTATTTTCGTATCGACGCAATCCTAGAGGTAACTAATTACGACATGTAACTACGGTTCAAAAATTTTCTATTTTGTTTGGGCCAGAAAGGAGCTTTATGATGGCTACACATAAGATCACACAAGACCACTTTGATTATGATTTGATGGATGTGACGCCTCTCATTCAATTAGTGGGGATGAAATTTTAAGGGTTAATATCTTGAAATACCTTAAACCGGTATACCTGTGACAAATTTATCCCCAACTATTTTTTTGACCATCAAAAATAAATTTACTCCAAACCAATACACTTGTGACAAATTTACTTTCTGTTGTGACAAATTTACCTTATGTTAATTTTTTTTTTGATTCGGGAGGAACCAGCTTGCATCGACGGTGCGCCGTAAACCCCGGTGACGCTAGCATTTTCATTATCAAATTATTAGAGAACCTTTCCACCGGGAGGTCCAAGGCCCTGATCCACGCCATCGGTGGTACCTTCTATTAATTTTCGTTACATTTTATTATCAAATTATTAAGTTTAATGATATGTTTGGGATACCAATTTACGATCCATTTGTCACAATTTACAATTTTTGTGATTTTTTTGTGGTATTAATCCAATTTAGCAGATGGTATATTTGTCATAAATTTACTAGTTTTGGATTTTTTGTGATCAAATAAATTAGTTTGAAATAAATTTGTCATAAATGTGCTAGTTTAGAGTTTTTTATGGTCAATCGCAATAAATCTATCACAAATGTACCAGTTTGAGGTTTTTTATGATCAAAAAAATAATTTGGGGTAAATTTATCATTGATATACTAGTTTGGGGTTTTTCAGTGTATTAACCCAAATTTTAATTCTGGCTTTATAAACTTAAATTGAAGTCCAACCTGGACAAAAGGGGAGATGAGGTGGCATGTGGTTTAATTTACTCGCCAATTTCCCTTCATCTATTGTCTTCATTTTCGTCTCATCCTCCATCCTTCGTCTTCATCATTTGCTAACAATTTTCACTTTCATACGCATCTCTCTCTCTCTTAATGATCATTTTCTCAACCACCTCTATGTCCTTCAAAAAAAAAAAAAAAAAAAAAACACCTATGTCCTAATATGACCAGCATAATGAAAACAAATTGTGAGCGGAAAAATATTCCTCTTCCTCATTTTATGATGCACTTTTTGTGAATCTACAATTGAGAGCAATAAAACTGTGGCGAGTCTGCTGAATGATCTATGTGGTTGCCATAATTTCACTTGTGGTCGGACCTCATTCGGCAAGGGCCAGAGACATGGCACATGACAACAATTTGACTCCAAAGAGCAACCAATTCGTTTTGGTAACTATGTTGCTCCCTCTCATTCGTTTTCATCCCCTTCTAACTGGAAGATGCTTAATTTGGAAATGTTTGTCCTACTTTGCCCTTTATTGGGGATTCCTATACCTAATTTTGCCACAATTCCTCGAGCGAAGAAGAAAACGAATTTAGGGTTTGAAGAAGAATGAATTTAGTCCCAATTCGCCCCAGTTGGTTAATTTAGAGCATATAAAACACATAAGCAACATCATTTAGCGCTAATATTGCTGACTTCACTTTCTTGGCGAGCCATCTCAAACTATTTATAATAACAAATTGTCACATAGAATTTTTCGACAACTCAAATTAGTGACAATACTGAAGTGATCATTTTATTATAAAAGTGGCACTCAAGTAATTACTCGAAAATTTTTGGTACAAAAGTGAGTGAATATAAAAGTTATGGTAATTTTAGAAGCATTTTCCCCATTTATGCATGAAATGGTAAGGGTAAGGCTACATCGGTAAAATACTTGTAATTTTAACAAAAAAAGAAAAAAAAAGAAAAAGAAAAGGGGATGTATATATGATTATCAATAAAACTTTCATTTCCCTTGTATTTGTTGAGCTTCCAAAAAAACATGTATGAAGCACATATCATAATACATTCGCTTAAAAGGAATTCAACTTTTAACTAATTTCCAATTTTTAACAGTCAACTAATGATGTGACGTGTCAATTATCATTTATATTGGTTATATGATATCATACCACACAAGATTCATGATATTTAGAAATATTAAAAAAATAATTTTAGACTAGATATTTTTTTAACAAAATCTTATATCATGAACGATCCTATTGTAGTATGTAATTTTCTCATCCATAGTTCAGTGTAGACTCATGGTATCATCATTTTATATTATATCATACTAATTATGAAATTTTCTTACATACTTTTCTAAAAAAATGATGATAAATACATATTCATATTCTAAATAGTATAATCTCCATTCATATAAACATTACCACCGGGAGAATGTGGTATGATGACTTTACACCTTAGATTGAAGCCCACAACATGTATTGCAACCAGAAGCTAGTGGACCGCATATAACTATAGATCAGATAACTTATATCTTATTTGATGTTTGGGTTAACAATACATTTGGATTAGGGGGGTGTAGTGATGACAAGATGACAAGGCAGCTGGTGAATTAGGAGAAGAACCGAATTGTGAATCCTTCCGTTATCCTATTTGACAAAAAAATCAAAATGACCGAACAAAACCTCGCGGGATGGACTGTTTCTTTCATCTTCGTTTCGATTTAATAAATTACAAACGTCTAATTTATTAGATTGTATTTTATATATTATGGCAAGGCACAAAAAATTGCCATGGGACCATTTCGTCATGTTATACGTAAACCGCATCTTCCACGTGTGGCCGGTAAGATCCAATCTACAATGTGGCGGCCAGGCCATGACCTCATTATATAATCATAAATCTACTTTACAATTTAGCTATGGTATTATTTTCGTAATAATTTTAACAAATTTAAAAATGTAAAAATGGTGCCCGTGCTATGCTCGGACCCCAAATTAATATATACAATAAGCCATTGTTTGGTTTTTCCAAAAAGAAAAAAGAAAAAACCCCTCAAATGGTCCAACCAATCACCCTTACAATAAAATTTATCACCAAAATGCAATTGAGTCATTAACATTTCAAAAAGTGCAATTAAATCGTAAAATTTGTTAAAAGTGTTATTGAGTTCTAAAACTTATTAAGAATATGGTATTAAGTCATAAAACTTTCAAAAAGTGTAATTAAATCTTTAAATTTTCAAAAATGCAATTAATGCAAGGACTTGATTGAATCAATTTGACAAATTTTAGAATTCGATTACACTTTTCAAAAGTTTCGGGATTCAATTGTACTTTCATCATAAATTTTAAAACTTAATTGCACATTTTAAGAGTTTTAACATTTATTAGTGATACTTTTGTGATAAGGCTTAAGACTTTTAATACACTTATCCCTTCTTCTTCTTTTTTTGGGTCAAGCCTTTACAATATTTCAGATTGCGAGAACTTCTCATCAACAATAAAAAAAACCACAATCTTGGGGACTAACGATCGACAGTGAAGCTCCTCAACTAAGCAATCGATAGAGGAGTTCAACCGTGGGCAACAAAGCCTAGAGCCTAGTGACAGAGGCTAGCAACCGGGGGACAGTGATCGATGGTGGGATTGAGTGATGTAGTTATCAGAATTTTATTAAAATGTGAAATGGTACAATCCCAGATTTATTTAAGTAATCTCAAATTCTATTTCACGGAATCTAAATCGGCGCTGCTCTTTGTTTTTCTCGAGAGTGAAAATTAGTGGGACTAAAAGATCCAATTTGTCCGAGATTGGATTTTAGCGAATGAACCAAACGAGACACGTTACGCCACGGACTTAGGCTATCTAGGATGTCAAGCGTGATATTCACCACTGTCGCACGTGCGGACAAAAGCGACATTTCCCTTGGGATGAGGCTAGACTCGACTTGACTCATCGTTATTCACGAAAAATAATAATAATAATAATAATAATAATAATAATAATAATAATATGATGTCTGTAATTAAAAAAAAAACAATAGAGGGGGTTTTGTACTTTCTTAGAATTTATGCACAAAATTCAGTTTCCTCCACATTTATGCAAAGCTCGCTATTATATTTCTTCTTAAATTAATAATAAAAAAAAAAGGTGAAAATATATTAGAATATCATTAGAATTTGTCCACATAAATTATTTTCAGTGATTTTTCAGCCAAAACTAGACGGATTGACTCAATTGACATTATTAAAAGAGGTTTAGGCTAAATTGACAAAAAATGTAATATATTTAAAGTTATTTTTGGGCAATTTTCCCTTCTTCTTTTTTTTTTTTTAGAGGGATAAGGTTGAGCAATTCCTGTTGGAACTAAGCACAAATAACATCCTCGACTTTATGCCTCCGAAGGAACTTATGATGTAAACTTCTTTCTTTTTGGGAGGGTAAAAAAAAAAAAAACATTTCATTCATTTATGAGAATAAACAATAGAGAAATTCATACCACCGGCTGTGGTGGCTCCGCTGGTAGGCTTCAGTGATCCTCTACGAGAGAGGGGAGAGGTTCGAAGTCCTTGCAACGCAAGGGGGCTGGCAAAGTTACTTGGCGTCTTAAGTGTGCTACCGAGGATGGTGGGTTAAGCACCTGGGGGTTTATGCTTCGGCTACCCGCTGAGGCGGTTCCTCCAGCATTTAAAACAATAGAGAAATTCATTCCAACTGTAAATTAAGATAAATCATAGACAAATCCAAAACAAAACAAGCTTAAGATAAAAAGATGAATTACTAGAACAAGATAGATGTAAGCTTCTTCTTTAAAAATTACGCCCAAATTTTCTTATACACACATATATAATCAATTATAATTGAATTGCCTCCCCTCGAGAAAAATTATAAATCTCTATTAGGCTCTAGAATGAATCCAACAAACTAAAATCTACACTAATTTGAACTAGGAGAATTAAAAAAAAAAAAAAAAAAAGAGTTCTAAAAATATTACAATTGTATCAATTCAGTCATAAATTACTTTTTATCAATTCAGTTCAGCAGATGTTAACATGGCATTTTAAAAATAATATTTTAATAAATGTTTGATTTTAAAATATTTTTCTGTCTTTTTTCTTTTCTTTAATTTTTTTCTCCCTTCCCTTAAGGCGGAGAGGGTCACTAGCTATAGGCAAGGGCAACCCAGCCCTTGCCAACACTAGGCAAGGGCCACGATGCCTTGCTAGCCTAGATCGGTCTAGGTCGTTGCGGCACTCACCAGACCAAATAAGTTATTATTATAATTAAATTATCATTTTCTGGTTTGGCATGATTGAAGAATCAACAAGTGAATCTCCAATGCCATTGATGGGGGATTGAGATGCCAACTTATTTGCACCAAAACATGACACCTCTTTATGATCAATGAGCAATAGGAATTAATCAATCAATCGTGATTGGTTAGAAAAGTTGTGTGTTTCTCTCTCCCTCTCTTCTATATTGTATTTATAAAAGTCAAATCCCACATCACGTACTACAAGTAGGGCCATCAAATGGGCGGTCGGGTTGGGTTTGGGTCAAGTTGAAAATGGTTTAACCTATATTGACCTATTTAATCCGTCTTAACTCATTTTCATGTAATGTTAATTTGATGACTCATACCCGACCCGACTCATACCTAACCTAACCCATATTCTCAAAACGTGTTAATATTTAACTCAATTTAGGTTAATCCACTCTCACCCATTTAATTCACTTTAAGCTCTTCACATATATGTTACTTTAATAAACTTAAGAAAGCTCATTTCTTATGATATTTTTTATAAAAATAATGGTATTGCTAAAACACTTTAATGCAATACAAATTTAATGGATGATTTTTATAATTTTATAAAAAAATATTTTTAAATCAATTTTAATTATTTTTATTTTTAAAAAGCGAATTTTTAATTATTCTTATTCTATTTTTAGAAATATAGTTTTTAATTTTATTCTTTTTCTCTTTTCTTTTTCTTTATTCTTTTTCTTATTCTTTGGCATGGCTGGCTGCCGGCCACCGCCATAGGGGGCTCAAGCTTGCCCAATGTTGATGAGCTCAAGCTTCACCAATCGTCGGCAAGGCCTCCGCCTAGCTAGATCGGCAAGACTCAAGCTTGCCCGATGCCAATGAGCTTGGGGCTCGCTAGATTAGCGTGGCTCGAGCCTTGCCAGTCATTAACAATGACTCCACCTCGCTAGATAGGCAAGCTTGAGCTCGTCGGCATCTCGCTAGATCCGGCAAGCTCAAGCCGTGCCCGGCCGGTGCGCATGATAAAATTTCTGGAACATAAATCAATTTCTAACTAGAAATTGATTTCTCAATTTCTTTTCCATGGACAAGATTCTAAGCAAAGAAACACGTTTGATAATGATTCCAAATTCCTAGTTTCGAAATAAAAATTCATTTGATAACAAAATATATTTCAATGAATGATGACGGCTGGCGTTCGGTGGTCAGAGTTTGAAGTCCAATGTCTGGTGTTTGATGCCAAAGTCCAACATTTGGTGATTGGCGACCAACATTTAGCGTCCGACATCTAGAGTTTGGCGACTAGCAGTTGATGACGGGTGGTTAGCAGCCAAAGTCCGGTGACGGGCGGTGGGCGGCCAACATCCGACAGCTGGTGGTGAGCGGTGAGCAGTGGGTAGTGGATGTCCGGTGGTCAGCAGTGGGCCTCCGATGTCCAACGGTTGGCGATGAGTGGCCAACGACCAGCAAGCGTTCAGCATTTAGAAATCGACGGTTAGTGTCCAGGGCTAATGGCGGATCAGCGACGTTCAGTGGTTGGTAGTCGCAACGAGTAGCCAATGTCCAGTGGCCGGTGGTTGGTGGTCGGCGCCGGTGGCGGCGGGCGATTGATGATGGGCGTACGGCGTCCTATGGGCGGCGGATGGGAGATGGCTGGTAACGAGATTGAACAATGAGGAAAGTTTTGATTTCTTAATTCTGTTTCGAAAATAGAAAAGCTAAAAGTTTTAACTTTTGGTTTCTACTCCAAATCTATTTTTGGAATATATATATATATATATATATATATATATATATCTATTCCAAAAATAGAAAAATAAAATTGCATTACCAAACAAATTTTTATTCCAAACCAATTCTAGGAACAGAAAAACAAAGAAATATAGAAACAAAAATGTTGTTATGTGTGCCCTCGTAGTGCCACATTCCTTGAGCTTTTTTAATATTCTTTACGCCTATCCTTCTAGTACATAATCACTGCTCATAATGAATACGTAGTTGCTCACATTTGTGGATTCGTGCAACCTTTTTATTTGAATGAAATTCTATATTGAGATGAATGCTACAATCCTCTTTCTTGGAAGAAGGAAGAACATTAGGTATTATGAAGTCAACATTTTCCTTTATGTCGGTATTAGATTGTTTTGTAGTCTAGTGATTGAATGGGTTGAAGTAACATTCGGCTCTTTTTTGCTATTATGTTGGGGACATTTTTATAGGGAGAATTACAAAAAAAAGTCATAAACCTACTGCAATTGTGCCAATTCAGTCATAAACTTTTTTTTTTTGGCCAATTTAGTCATAAACCTTTTACAATTGTACCAATTTAGTCCATCGGATCAAAATTGGCCAATCAACGCTGACGTGGACACTGGCTGTCCAGTGAATGTAGACGTGGCATTTTTTAAATATTTTTTTTTGAATTCTTTAACCTTTTTTTTCTTTTTTTCCCCATCTTCTCCTTCCCCTAGCCAGTTGGATGTGAGGGCCAGCGAGGTCAGCCTCACCAGCTAAAGATGAGGGCCGACGAGGTCAACCTTGTCGGCCACAGGTGAGGGTGAGCCCCACCACATCCGACGAGGTCAGCCTCGTCAACCACTAGGGAGGGCGAGGCCCTACCAAATTCGGTGAGCTTGGCTCTCGCTAGATCCGCGAGACCTCGCCCAACCAAGGCAAGGGTCGATCTTGCTAGTGGCCAGCGAGGCTCCTCGCCTAGGGACGGCGAGGCTTGACCTCGCCATGGCTAGGCGAGGCCTAGCCTCGCCAGATGTGGCGACGGCGGCCTCACCGTCGCTGGGTAAGGCTTGCCTTCGCTAGTGGCCGGTGGGGGTGAGCCTCGTCGACCCTCGCCTCTGGCGTTGGCCGACTAGAGGAAGGAGAAGGTGGGGAAAAAAAGAAAAAAAGAATTCAAAAAAAAAAAAAATATTTAAAAATTGCCATGTCAGCGCCAGCTGGCCAATTTTGGCTAAATTGATTGAATTGACACAATTATAAAAGGTTTACGATTAAATTGACAAAAGAAAAAAAGTTTAAGACTGAATTGGCACAATTGCAATAAGTTTATGATCTTTTTGGTAATCCTCCCCATTTTTATACGAGTTCAATTTTCCGGTTCATTATCAATATTATCTAAACATATTTTTTCTTCAATTTCACATGTCTTCCTCTGCTACATTCAATAGTGGTCGCCGGAGAGGAATCGACTTTGAAAACAATATATAAGTTACATCATTCAACGGTGGTTCTTCATTTGATTAATTATTTGCCTATCTACACATGTTCTTTGTTCTAATAATTAGTCGGTCCTTGTCCGTCACTTGCTGTCTTTGCTGATCCTTGGTTGAGACAGTTAGACTTGAGCATGTCCTCAAATTATTTCATTTGAATTCTAGGACATAAAACTTGGAAGCTTTCCCTCATGGGCAGGGAAAATAAAAATATACCCATAAATTAAGGGGTTCTTTCAGGTGATGAGGATAGACTCTACTGCAACTTCTTCAAAATCATTTGAGGAGCTGTAGATCGATATAGTAGCCGCCTACGCCGTTGAAGATGGGAGAGGGAGGTGAAAGCCTTCTTGCTAGGTTAACCTGTGTTTCGCACTGTGTCTTTCAACCCACTTGTTCGTCTAGTACCCTTGGTGGAAAGACACCGTGCAAATTCTAGTGGAGTTAGATTAGAGAGAAGCTGGAAAAAGAAAAGAGGGACTTTCGTGGTTTTGTAATAATCTGACATTATTCCATCCAAGGAATTGGCAAAGCCCCCAAGAATGCCTAAAAACCGAATCCATATAGATTAGTCTGATTTTGAATATTTTTAGGGTTAAATGGACATGTTTTACGTTATATAAATTTTTCATCGATTGTTGAGTATAATTTCAGTAAGATTTCATTGTTATCAATCTGAATCTGAACATTTATTAAACCCAAACTCCCTAAAACCAAAGCAAGCGTAAACCATTTAAGCTAATTCAAATCCTAATTTAGCTAAAACCCAAAATGAACCCATTCATTGTTTTCTCTTCTTCTTTTTTCCCATATATATCTTCTTTTATTACTGTTTCCCTTGATTAATTTTCTTTTTGTTTCTTTTTTTCCTTGCTCCCATCGTCTTCCTTCTACGCCAACTGAAAGCATCCAACTTCAATCCAGACTCTATACACACCGAAACCATCAGAACATGAACAAAATATTTCACAATCAATGGGACACGTCTACCTTCGGTCATCGGACCGCTGCTGCCACCACTGCCGGCACAACTGGCCATTCATAATTTTCGGCCACAATATTGCAGAAATGCACGACAAATAAACAAAGAGCTTATCCTCATAAGAAAAATTCACCCACAAATGTTGAAGAAGGATCTAATTCAATCCTTGATTAGTTCCTTAGTGTGATCCTGATTACATGGATGACACAGTGAATCGTCGTCATGAAACATTTCAAGGAAGACAATATTTTGTATATTTCTTTCTTTCTTTATTTCCTGTATTATAAATACAACTACATACTTGTACATTTGACACAATTAAGAAATACAATCAGAGTCTTCCAATTTTCCCACATTTTCTGTCAACGAACGCCTATATCCGGAGATCAAACTCCAGGCCGTTCCACGTGAGCAACAACAATCAGTTCACCCCGAAGCAAATCAATGCAAAAAGAAAGCAAACAAATTCATTCAGATTTCAGCGACTATCAAGTACATGAAAATTTAACACACATCGATACATTTCGGTTTTCAACGAAAAAAGAAGTTTTTCATATCGGCAAACTCCATGCATTTTCATGGAACACATCACCTGCATTTGGTTGAGGAGCAAAACAAGGCATAAAAAGCTCGGAGTAGAGAGCAAATCCATAAGAAATATTTTCAAAATGTCAAGCAATCGCTGATGTCAACTTGATAGGACTGTTTTGATTCTAATCTAGAACATGCCGTTTCAGTTTTTCTTCATGAAAAATGATAAGTGTAAAGTAGAAATAAAGTCGTGGAATTTTCAATTTTTTGTATGTTTCATTGAAGTATACATAAGCCTATCTCGTTTTATATGATAGCTATCTATAGCAAGGTAATATTACAATAGAAATTACCATCGATTAGAATAGCTATCTATAGTAACGTAAAATTATAATAGAAATTATAATCAAGGGAAAATTTCAATTAAGGGCCTGAAGTGAACCGTTTTCTCAAAAAATGGCCTAAAGTGGACATTGTATCAAATAAGGGCCCGGAGTGACCGATTTAGTCTCGAATAAGGATTTCAACTTGAAAGCCAGTCAAATCTTATTTGCAGCTGGGGGTATTTTCGTCTAAAGACTTTTTTTCTTTTTCTTTTTCTTTTCTTTCTTTTTTCATCTTGCTCACCTCCTTCTCGACAAATGCATCGGACTCCTCACCCACGAGCTTGCATAGGTGCAAAACAATTTGAACAATTTAGGAAAAGAAGAAAACAAAAAGATATTCGAGAAGTTATGCAGTTTTGCAAAACTGCAAATTGCGTGTTTCAAAATCGCAAAGATATTCAAGAACAACAAGATGAAAAAAGTGCAAAATCGCTCAGAAATTCCCAAAACCACGTATTTCACTGAACAAATCAATGCACATGAGTATCATAGAGATTCCTCAAAAACCTCTAATACATTTGGCTTAGGCACTTCAATCTGGCTTCTCCTCGCTAAGATCGATCATAGCCTGCGTGAGCACCGATTTGAATTCAAGCATCGATGACAACGAGGGCAGCAAGCTAATGGCTTACACCTCATCATGCTTCGTGCTTGACCACGACCTCAAGATATGGGGATCGAATCGAGCTGAGTATCACATCTTGGTCCACTTGTGCTCGATCTAGGGCTTGGATTGACCTCCATCTTTCAACAAAGGTACTGGAATTGCTGTTGAGGGCAATGACAAATGAGGTTGAGGGCATTGATGGCTAATTCGGCAAGGAAGATAGAGATGGACTATGGAGAATGCGATATAAAGAGTGAAAAAGGCGAAGGCACGATGATGATGAAGAAAAGAAAGAGAAGGAGAAAATAAATTAAAAAAAGAAGGAAAAAAAGTCTTTAGACAAAAATACCCCTAGATGCAAATAAGATTTGGTTGGCTTTCAAGTTGAGGCCCTTATTTGAAATTAAGTTAGTCACTTCAAGTCCTTTTTTGAGACAATGTCTATTTTGGGTTCTTTTTTGAGAAAAGGGTTCCACTTTAGGCCCTTAATTGAAATTTTTCCTATAATCAATTAAAATAACAAGATTACAATATGAGAGATACTCAGAATCAGACGAATACTCGGAATCAAACAATACATTTTGTGTGCAAACCTCAACACGTTCTTTTGTGTGTTCTCGAGCCCATGTTTTGCTTTCGGCAGACCCTAAACTCAAAAGCTTGTTCAAGTAGCTTCTTGTCATCAAAAACCACGATCTCGCAAAATGATTTCTCAAAGCCTAATCTCGCTGTTTGAGACACAGCATCGAGCAGATGCAGCAAAAGGCAGAAGAAAAGTCTGAGAAAGTAGGCTACTGAAGGAACCTACCTTGCGGTTTTGTGGAGCAAACTTATGGGTAACATTCCAATTACATATGAGCAAATAAACACTCTCAAGGAGAGGTCCGTACACGAATCCGTAGCAAACCAGGATTTGAAGCATCACCCTTACTTTCAATAAAAGGTGGCAGTATCATATGTCCATGACTTCAGACTTGCTAATGGTAACACTCATATCCGGTAGCTAGCATGTATTAGGTTGAGTTGCACCAACAATACTGCCTGCTTCTCCTAAACTATTTATTGCATGTTGATTCGTGATACGACACAACATTACAAATTCAAAATCAATGTGGATTGACACTTCTTGACCTTTTTTTTTTATAATTAAAACAGATTTACATCAAAACATTTTAATAGAGATAAGAAACAATGTAAGTAATAAGTGCAAATAGAATGACAAAAAGAGAAGGGACAACAATTTAAAGAAATTAGATGCCAATCAAAAGTCAATGATGAGGACATTTGAAGAGAAACACATGTCGTGAATCTTGATTTAAAAGATAACAAAGATGATTCTTATTCCATTTCTATCAAGAATTATGAGTTCACAACGTCATATTTCTACATTCACATAAGAGGTTTTGGATTCCATGGATAACAAACATCGAACTCTGCGGAGTCACTAAGCCTACAAGGACCTTTGGGCGAGATTTTCCAAATACACTGTTTGCAAAAACGAACGTCCTTCTTCTCCTTGTATATCAAACCACTCAAATCGGCCTGGCCATGAAAAGCCGCAAAAGAACCATGTGCCTCCGAAGAATTTGGTGTGAATGAGAATGACCAGCTTTCCTTTATATCGTGGACTCCAAGATCGTCGTCCTTGGATTTGCAATGAACTCTTAGAATAGCACCACCCCCCAAACGGTTATTGATCAAAACAGTTGCCTTGCCCATAACAATTCCTGGACAGCTAGCTACAAATAAAAACCAAATGAATATAAGCGTGGCTGATGTCTTCATCATCGTGGCTTACAATGTTCAGATATCAACATCCTTAAGCAATTTAAGGATGGAGAATGGAGCTCATCAGCCGGCGGCAACCATATTTCTTTCTTAATTTGACACAATTAATTACTTTGAGATAAGAACTGTCACATAAGGTAAGTTACAAATTCAGGTTTTGTTTGATGACAAAATCCTTGGCAATGCTAGTCATATTGAGAACTTATACTAGCATGATGTATCCACACTTTAAAGAACTCGTTTTCTTTTTTCTTTTTTTCTTTTTTTCTTTTTTTGTTGGGGTGGGGGGAGTTGATATCAATAAACAGTAATCGGCTTGTTTAAACTCTAAAAGGAAACCATTGCACAATCTCATTTTGATTTTGTCAAAAATTCATCAAACAATCCTTAATAAATCACTTTTATGATACAGACAAAAAAAAAAAAAAAAAAAAACTTTTATGATAGCACTGAATATCTCTAGAACTATTTGTAAGTTTTACACCAAATCTTTTGCAATTAGGAATTCAGCTATCATGATGCTAAAGGAAACCACTGCACCATCTTATTTTAATTTTGTGAAAAAATTGATAAAATGATCATTTTATTCCAAATCTTCTGCAATTAGAGATTGATAAACAGTAATTGGCTTGTTTAAATCTAAAAGGACACCACTGCACAATCTCATTTTGATTTTTTTGAAAAAATTGACCAAATGGTCCTTTTACGCCTAATCTTTGTCAATTAGAGATCAACAAACAGTAATTGGCATGTTTAAATGCTAAAAGGAAACCATTGCACAATCTCATTTTGATTTTGTGAAAAAAATTATCAAATGATCCTTTTATGCCAAATCTTTTGCAATTAAAGATTGATAAAAGGAAATTGGCTTGTTTAAATGCTAAAAGGAAACCGTTGCACAATCTCGTTTTGATTTTGGGGAAAAATTGATCAAATGATTCTTTTATGCCTAATCTTTTGCAATTAAAGATTAATAAACAGTAATTGGCCTATTCAAATACTAAAAGGAAGCCATTGCACAATCTCATTTTGATTTTGTGAAAAAAATTGATAAAATGAACTTCAATAAATCACTTTATGGTAGCTTTGAATATCTCTGGAATTATTTGCATGTGCTATGTGAAGTCTTTTGCAATTAGGGATCCGGCTGTCATTTTGCTAAAAGGAAACCATTGCACAATCTCATTATGATTTTGTGAAAAAATTGATCAAATGGTCCTGTCCCAATTCTTTTCCAAATAGAGATTGATAAACGATAATCGGCTTGTTTAAATGCTAAAAGGAAACCATTGCAAAGTCACATTTTGATTTTGTGAAAAAATTGATCAAATGATCCCCAATAAATAACTATTACAACATCTTTGAATATCTCTAAAATTATTTGTAAGTTCTATGCCAAATCTTTTGCAATTTGGGATCTAGCTGTCATTTTGCTGAAAATGACAAAGAGTGAATGAGAAGTGCCATAAGGAAGTTGTCTCTTACTCGAAGAATTCGCCACCAGTCGATTTTCTGTCAATTTGGATTCAGGTTACCTTTTGTTAATGTAAATTTGCCATTTGACTCTCACAAATTGTGTGCATATTTGAAATAATAATGGCTTATAGAAGAGGAAGATCAATAATTAGTGATATAATATATTGATTGTACTTATATCCTTTTATGTTAGTTTAGGCAAAGTAATCATAGTTGTTAAATCAAGATACATACAATTAATCGAAATCTTAAATTTATACCGACAATTGATTTGTATTGTAAGATTCGGTAATATAACTAAAATTAGTACTAGTGACATGGACATTTATAAATTATATTATGATCTTGAAAGTAAAAATATTAATTTTGAGTGTGAGTGATGATCCCCGTGCATAAGAAGTTATAAAATTCAAGTTGCTTTACTGAAATAAAAATTACATTCAAATATAGATCATAAATAATCCGCATGTCATTTCATTTGACATTGCATTATAAAATGCAAAAGTTATTTTTAAATAGTTAGTAACTATCTAAGTACAAAATATATAATACAATATGACATCTTTCATTGTTGGAAAAAAAAAATTCATCTATCACTTAGACAAGTAAATATATAAACAAAAACTGAGAGGCTTGATACTTATTGAATTGATAAATTTGTTCATGTGCTAGCAGTCCATCTGATAGATGTGTATCACTAAGGCCTTGAATTGGATTAGATCCGACTATTTTTATAACTAAGTGAGCAATTTATAATTGAACGAATAAACAAACGTGTGAAGAAGAGAAAACCTTGGATGCATATTTACAGAAGTTCCATCACCACACACTCTCTCTTGAAACTCTATAGTCTAGTCAAGTTTACATCCACTAACTAAATGGTTTTTGCATTTTGCCTTTCATGGGCGGAAGTGTAATAATTTTTTGTTCTATTTTCGTTCTCAATCGTGTCCCACGATATGGGGTTGAGGACATAATTATATCAGGGTTCAAATTATCACTTGAATTATGAGAATTCTGCTATTTAATACTTTCCTAATTGCATATTCGGCGTTCTCATTAAAAATTGGGATGACATCTTGTGAAGATTTCTTCGAATCAATATCTCTAGTATCTTCCTTCTTATTCTTCCTCTGATTAGGATTGCCCAACCGCACATGCTTCTTTAAGTGAACATACTTAGGTAAAACTTGCTGCAATTGCTTAAGCACCTTAACAGGATTCGAAAGAGTATAATTATACACACTACTATATCTTCCCTTCCACAGATACTTACATACAAAAGCAATGATCCTGGAAACAGCTGGCTTAGTCTCCACTCCTCTTCTCCATAGAGTTCTATGCAGCGTCTAAGAAGTATACAATGAATAAGTAAAAGTTTGTTGACCATTTCTAATAGTACCGTGCTTTTTCCACTCCCTCTTTGGTAAAAACACTCATCAACAGTGTTCTAAGAATATATATTACCTTTTGTGGTCCCCACATTTTAACATTCCTCCCAAGAAAGTGTGCCCCTTTTCTTGTCGTATCACTTTATTATTATTATTATTATTATTAATTTCCTATTTCTTTTCTCGTGAGTCCCACGTCCACTTTTCTTATCTTCTTCCTTCTCTTCATTCTCTCTCAAGAGAGTGAGAAATAGAGAATCACAAAGGGTATGTCCTCGTGCTTGCATATCCTAGTCAGAGTAATCTTTCTAAATGTGAGATTACTTCGTCATATTCTGGTTGAGGCTTTAAACAATAAATTGTTGTTTTAAAGCTCTCATACTCAGACCCCAGACCTTCCAAAACACCAAACAGTTTTGTTATTTCATCCACTGTTTTCCCTATTGCATTCAATTGATCGCATATTGATTTATACTCTCTGAGATATGTTGATAAAGTTCTATCATGCTTATGACAAGCCTGCAGTTTTCCCCTCAATTCAAACTCCTTTGCCACAGACTTTTGTGTAAACCGATTGAGTAAGGTCTGCCAAACTTCATATGCAGTGTTTAAGCCAATTATCAAACTGAGTATGTTTTCTGAAACAACACCACTAATCCAGGAGGATACAAGCTGATCTGTCTTGATCCAATCATTATAGTCAAGATTAGAAATCTCAATAGTTTGACCTCCTTCTTCGACCTGCAATGTTTTAGGAGGTGGTGGAACTTCTCCATTAACAAACCCAAATAGGTCTTGACTTCTTAAGAACCTATGAAACTGGGCTTGCCACAGAAGGAAATTATCCTCAGCTAATCTAATGGTAACAAAATTTGAGATATTGACATGAATAGGAAATGGATATCTCAAACTTCTTGCTGCCATTTTACTCTTCCAGATCTTCGAACAACTTTTAGTTGCAAACACAAACTCTGCTAGTTTTGTAGTATGTTGCGACAAATATATTTCTGATGATGAAGATTTGGATGTAGATGAGAAATACCAACTCACAGATCTGTTGGAAGATATAGATGTCTCACAGATCAATGAAGCTCTGAATCCTGACTTCAATCTGCTGTAGATTCAGCCATTTTATGCAACATCGAGATGACTTCTTCAGGATGCGAGCTCTGATACCATGAGAAAGTTTATGAACAGGAAGTGATGGAGAGAAAACGAGAGAGAATTGAGATGAAATACTTCTTCTGTTATTCAACTTCACGAGATCTACATCATGAGAGATTTCCTTTTTATATCTACATTAGCTCTCTCTTAAGAATCTGTTTTACAGTTATTGAGCTGTTGAAGAAGATACAACTACCTAACTGAAGAGAAACTAACTGATTACCAGAAAAGGAAGAAACAGAGTACAAGAACAGAGTGCTAATTAGAGAGCTCTTGGCTTTACAAGCTTCGCAGATTATTCATATGCAGCAATACACCCTTATCTTTATCTTCTTTCCTTTCTCTGGTTTTAACAGTAGTTCTTCTTCTTCTTCTTGTACCCTTCTCGGCATCATTTATATATTCTGCTTCTTCCTCATATGCTTTCCTCCTCCTGTTCTTGATGGCATTATTAGTGGCTGTGCTGCTGCTATGTACTGTAGTCTTAACAAGACTCAGGCCCGCTACCAGGACGTCGACTCCTCGGCCACCTTTGTCTACGCAGCAACCGATCCAACTCGCTCAACCTCAGCGTGATTCAAGCTCTTAGTGAGGAAATTTTAGCACACTAGTCAGTGGATTTTTTCGACAGATAGATGGGAGAAGGCGAGAAAATTGATTCTCCGGCTTTTGCTTGCGAATCTAATTGAGGGTTTTTGATGAAGTAATTCAGACGGCAGAGAGAATGCCTCGAGGTTGCCAATGCCACCCCCAGCCTCCCCATCACCCTTCCTAGCTGCTCATCAGCGCGATCTACTCCACCTTCGTGGGACTCATCACTTGCAGAGAGCACAACCTCCTTGTGTCCCGTCAGTATGCGCCACCCTCCCTCGATCCCCTTGTTGTCGTAAGACATGGGGAGCATAGCCTTTACTCATGCGGCTCGAGAAGGCGACGTTGGGGCTCATGAGGAACAGCTCAGCTGCCTCTGCCTACACATACGCGGAAGTCTCCATTTCTCTACCTCTTTATTGCTCTGAGTGGTTACACGAGAGAGAACTCCCTTCGAGAGAAGGAAGAAGAGGAGTAAAGTGAACACGGGACTCACAAGAAAAGAAATATAAATCTAATTTAAAAGAGGGACACGACCAGAAAACAATGGAACGACACTATCTTAGAACATTAGCGGACGATGGATGCTAAAAAGTGGGACCCACAAAAGGCAACACAATAATTGTGTCGAGGAGTGTCTTAGCTAAAGAGAGAGTGAAGAAAACGCGACCCAAATAAGAATGGTCGATTGTGAGGGCAATAACATTTTAGACTACGGTTAGGTTTTGCAAAATTTCAATTTTATGAAATTTAGAAAAGTCGACTTAGGCTTGATTTTGGCAATTCTTCTGTGGTTTGAACAAAAATCCCGGCCTCTTCACTGTACAAATCGTCAGCATACAAAATTAATCAACACTAAACTTCGAAAGTTTGACGTGCCATTGAATATAGAATCTCATCAGCCAACACATTCGTAATCTGCCCGAGACTTGGGGAGGTGAAGAAGCTTTAAAGGCCATCGAGCTTGAGAAGACCACCGACTTTAGCCGTGAATATCGCCTTCACCAGTCGATGTCTGGAAAACTTTGAGTTGCATCTCATGTGCAGATGCTGCTTCTATCCTTTCCTGTATCATATTATCCTATCACACCTATAGACCTCATGAACGACATGAATCAGATTAAGAAAAGCATGGTAAAGTACTCGTACATATACCAAGTTTTATGTATATTTACAGGGTTCATGTTACAAATGAACCCAAGTAGAAGGGTGTCTAAGCAAAAACATTCCAGTGTAGAACAAATCAATATATTAACGAGACAAAACGAAGAGAGAAAGAGTTGCAAATCAAAATCAAAATGATGAGGAAATTTAAAGAGATACAAAATTAATAAAGGCGATCTTATTCCATCCAAATCACTGGCAATTCACCACATCATTTTTCTCCATCATACATTAATGTAAGAGGTTTTCTCCCCATCCGTGAAGGAGGATTCCAAGGAGAACATTTTGAGAAATCTCCAGTCATCTTATCAAGCAAACAAGGACCATTGGGCGAAATCTTATAAATACAAGTGGAGCATTGCATTTCATCCCTATTTTGGTCATATATGTCGAAATAACGAAATTGACCAGGCCATGAAAAGCTACAAAAAAACAACGTATTCCCGAGGAAACTGGGTATGAATGAGAAACTCCAGCTCCTCATCGTCGTAATATCATGGAATCCGAGATCGTCCTGCTTCGATTTGCAATGAACTCTCACAGTAATTCCATCCGTCATATTGCTCTTCATCTCGACATAGGTCTTTCTCCAAACGCTTTTTCCGACACATCCAGTTACAAACAGGGAGCAAATAAATATGAGCGTAGCTAATGTCTTCATTGTGGCGTAAATTGCTTCGATATCAAAACCATTAAGCTATTTAAGGATGAAGATTGGGGCGTATCAAATCTATTACATTATCTCTTTCTTTTTTCCCCTTCTTTTATGGTCTGGAATAAGAATTCCCTTATCACTTTTCCGTTTCCACCTTACATTTTATATTCTTTCGTTTTTACACCGGTATAAAAATTGTCACGTGAGATTAACTACATTGCTCCAATATCATCGTCATTCAGATATTGAAAGATGGAGAATGGAGCATATCGAATCTCACTAGCTTGCCGCAACCATCTTTTACCTTTTATTTTTCTTCTTCTTTTTTGGGGAGGAGAATTGTGATATTAGTTTTGTTTTTTTCCTTTTTTGGCAGACGTCAGTATGGGAAAAGGATTGCTATATGACCTCTTTTTTCTTTCCTTCATTTATAGTCTGGGATAAGAATTTCCATATTACCTTTAAAATTCTTTCCTTTTTACTCTTGTATGAGATTTGCCATTTCTTCTTTTTTACTTTTAGATAAGAATTGCCAAATACGATCAGCTACAAGTCAAGTATAGTATCTCATGTATAGCTTAATTAAAGGAGAGAAAACGCAAACAACTTTGTGATAATTAATGTCTAATTTTTTTTCTCTCATTAGCATCTTTGGATTTGCTTGGAATGATGTTCACTTTTAACTTGTTAGAGATTTTTTTTTCGAACTTTACACCACGCTCAATTAGAATTTTATTTAACTCAGTACAAAACTTTTAAATATACAATACAATGTAAATTAACATAAAATTAACATAAAATTCTTTTTGTAAACTTTTATAAGAAAGGGCATAATTGTCAGTTCATTATAATACTTAAATAGCCTTTTGTTTCTTGTGAAACTGACATCCTCAGGCTTAAATTAGATGTGGTCCACTTATGGTTCTGAGCAATGGTTACCTTTTAGCATTTGAACAAGCCAATTACTGTTTATCAATCTCTCATGGCAAAAGATTTGGCATAAAATGATCATTTTGATCAATTTTTTTTCACAAAATCAAAATGAGATTGTGCAATGGTTTCCTTTTGGCATTTAAACAAGCCAATTACCGGTTATCAATCTTCATTGCAAAAGAATAGGCATAAAAGGATCATTCGACAAATTTTTCCACAAAATCAAAATAAGATTGTGCAAGGAGGGTTTCCCTTTAACAAAATGACAGCCAGATCCCTAATTGCAAAAGATTTGGCATAGAACTCAAAAATAAATTCTAGAGATATTAAAAGCTATGGTTAAAGTTATTTATTCTGGATCGTTTGATCAATTTTTTTACAAAATCAAAATGAGATCGTGCAATAGTTTCCTTTTAGCATTTAAACAAGCCAATTACCATTGATCAATCTCTAATTGCAAAAGTTTAGGCATAAAAGGACCATTTGATCAATTTCTTCACAAAATCAAAATGAGATTGTGCAATGGTTGCCTTTTAGCATTTAAGCAAAGCCAATTACTGTTTATCAATCTCTCATTGCAAATGATTTGGCATAAAAGGATCATTTGATCAATTTTTTTCACAAAATCAAAATGAGATGGTGCGGCGGTTTCCTTTAGCATAATGATGGCTGGATTTCTAATTGCAAAAGATTTGGCATAGAACTTACAAATAATTCTAGAGATATTAAAACCTACCATAAAAGTTATTTAAAAAGGATCATTGGATCAATTTTTCATAAAATCAAAATGAGATTGTACAACGGTTTCCTTTTAGCATTTAAAAAAGCCAATTACTATTTATCAATCTTAATTGCAAAAGATTTGGCATAAAAAGACCATTTGAAATTTTCATAATGACCGACCATAAATTTTTATTTTTTTTTACAACAGTTTTTTCTAGCATAATAGTCATTAGGCCACTGTGAGAATAACAGTAGGTTGTAAGTCATAAATTCTTGAAGTACCGAATCACGCAACAATTTTTAATTATTTTTTATTTGTTTTTTCATGACTTAAAATAAATTGTTAATCTCAAGAACTATCACGTAAGCATTTCTCTTTTCACAACATCAAAATGAGATTGCACAATGGTTTTATTTTAGCAAAATGATAGCTGGATCCTAATTGTAAAGGATTTGGCATAGAACTTACAAATAATTCTAGAGATATTCAGAGCTACCATCAAAGTTAATTTTTTTGGTCCGTACCATGAAATTGATTTATTAAGGATTATTTGATCAGTTTTTTTACATAATCAAAATGGAATTGTGCAATGGTTTCCTTTTAGAGTTTAAACAAGCTTCCCCCAAAAAAAGAGTTCCTTAAAGTGTGGATACAGTTCTCAATATGACTAGCATTGCCAAAGATTTTGTCATCAAACAAAAACTGGATTTGTAACTTACCTTATGTGACAGTGACAATTCTTATCTCAAAGTAGATAAGAACAAAAATATATATTATTTCCGCAATTAATTGTGTCAAAGTCAGCCGACTAAATTGAAAAAAAAAAGTTTAAGACTGAATTGGTACAATTGCAATAAGTTTATTACTTTTTTGGTAGTTCTCCCCATTTTTATACGAGTTCGGTTTTCTGATTCATTATCAATATGATCTAAACATATTTTTTCTTCAATTTCACGTCTTCCTCTGCTGCATTCAACAGTGGTCGCCGGAGAGGATCGACTTTGAAAACAATATATAAGCTACATCATTCAACTGTGGTTATTATTTGCCTATCTACACATGTTCTTTATTCTAATAATTAGTTGTCTTTGCTGATCCTAGGTTGAGACGGTTAGACTTGAGCATGTCCTCAAATTATTTCGTTTGAATTCTAGGACATAAAACTCGGAAGTTTTCCCTCATGGGCAGGGAAAATAAAAATATAACCATAAATTAAGGGGTTTTTTCAGGTGAGGAGGATAGACTCTGCTGCAACTTCTTCAAAATCATTTGAGGAGCTAGTAGGTAGATATAGTAGCCACCTACGCTATTGAAGGTGGGAGTGGGAGGTGAAAGCCTTCTTGCTAGGTTAACCTGTGTTTTGCACAGTGTCTTTCAATCCACTTGTTCATCTAGTACCCTCGGTGGAAAGACACTGTGCAAATTCCAGTCGAGTTAGATTAGAGAGAAGCGGGAAAAAAGAAAGGAGGGACTTTCGTGGTTTTGTAATAATTTGACATTATTCCATCCAAGGAATTGGCAAAGCCCCCAAGAATTCCTAAAAACAGAACCCATATAGATTAGTCTGATTTTGAATATTTTTAGGGTTAAATGGAATTACGTTATATAATTTTTTCATTGATTGTTGAGTATAATTTCAGGAAGATTTCATTGTTATCAATCTGAATCTGAACATATATTAAACCCAAACTCCCTAAAATCAAAGCAAGCGTAAACCATTTAAACTAATTCAAATCCTAATTTAGCTCAAACCCAAAATAAACCCATTCATTGTTTTCTCTTCTTCTTCTTCCATATATATCTTCTTTTATTACTGTTTCCCTTTATTAATTTTCTTTTTGTTTCTTTTTTTCCTTGCTCCCATCGTCTTCCTTCTACGCCACCTTCAATGGGACACGTCTACCTTCGGTCATCTGACCGCTGCTGCCGCCACTGCCGGCACAACTGGTCATTCATAACTTTCGGCCACAATATTGCAGAAATGCACGACAAATGAATAAAGAGCTTATCCTCATAAGAAAAATTCACCCACAAACGCCTATATCTGGAGATCAAACTCCAGGCTGTTCCACGTGAGCAACACCAATCAGTTCACCCCTAAAGCAAATCAATGCGGAAACAAAGCGAACAAATTCATTCAGATTTTAGCGACTATCAAGTACATGAAAATCTAACACACCTTGATACATTTCGGTTTTCAACAAAAAAAAGAAGTTTTTCATATCGGCAAACTCCATGCATTTCATGGAGCACATCACCTGCATTTAGTTGAGGAGCAAAACAAAGGCATAAAAAGCTCGGAGTAGAGACCAAATCCATATGAAATCTTTTCAAAATGTCAAGCAATCACTGATGCCAACTTGATAGGACTGATTTGATTCTAATCTAGAACATGCCATCTCAGTTTTTCTTCATAAAAAATGATAAGTGTAAAGTAGAAAATAAAGTCGTGGAATTTTCAACTTTTTGTATGTTTCATTGAAGTATACATAAGCCTATCTCATTTTATATGATAGCTATCTATAGCAATGTATTATATATTTTGTACTTAGATAGTTACTGACTATTTAAAAATAACTTTTGCATTTTATAATGCAATGTCAAATGAAATGACATGCGGATTATTTATGATCTATATTTGAATGTAATTTTTATTTCAGTAAAGCAACTTGAATTTTATAACTTCTTATGCACGGGAATCATCACTCACCCTCAAAATTAATATTTTTACTTTCAAGATCATAATATAATTTATAAATTTCCATGTCACTAGTACTAATTTTAGTTATATTACCGAATCTTACAATACAAATCAATTGTCGGTATAAATTTAAGATTTCGATTAATTGTATGTATCTTGATTTAACAACTATGATTACTTTGCCTAAACTAACATAAAAGGATATAAGTACAATCAATATATTATATCACTAATTTATTTATCTTCCTCTTTTATGAGCCATTATTATTTCAAATATGCACTCAATTTGTGTGAGTCAAATGGCAAATTTACATTAACAAAAGGTAACCCGAATCCAAATTGACAGAAAATCGATTGGTGGCGAATTCTTCGAGTAAGAGACAACTTCCTTGTGGCACTCCTCATTCACTCTGTCATTTTCAGCAAAATGACAGCTAGATCCCTAATTGCAAAAGATTTGGCATGGAATTCACAAATAATTCTAGAAATATTCAGAGCTATCATAAAATTTAGTTATTAAGGATCATTTGATCAATCTTTTCACAAAATCAAAATGAAATTGTCCAATGGTTTCCTTTTAGCATTTAAACAAGCCAGATGCCGTTTATCAATCTTCAATTGCAAAAAATGTGGCGTAACAGGATCATTTGATCAATTTTTTTTTCACAAAATCAAAGTGAGATTGTGTAATGGTTTCCTTTTAGCAAAATGACAGCTAGATCCCAAATTGCAAAAGATTTGGCATAGAACTTACAAATAATTTTAGAGATATTCAAAGATGTTGTAATAGTTATTTATTGGGGATCATTTGATCAATTTTTTCACAAAATCAAAATGTGACTTTGCAATGGTTTCCTTTTAGCATTTAAACAAGCCGATTATCGTTTATCAATCTCTAATTGGAAAAGAATTGGGACAGGACCATTTGATCAAATTTTTCACAAAATCATAATGAGATTGTGCAATGGTTTCCTTTTAGCAAAATGACAGCCGGATCCCTAATTGCAAAAGACTTCGCATAGCACATGCAAATAATTCCAGAGATATTCAAAGCTACCATAAAGTTATTTACTGAAGATTATTTTATCAATTTTTTTTTCACAAAATCAAAATGAGATTGTGCAATAGTTTCCTTTTAGTATTTGAATAGGCCAATTACTGTTTATTAATCTCTAATTGCAAAAGATTAGGCATAAAAGAACCATTTGATCAATTTTTCCCCAAAATCAAAACGAGATTGTACAACGGTTTCCTTTTAGCATTTAAACAAGCCAATTTCCTTTTATTAATCTTTAATTGCAAAAGATTTGGCATAAAAGGATCATTTGATAATTTTTTTCACAAAATCAAAATGAGATTGTGCAATGGTTTCCTTTTAGCATTTAAGCATGCCAATTACTGTTTGTTGATCTCTAATTGACAAAGATTAGGCGTAAAAGGACCATTTGATCAATTTTTTCAAAAAAATCAAAATGAGATTGTGCAGTGGTATCCTTTTAGATTTAAACAAGCCAATTACTGTTTATCAATCTCTAATTGCAGAAGATTTGGAATAAAATGATCATTTTATCAATTTTTCACAAAATTAAAATAAGATGGTGCGGTGGTTTCCTTTAGCATCATGATAGCTGAATTCTAATTGCAAAAGATTTGGTGTAAAACTTACAAATAGTTCTAGAGATATTCAGTGCTATCATAAAAGTTTGTTTTTTTTTTTTTGTCTGTATCATAAAAGTGATTTATTAAGGATTGTTTGATGAATTTTTTGACAAAATCAAAATGAGATTGTGCAATGGTTTCCTTTTAGAGTTTAAACAAGCCGATTCCTGTTTATTGATATCAACTCCCCCCACCCCAACCAAAAAAAAGAAAAAAAGAAAAAAGAAAAAGAGCTCCTTAAAGTGTGGATACATCATGCTAGTATAAGTTATCAATATGACTAGCATTGCAAGGATTTTGTCATCAAACAAAACCTGAATTTGTAACTTACCTTATGTGACAATTCTTATCTCAAAGTAATTAATTGTGTCAAATTAAGAAAGAAATATGGTTGCTGCCGGCTGATGAGCTCCAATCTTCATCCTTAAATTGCTTAAGGATGTTGATATCTGAACACTGTAAGCCACGATGATGAAGACATCAGCCACGCTTATACTCATTTGGTTTTTATTTGTAGCTAGCTGTCCAGGAATTGTTATGGGCAAGGTAACTGTTTTGATCAATAACCGTTTGGGGGGTGATGCTATTCTAAGAGTTCATTGCAAATCCAAGAACAACGATCTTGGAGTCCACGATATAAAGGAAAGCTGGTCATTCTCATTCACCCCCAAATTCTTCGGAGGCACATTGTTCTTTTGCAGCTTTTCATGGCCAGGTCGATTTGAGTGGTTTGATATATACAAGGAGAAGAGGGACGTTCGTTTTTGCGAACAGTGTATTTGGAAAATCTCGCCCAAAGGTCCTTGTAGGCTTAGTGACTCCGCAGAGTTCGATGTTTGTTATCCATGGAATCCGAAACCTCCTATGTGAATGTAGAAATATGACGTTGTGAACTCATAATTCTCGATTTAGATGAATAAGAATCATCTTTGTTATCTTTTAAATCAAGATTCACGCACATGTGTTTCTCTTCAAATGTCCTCATCATTGACTTTTGATTGGCATCTAATTTCTTTGAATTGTTGTCCCTTCTCTTTTTGTCATTCTATTTGCACTTATTACTTACATTGTTTCTTATCTCTATTAAAATGTTTTGATGTAAATCTGTTTTAATTAAAAAAAAAAAAAAAAAAAGGTCAAGAAGTGTCAAGCCACATTGATTTTGAATTTGTAATGTTGTGTCGTATCACGAATCAACATGCAATAAATAGTTTAGGAGAAGCAGGCAGTATTGTTGGTGCAACTCAACCTAATACATGCTAGCTACCGGATATGAGTGTTACCATTAGCAAGTCTGAAGTCATGGACATATGATACTGTCACCTTTTATTGAAAGTAAGGGTGATGCTTCAACTCCTGGTTTGCTACGGATTCGTGTACGGACCTCTCCTTCAGAGTGTTTATTTGCTCATATGTAATTGGAATGTTACCCATAAGTTTGCTTCACAAAACCGCAAGGTAGGTTCCTTCAGTAGCCTACTTTCTCAGACTTTTCTTCTGCCTTTTGCTGCATCTGCTCGATGCTGTGTCTCAAACAGCGAGATTAGGCTTTGAGAAATCATTTTGCGAGATCGTGGTTTTTGATGACAAGAAGCTACTTGAACAAGCTTTTGAGTTTAGGGTCTGCCGAAAGCAAAATATTGGCTCGAGAAGCACACAAAAGAACGTGTTGAGGTTTGCACACAAAATGTATTGTTTGATTCCGAGTATACGTCTGATTCTGAGTATCTCTCATATTGTAATCTTGTTATTTTAATTGATTATAATTTCTATTAGAATATTACGTTACCATAGTTAGCTATTCTAATCGATGGTAATTTCTATTGTAATATTACCTTGCTATAGATTGCTATCATATAAAACGAGATAGGCTTATGTATACTTCAATGAAACATACAAAATTTTGAAAATTTCACGACTTTATTTTCTACTTTACACTTATCATTTTTTATGAAGAAAAACTGAAACGGCATGTTCTAGATTAGAATCAAATTAGTCCTATCAAGTTGACATCAGTGATTGCTTGACATTTTGAAAAGATTTCGTATGGATTTGGTCTCTACTCCGAGCCTTTTATGCCTTCTTTTGCTCCTCAACCAAATGCAGGTGATGTGTTCCATGAAATGCATGGAGTTTGCCGATATGAAAATTTTCTTTTTTTGTTGAAAACCGAAATGTATCAATGTGTGTTAGATTTTCATGTACATAGTCGCTGAAATCTTAATGAATTTGTTTGCTTTCTTTTTGCATTGATTTGCTTCAGGGGTGAACTGATTGTTGTTGCTCACGTGGAACGGCCTGGAGTTTGATCTCCGGATATAGGCGTTTGTTGACAGAAAATGTGGGAAAATTGGAAGACTCTTATTGTATTTATTAATTGTGTCAAATGTACAAGTATGTAGTTGTATTTATAATACAAGAAAAAGAGAGAAAGAAATATAAAAAAAAATATTGTCTTCCTTGAAATGTTCCATGATGACGATTCACTATATCATCCATGTAATCAGAATCACACTAAGGAATCAATCAAGGATTGAATTAGATCCTTCTTCAACACTCCCCTCAAGTTGGCGGCTTGTATATATCAAAGACGCCAAGCTTGCTCAACAAATATGATTGTTGTCTTTGACATAACGGTTTAGTGAAAATGTCTGTTGGCTGCTCCACGGTTCCAATTCCTTGAGTTACAACAATCCCTTCATGAATTTTTTCTTGAGTAAAGTGACAATCAACTTCTATGTGCTTTGTCCTTTCATGGAAAACTGGGTTTGCTGCAAACTTAAGTGCGGCATCATTGTCACAAAATAGTTCACTTGCCCCATCGACTTGCACACCAAGGTCTAAAAGTAATCCTCGTATCCAAACTATCTCGCATACGGTCTTCACCATAGCTTGATATTCTGATTCGACTGAGGATAATGAGACTGTTGATTGCTTCTATGTCTTCCATGAAATCAAAGATTTTCCCAATTTAATATAGAAACCAGTAATGGATCTTCTTGTCAGTGGACAAGTAGCATAATCTGTATCACAATAGGCTATCATCTTCATGTTGCAGTCACGAGATAAAAAAATTCCAAGTCCTGGGCATCTCTTTAAATATTTCACAACCTTCAATGCTGTGTTCATGTGAGACTGCTTTGGACTATGCATGAACTGGCTAAGTATATGTATTGCATAACATATATATGTAGCATAATATGTATCACAATAGGCTGTCATCTTCATGTTGCAGTCACGAGATAAAAAAATTCCGAGTCCTGGGCATCTCTTTAAATATTTCACAACCTTCAATGTTGCGTTCATGTGAGACTACTTTGGACTATGCATGAACTGGCTAAGTATCTGTATTGCATAACATATATCAAGCTTAGTCATGGTGAGGTAGATTAATTTTCCAACTAATTGCTAATATGCTGATGGATCCTTGAGCAATCGATCTTCATTAGGCGAAGATAAATTCATATCATATTCAAATGTAGTTAATTTGACATTCTGCTCAATAGGTATAACAGCTCGTTTACAACCTGATAATCTTGCTTCTGATATAATTTCCAGGACAAATTTTTGCTGGCTAAGACAAATTCCCTTGTCAGATCGAGTTATTTCAATACCTAGAAAATATTTAGGAGGTCCCAAATCCTTAATGTGAAAGGACAAATGCAAGTATTCCTTAAACTTCTGAATTGCCTTATCATCATTTCCCATGATAAGTATATCATCCACATAAATCAGCAACTAGATAGATGAAATACCTTTGGTCAATGTGAACAAGGCGTAATCATGTTTAGAGTGTTGAAAACCTGCATTTGTAATTGCCTCAGTGAACTTTGCATACCACTGATGGGAGGCCTGCTTGAGTCCGTATAGGGATTTACAAAGACGATATACTCGAGACTCCCCCTGTCTACGTAAACCCTGTGGAAGCTCCATGTATATTTCTTTGTCCAAGTCACCATGAAGAAAAGCATTGTTGACATCCATCTGATGTAACTCCCAATTGTGAAACGCAGCAACAGATAAAAAGGATCAAACAGTGACCTCTTTAGCAACAGGAAAAAAGGTTTCATGATAATCAAAACCTTCCCGTTGTGTGAAACCTTTTGCAACAAGTCAAGCCTTGTAACGCTCAATGGAACCATCTGCTTTGTACTTGATCTTGTAAACCTATTTACACCCAATGGGCTTTCTATGAGGAGGCAAGGACGATGTCCCAAGTCTTATTTTCTATAAGGGCATATAATTCAGCTTCCATGGCCTTTCTCCAGCGTATATCACGTGCTGCTTCCTCATATGAAGAAGGTTCCTGTCCTTCAGATATTCGACTAATACAACACATGCTTTGGCGATAGTCAACTAAAAGACACATAAGAAGAGACAGGATATTGTGTACCTAGGGAATCCAAAGAAGGACATATGCAGTCCTTTGTCCAAGTGGGAGGACGAATATGTCATCCCAAGCGTCGAGGTCTTTCGGGAGGCATTGACTTCGCAATATGTGGAGACGATTCAATAACATGCGACTGTGATAACAATGAAGCAAAATTGCTCATCTCAGAAAAGGAAGTATGAGACTTAGTCAATATGCTTGGAGATCCAGGGCATGCCATTGAAGGAGATAAAACAGGCATCGATTCAAAGCATGTCGTCGTAGGTGACGTATGTTTAGGGGTAACTAGAACATACTATGGTTGCATAGAAATTCCCTCTTATGATAAGAAATTGCCGATGATGTGTCGTTGATATTGATGACTCAGATGAAGATATCATCTCCTAGAATGGAAAAGTATCTTCATGGAAAACAACATCTCTACTAATAAAGAATTTGCCTGTAGAAATCTCCATAACTCAATAACCCTTCTGCAGAGTAGGGTATCCCAAAAAAAAACACATCGAGAGGCACGAGTGTCAAATTTATCCCGATGTCCCACATTTTTCATATAGCAGAGGCATCCAAAAACTTGGAGATGAGTAATATTCTGTTGTTTACCGAAAAGTAATTCAAACGGGGTTCGTCCTTCTAGAACTCTAGTTGGCATGCGATTGATCAAATAGGCTGCCGTGACCACATAATCACCCCAGAAAGATTCGGGAATAAAAGCTTGGTACTTTAATGCTCGAGCTATTTCTAGAAGATGTCGATGTTTACGTTCAACAATCCCATTCTGCTAGGGAGTGTATGTACAAGAGTGCTCATGAAGTATGCCATGAGTAGATAGAAAAGATTGGCATTCACTGGAGAAAAATTCACGCCCATTATCTGTGCGAATTCTTTGAATGAATTTATCGAATTGATTTTTAATCATGGAGAAGAATTTAGACAAATAAGAGAAAGTTTGACCCTTTGATTGCATGAGGAACACCCATGTGGCATGAGAATAATCATCCACAATGGTAAGGAAAAAACGAGATCCATCCCAATGTGGAGTGTGATAGGGACCCTAAATATCCACATGAATTAAGGAAAAAAATATTAGTAGCTCGAGATACACTGGTGGGAAATGGTGCTCGAGATTGTTTTGCTAAAGGGCATATCTTGCAATCAGGACAAGGAAAGCAGGCAATATGGCCTAAACGTGAAAGAGAGATTTTATTATTGGTGGTAGCATTACAGAACATGCCCTTATTTAATGAAGATAAATGAAAATCTCTCGGAAAGTTGATCCAAAAATATAGCCCTTCTTCCATTCTACCCAAGCCCATCGGTTTCCCAATCGAAAGGTCCTGAAAGAAACAATTTTCGGAATTGAAATTGGCATGACAAGAGTTGTCTTCACAAACTTTGGTAACAGATATGAGGTTGAATTCGAACTCAAGAATATAAAGAACATTTTTAAGAGTGATGTTTGGGCTAAGATGGACAGCACCAATTTTTGTGACATCAGTGATATTGCCATTTGGAAGACGGATAGATGCAGACGAATGGGGTTTTTAATAGACATTGGAAAATAAATTCTCATTGCAAATTATGTGGTCACTAGCACCTGAATCAATAATTCATGCATCAACTGTAATATCTGTCTAGCAGAATGAGGTACTTGAGAAATTTGCAGTTTTGTCGACCATCCTTAATTGATTCGAAGTCTTCATGATATGTTGATATTGGTCCTGGGTGATTGGTTGATGAGCCCTATCAACTCTTTATGTTGATACCTGATAAGCAGAAAATTCTTTCTCCATTTTTTCTTTGTCATTGGGCTTTCCGTGTAATTTCCAACACATTTCAATGAGAATTTAAGGAATTTTGTCCTCCCCCTTTCTGAGATGACATGGCATTATAGGGGCCGTTGGATTTGATCCCATAAAAGGGAACATATGGACCATCCGATCTGTTTTCGCGCCTTTGATTTGGATCGCCAGATCGGAAGAAAAGAGGGCCGTCGGATCTGCGCCCATGCCTTGAATCTGCACCGTCTGACCGAGGCCAATATGGGCCGTTAAATCCTCTCCTCTGATCTGGACCATCAAATCATGATGCTAGGGTTTGCTCTGTCTTCTTCCTCCCAACCTACTATGTTCGCCCCATGAGAGAGTCCGGAACTCTCTGTTCGCTGCGGCGCTTGGAAACCGCCATGAGTGCGGTGTTGCGATCCCGCCGGTGCAGCAAGGGCCATGCTCTCTCCACCCTTCTCATACTCGGTGGTCACAAGTCGCCGATTTTCTTCTTGGATGGCAAGCTGAAAAATCCGACCGAGTGGTGGTACCGGCTCCATGGCAAGGATCTACGAACGAAAAGGTATGTAACTCTCGTTTAGGGCTAGGAGGAAACGCGTGACCTTCTCCCTCTCCTTGATTTCTTTATATTGCCTAAGAGTGGCCTTTGGTCCCTGTAGTTGCTCCTCCACCGTGTCGAGTTCATTCCACAAGGCGGAAAGTTGGTTGAAGCAAGCGGTAACCGGTAGGTTCCCTTGCTTCAACTCCGATGGGGCTTAGGTAAGTGAGAAAATCTTAACGCGGTCGAGTTTCCTATACATTTCGCGAATATTAGTCCACATAGTCTTCGAATCTTCAGTCGGAGGGAGCCCGGCCGCGACCATAGGTGTCACACAATTCCCGATCCAAGTGCGGACGAGTTGGTTGCATTTGCACCAAAGTCGTTGCATTCGGTCGTCAGCCAGGAAAGGGATGGTTCCGTTGAGGAAACCATCCTTATCCTTTGTGGCAAGGGCGCGCCGGAAGTCCCTCACCCAAGTGTTGTAGTGGTCGGGTCCGACGAGTTAAAGGGAGATTAGCTGTAGTTCCGGCCCGTCCGCCGATGAGGTATAAAGAGGGTCGCCTGGTTCTAAACGTTCGCCACCGCCGGTGACCGGAAAAGGGAACAGTGTAAACTCGGGTTGAAAACCCGGGTAGGGATTTGTCCTTGGATTCCTCGGGTCAAATTCAGGTCTCTTGACCCGTAGGGTTTGGTTCGGATCCCACCATATTCGAATGAGGCCCCAAATTTGCTCCTTCTCTGGAAGCGTCTTCTCTAGGTGGATAATAGTTTGCCCACTGTTGATTAGGTGCAGCAACCCATGAGCCTTGGACCGGTACCCATTGAATGAACGACATCTGAATTGCGGATATTGCTGGTGTCGTGTGCTGTGGAGCAGACTCATGTTCATCTCGGGTCCGGTCAATTTGATCCGAGACCCGATTGGATGATTCCTCCATTGAAGGTAATTTCGGATCTCGGCTTTCATTGTTCTTTGGGTTCTACATGTTGAAAAAAATGAATTCCTACCTGAAGTGCTAATTTGTTTTGCAAGGTAAGGCTTGCAACAACAAACTTAGAAAACAATCGGGGGCAATTCGGAAGATGTCTGTCGGAAGCTAGGTCAGAAAAGTCGCTCTGATACCATGATAGAAAATGTGGGAAAATTGGAAGACTGTGATTGTATTTCTTAATTGTGTCAAATGTACAGTATGTAGTTGTATTTATAATACATGAAATAAAGAAAGAAAGAAATATACAAAATATACAAAATATTGTCTTCCTTGAAATGTTCCATGACGACGATTCACTGTATCATCCATGTAATCAGAATCACACTAAGAAATCAATCAAGGATTGAATTAGATCCTTCTTCAACATTTGTGGGTGAATTTTTCTTATGAGGATAAGCTCTTTGTTCATTTGTCGTGCATTTATGCAATATTGTGGCCGAAAATTATGAATGGCCAGTTATGCCGGCATTGGCGGCAGCAGCAATCAGATGACTGAAGGTAGACGTGTCCCATTGATCGTGAAATATTTTGTTCTTGTTCTGATGGTTTTGGTGTGTATAGAGTCTGGATTGAAGTTGGGTGCTTTCAATTGGCGTAGAAGGAAGACGATGGGAGCAAGGAAAGAAAGAAATAAAAAGAAAATTAATAAAGGGAAACAGTAACAAAAGAAGATATATATGGGGAAAAAAAAAAGAAGAAGAAGAGAAAACAATGAATGGGTTCATTTTGGGTTTTAACTAAATTAGGATTTGAATTAGTTTAAATGGTTTACGCTTGCTTTGGTTTTAGGGAGTTTGGGTTTAATATATGTTCAGATTCAAATTGATCACAATGAAATTTTACTGAAATTATACTCAACGATCAATGAAAAATTTAGATAACGTAAAGCATGTCCATTTAACCCTAAAAATATTCAAAATGTATTGTTTGATTCCGAGTATTCGTCTGATTCTGTGTATCTCTCATATTGTAATCTTGTTATTTTAATTGATTATAATTTTTATTACTATAGATAGCTATTCTAATCGATGGTAACTTCTATTGTAATATTACCTTGCTATAGATAGCTATCATATAAAACGAGATAGGCTTATGTATACTTCAATGAAACATACAAAAAATTGAAAATTCCACGACTTTATTTTTTACTTTACACAATCATTTTTTATGAAGAAAAAATGAAACGGTATGTTCTAGATTAGAATCAAATCAGTCCTATCAAGTTGACATCGGTGATTGCTTGACATTTTGAAAAGATTTAGTATGGATTTGGTCTCTACTCTAAGCTTTTTAGACGTGCGGACCCCTCAAGTGCCATAACTTTGGCCAAATTGACACTTAAGTGCCATAACATACGAAAGGTACACTTAAGTGTCAAAATCAGAGTAAAATGGATCACTTGAGTGCCAATCCAGCAAAAATCCGGCCAAAATGCCGATGTGGCATTTTTCCGAGGAAGTGCACCCAAAACGACACCGTTTTGCATGCTGACGTGGCCAAATAATGCAAAAACGGCGTCCTTTTGGACTGACGTGGTAAAAAAATAAATAAATAAATTAATTAATTAATTTAAAATTTAATTTAATTAAAATATTTAAAAATTAATAATTAAAAAATTAAAATAAAATAAAATAAAAGGGCAGGGGGAGGCGCCGAGGATCAGCCCTCAGCCGCCGCTGCTGCCACCGCACCGTCGTCGCCAGGAAAGGCCGGCGACGGCGGGGAGAGGGTCGGCCGGGGTCGCCAAGCCCCGCTCGGGGGCCCGCGACCTCGGTCGACCGGCGGCGAGGGCTCGCGAGCCATCACCCGATCCAGGGCGAGTGTCGCAGCCCTCGCCCGGATCCGACGAGGGTCGGCGACCCTCGCCGGCCGGGCCAAGGGCGGGAGATGGCCACGAGCCCTCGCCGTTGGATCTAGGCGAGGGCCGCAAGCCCTCGCCGTTGGATCTAGGGGCTCACGGCCCTCGCCCGGCTGGGCCAGGGCTGCCGCCCGCCGGGGCAACCCCGACGAGGCGACCCTTGGCTGCCGGCGAGGGCCACCGACCACTCACCGCCCGGTCGAGGTCACCGGCCCCTAGCCGAGCTCGCGACCCCAGTCGACCCTCCCCCACCGTCGCCGGCCCTTCTCGGCGGCGGTGGGGGCTGCGGCGGCGGCTGGGCGATCCCTCACCGCCTCCCCCCGATTCCCTTTTTTAATTTTTAAAATTTTTTAATTATTATTTTTTAATATTTTAACTAAATTTAATTTTAAAATTATTATTTTTTAATATTTTAACTAAATTTAATTTTTTTTTTTTTTACCACGTTAGCCAAAACGACGCCGTTTTTGTATTATTTAGCCATGTCAGTGTGCAAAACGGCGTCGTTTTGAGTGTGCTTCGCCGGAAAAATGCCACGTCGACGTTTTGGCCAGAGTGGCACTCAAGTGATCTGTTTTTCTTTGAATGTGGCATTTAAGTGTACATTTCATAGGTTATAGCACTTAAGTGTCCTTTTGACCAAAGTTATGGCACTTGAAGCGTTCTTTTGCCCAGCTTTTTATGCCTTGTTTTGCTCCTCAGCCAAATGCAGGTGATGTGTTCCATGAAATGCATGGAGTTTGCCGATATGAAAAACTTCTTTTTATGTTGATCAAGGTGTGTTAGATTTTCATGTACTTGATAGTTGCTTAAATCTGAATGAATTTGTTCGCTTTGTTTCCGCATTGATTTGCTTCAGGGGTGAACTGATTGGTGTTGCTCACGTGGAACGGCCTGGAGTTTGATCTTCGGATATAGGCGTTTGTGGGTGAATTTTTCTTATGAGGATAAGCTCTTTGTTCATATGTCGTGCATTTCTGCAATATTGTAGCCGAAAATTATGAATGGCCAGTTGTGCCGGCAGTGGCGGCAGCAACGGTCAGATGACTGAAGGTAGACGTGTCCCATTGATTGTGAAATATTTTGTTCATGTTCTGATGGTTTTGGTGTGTATAGAGTCTGGATTGAAGTTGGGTGCTTTCAGTTGGCGTAGAAGGAAGACAATGGGAACAAGGGAAAAAAAATCAATAAAGGGAAACAGTAATAAAAGAAGATATATATGGAAAATAAGAAGAAGAGAAAAGAATGAATGGGTTCATTTTGGGTTTTAGCTAAATTAGGATTTGAATTAGTTTAAATGGTTTACGCTTGCTTTGGTTTTAGGGAGTTTGGGTTTAATATATGTTTAGATTCAGATTGATAACAATGAAATCTTACTGAAATTATACTCAACGATGAAAAATTTATATAACGTAAAACATGTCCATTTAAGCTTAAAAATATTCAAAATCAGACTAATCTATATGGATTCGGTTTTTAGGCATTCTTGAGGGCTTTGCCAATTCCTTGGATGGAATAATGTCAGATTATTACAAAACCACGAAAGTCCCTCTTTTCTTTTTCCCGCTTCTCTCTAATCTAACTCAACTAGAATTTGCACAGTGTCTTTCCACCAAGGGTACTAGACGAACAAGTGGGTTGAAAGACACAGTGCGAAACACAGGTTAACCTAGCAGGAAGGCTTTCTGTGACAGTCTGATTTTCCACTTCTGTTCTCAATTAAATAAATCGGGCTTTTCGTCAACGTGCTTATAGCGCTATTCTCTAAGCTGATCACTCATGAGATAACTTGACTAATCGGGAAAGTTATTAAAGGATTTTGATGCAACAAACTTGAGAATTTGATCAGGAATCGACTGCTCGACCGTGTTAGTCTACAAGGATCAGTTCGGCACAATCGAAAATCTATCAGAAATTGGAAATAGGTCGATTCGATAGAGATAAAATTAGGCTTGGATGATTCCAACTAATTACAAATTTCTCGTCGATCGGCACTAAACCGAATTTTCTGTTGTTTTGGTACCCTGTGCTCGTAATTGAAATCTCGAGATTTTTCACGACAATCGAGAGTCGTTAATGCGTCGAAGATGTACATTGTGGCTCGGGAATAATCGACCACGGGTCAGTTGCACCGAAAATTCCTAAAAACTAACCGATAATTTAGGTTACGCTAAAATCACATTTGACTGAAATTAACCGAGGAAATGATGTCGATTACAAAAATTAAGAATTGTCACGTGTCACAATTCATCCCAATGACATTGTTGCATCTTCTCAAAATTTATTAATGATGGGAATTGTTCACTGAATGTGCAAGATCAGCAAATTAAAAGAGCAAGGAAATTGCCACATTTTAAGTAGGATTTTAAGGCCTCTAATGTGAAGCAATTTAAGAGGTATTATAAGTTGTTACTAAGGGACTTGACCCTATTGAATTAGATGTTAGATTGGTAATTAAAGAAAGAAGAGAAGTCTCCTCAAAAGGAAATTCGTAGGAATCCCTCTCTCCTACAATTTCACCTCAATTTCCTTGGTATTTAATGGAGATGGACTTAGAAAAGATAAATGGACCACTTGATAGGGAAAGGAACTCAATCTCCATGGGAAAAAGCTACAAGAATCAACTTCAAAATTCAAATTCAGCAGTTTACATGGATTCCAACATTTTCTTTCATCTCAATTAGAAGATACAACGTTGGAAAACCTTGTGGGGCCTATGATGGTGATAGGTGGCCAAAATTTCCATGGAAAACTAGGCCAAAAGCTTAAGGAAATTTCAATGAAACTTCCAAGTAATTTCAATGAAACTTCCAAGTAATTTCCACTCTCCTTCCCATCTTTTACCCACGCATAAACGTCTACTGTATTTTACGATGGCAACTTCCACATTTTCCTTTTTTCCTCTTATTTTATTCTTCTCCCTTGTCTCTTTCAACGTACAAGCTGCTGTTTTCTCTTCCCTTGAACGTACAACTCCCGTTTCTACTCCCTCTTGAACGACAAACCGGAGACTAAGAAACAAAATAGAGCAAGGCGTGAACGTGACGTTACCAAAAATTCTTGGACCCACATAAACGTCGACCGCCTACCACCATGATTTTTATATATAGATCGTATAGTTTGAGTGAGGGAAAAAAAAAAAACCCCTCACCCGCACAAGAACCGCACAACCGACCAAACTCCATATTTAGTTCTCTCTACCAAAAAATTTATAGATTCGTGTGTTGCTATTGCCATCACACCACAGCACATTCCTCTACAGTTTCGGATCAAGACCATCACCGAGAGGCTCAAGGCTAGTCACTGTGTTGCTGTCCAACCACCAACGAGAGCCGCCATTAGCTGTGAATTGGTGAGTTGTCTTCTAAATCTGGACTAGGGGTTGAGTACCTCTATTAGGAATTCGTACAAATTAAAAATATGTAGATGACGTTAGATATGGATGGCTATTGGTTAGGGATGTTACGATGGCCATAAAAAAGCTTAGATAGAGTTTAGAGAGCAAGATAAACGTCGTGGAAGAAGATTCGGACTAGAACAGTAGCTGATTTCTGAAACAGTTTCTAGGACGTGTGTGTTTTGCTAATTTCGTAGACAACTGTGTGTTACGATTTTGAAGAAATTTTGTTGTAATGAAATGTTTTATATATCCTAAATAATAACATATATTTTTCTCAGAATTTTTATAAATTAAAAAGACGACGATTTTAATGACGTCATCCTCGGAACAGTAATTCTGACAGTTTTGTAACTCCTGACCTGTTATGATTCAGAGGGTTGTTACTGACCTTTAGAGGTCGAATTTCCAATCAGTTTCTTCATGAAAGTTGTTTGTTATAACCTTTAGTTTAACATACTTGAATTTCAAGTCAAACGGACTAGATTTGGAGCCAAAAACGAACTGATTTCGATGAGTTAGGCTCTCTGAAACTAGACCCGATTTTTGTGTTGGATAGAAATAATTTCTGGACCAAATCCAGAGGGATCTGAATCTCGGTGCCTCATAAAAAAAATGTTTTTTTTTTTTGTGTTTTCTAGCACGTGTCCAAATTTAAGAATTTTTCGGGCTCATACAAGTGGGTTTCTGACTTCAAATTCGGAAGAGCGTAATTGGACTGTTTTCTGTTAACTCAGGTTAGTAAAAGTGTATGTTTGTTTTGAAGTATTCTTGCCATGAAATTGCTTAATTGAGATTGTGAATGCTATGTGTAACTGATTATTAAAGTGTGAAATTGATCATATGCATTCATGACATGATTCCGCCACGAGCCTTTACGGCCGGGCGATGCTCCTTCGGGAATGCCCCACGTCAACGGATGTCGGTCGCAGTGGAGGTTGGACCGATGCTCCTATATGGAATGCCGTCTAGATGTAAACGATGCCGCGCTCGACGATGCGAGGCGATGCCCGGTTATGCCGAAAGACTGTTATCTGAGCATTGAAATCATATGTGACATATGAAATGCCCGGTTATGCCGGAAGACTGTTATCTGAGTATTGAAATCATCTGTGACACATGAAATGCCCGGTTATGCCGGAAAACTCTTATTTGAGCATTGAAATCATTTGTGACGCATGAATGGGTGAAAGTGAAGGACCTAATTAAAAGACGGAACTGTGTGGTGCGGTATGGGACGTGCCATAACAGTTTAGTCTGGTAATTAGGGGCCCAGGTAAGTATGTGACATTTATGTCCTTACATATGTATGTATTAAAAGTATTCTGATGATATATGATTTCGATATCTTATGCATGATTTAATTGACACTAACATGCAGGAAAGTACCGGTATTAAGAAAGTGTGAGAAAGGCGATTAGATTGCATGTTGAGTGTACCATTCTCCTAATCTGGATTTAGGGGATTTACTCGCTGAGATGTGATCTCACCCTTTAGTGGGCTAACATTTTTCAGGTCCCTAAATAGAAAAAGGTCAGGTCGTGTACAGTCAATCGTAGTAAAGGAGAAATAGGACTTTCGCTATCTCCTTCCAAGTGATGACGGGTTTTCCGTCAAGACTGGATGTAGGGTGACGGCTCACCCCCGAGAGATCGAGAAGTATGGTAGTAGTAAACCCCAGTCTTGTTGGTAGAAGCTTAGTTAGTGGGTAATCAAACAGCTTCACTTTTTGTATTAGACTTTGGGGTGTTAAACTAGTCTATAAGTAATGTGATGTTGTAGGTATGGCTTGTGAAAAATAATATCATACGTTTCTATCCCACTGTTTTGTTGTATGGAGATTGTTTTACATTTCTGCATGTGCAAAAATAATGAATGGGTCGGCAACAGTTCCTGGGATGTTGCAAATTTTAAATCGACCATTGAGGGATGTGCATGTGCCCGGGGTTCGGGTCATGACATCCCCGTTTAAGGGTTCGGGTCGTGACACTTTCACCCCCCTCTCCCACTTTCAACGGCGTAGGTGGCTACTATATCGACCTACCAGCTCCTCAAATGATTTTGAAGAAGTTGCAGCAAAGTCTATCCTCCTCACCTGAAGGAACCCCTTAATTTATGGGTAGATTTTAATTTTCCCTACCCATGAGGGAAAGCTTCCAAGTTTTATGTCCTAGAATTCAAACGAAATAATTTGAGGACATGCTCAAGTCTAACTGTCTCAACCAAGGATCAGCAAAGACAGCGAGTGACGGACAAGCACTGACTAATTATTAGAACAAAGAACATGTGTAGATAGGCAAATAAATAATCAAATGAAGAACCACCATTGAATGATGTAGCTTATATATTGTTTTCAAAGTCAATTCCTCTCCGGCAACCATTATTGAATGCAGCAGAGGAAGACATGTGAAATTGAAGAAAAAATATGTTTAGATCATATTGATAATGAACCGTAAAATCGAACTCGTATAAAAATGGGGAGAATTACCAAAAAAAAAAAATCATAAATCTATTGCAATTGTGCCAATTTAGTCTTAAAAAAAATTGCTAATTTAATCGTAAACATTTTATAAAATTGGCCAATCGCGCCGACATGGACACGACCGGCAAATGCTGATGTGGCAATTTTTAATTTTTTAAATATTTTTTTCAAATTTTTAAATATTTTTTTGAATTTTTGAATTCTTTTTTTCTTCTTTTTTTCCCCACCTTCTCCTTCTTCTAGCCGGCCGGTGCCAAAGGCGAGAGTCGACGAGGCTCGCCCCCACTAGCCACTAGCGAAGGCGAGCCTTGCCCGGCGACGGCGAGGCCACCATCGCCACATCTAGCGAGGCTCGACCTCGCCCAACCATGGCGAGGTTGAGCCTCACCATCCCTAGGCGAGGAGCCTCGCTAGCCACCAGTGAGGTTGACCCTCAACTTGGTTGGGTAAGGCTTGCCAGATCTAGCGAGGGCCAACCTCGCCAAATTTGGCGGGGCCTTGCCCTTGCTAGTGGCTGGTGAGGCTAACCTCGTCGGATCTGGCGGGGCCTCACCCTTGCCTATGGCTGGCGAGGTTAACCTCGCCTTCAGTCGGCGGGGGCAAGCCTCACCTTTAGCCGGCAGGGGCAAGCCTCACCATTGGCCAATGAGGCTGACCTCGCCATTGGCCGGCGAAGCTGACCTCACCGGCCCTCACCTCCAACCGGCCAGGGGAAGCAGAAGATGGGGAAAAAAAGAAAAAAAAAATATTTAAAAAATGCCACATCTGTGTTCACTGGACAGCCAGTGTCCACGTCAACGCCAACCGGCCAATTTTGATCGAATTGACTAAATTGGCACAATTGTAAAAGGTTTATGACTAAATTAGCCTAAAAAAAAGTTTATGATTGAATTGGCACAATTGCAATAGGTTTAGTACTTTTTTGGTAATTCTCCCTATAAAAATGTCCCCAACATAATAACAAAAAAGAGTCAAATGTTACTTCAACCCATTCAATCACTAGACTACAAATCAATCTAATACCGACATAAAGGAAAATGTTGACTTAATAATACCTAATGTTCTTCCTTCTTCCAAGAAAGAGGATTGTAGCATTCATCTTAATATGGAATTTCATTCAAATAAGAAGGTTGCAAGAATCCGCAAATGTGAGCAACTACGTATTCATTATGAGCAGTGATTATGTACTAGAAGGATAGGCGCAAAGAATATTTAAAAAGCTCAAGGAATGTGGTACTACGAGGGCGCACATGACAACATCTTTGTTTCTATATTTTTTTGTTTTTCTGTTCCTAGAACTGGTTTGGAATAGAAATCCGTTTGGTAACGCAATTTCATTTTTCTATTTTTGGAATAGATTTATATTCCAGAATTAGATTTGGAGCAGAAATCAGAAGTTAAAACTTTTAGCTTTTCTATTTCCGAAACAGAATTAAAAAATCAAAACTTTCCTCATTGTTCAATCTCATTATTGCCCATCACCCACCCGATGCCCATAGGACGCCAGACACCCACCATTGATCGCCTGCTTGCCATCGGCCGCCGGCCACCAACCACCAACCACCGAACGCTGGCTGCTCGTTGCTGACTACCAGCCACCGAACGTCGCCCGTCCGCCATTAGCCCTGGACACTAACCGCCAATCGCTGAATGTTGAACGCCTACCGATCGTTGGCCACTCATTGCCAACCGTTGGACGTCGGAGGCCCACCGCTGACCACCGGACATCCACTACCCACCGCTCACCGCTTGCCACCAGCCATCGGATGTTGGCCGCCCGCCGCCCGTCACCGGACTTTGGCCACTAACCACCTGTCATCAACTGCTAGTCACCGAACTCCAAACATCGGACGTTGAATGTTGGTCGCCAATCACCAAATGTTGGACTTCAGTGTCAAACACCAGACATCAGACTTCGAACTCTGACCACTGCACGCCAGCCGTTGTCATTCATTGAAATATATTTTGTTATCAAATGAATTTTTATTTCGAAAATAGGAATTTGGAATCATCATCAAACGCATTTCTTTGCTTAGAAACTCATCCATGGAATAAAATTGAGAAATCAATTTTTAGTCAAAAATTGATTTATGTTCCAGAAATTTTATCATGTGCAACCTAAGCAACCCCTCTAGAAGAAATTATGTTTTCTTTTAAAGCCTCATTTACACAAACAATCCGCAAAATGGCTTGTTCCCAGAATCTGTTGAACTAATTCACAGCATAACTTTCTTTCTACTTTCCAAGAATCTACCTTGCAATTAGAAGTGTCAAAATGGGTCATAAACCTATACATAATCCATTTAAATCATAAATGGGTCATATATAAGTTACTTACATTTTAAAGTAGGTCCTATATAAATTACTTATTTTTTAAAGAGACCAATTAAATGGGTCATCAATGGGTTGGACTTAAAAACCCATTTTTAACCTAAGCCTCAAGCTCTCTCTTTCCCTATTTAACTTTATAAAAATGTTTTTATAAAAGAAATTAGAATTATTTTTATATCTGATTTCTCTTTTTATTTTTCTTTCTTCTTCCTCCTTCCTTAGCCGATGGCTAACATGGTGACGATCAACGACCGGCTAGGCGAGGCTTGAGCTTGCCGATTCTAGCGAGATGCCGACGAGCTCAAGCTTGCCTATCTAGCGAGGTGGAGTCATTGTCAATGACTGGCAAAGCTCAAGCCACGCCAATCTAGCTAGCCCCAAGCTCATTGGCATCGGGCAAGCTTGAGTCTTGCCAATCTAGCCAGGCAGAGGCCTTGCCGACGATTGGTGAAGCTTGAGCTCATCGACATTGGGCAAGCTTGAGCTCCCCTATGGCCGGTGGCTAGCAGCTAGCCACTCCAAAGAATAAAGAAAAGCGAGAAAGAGAAAAAGAATAAAATTAAAAACTATATTTCTAAAAATAGAATAAAATAATTAAAAATTCGCTTTTCAAAAATAAAAAATAATTAAAATTCGATTTAAAATATATTTTCTTTTATAAAATTATAAAAATCGTCCATTAAATTTGCATTACATTAAAGTGTAGTAGCAATACCATTATTTTTATAAAAAAATATCATAAGAAATTAGCTTTCTTAAGTTTATTAAAGTAACATATATGTGAAGAGCTTAAAGTGAATTAAATGGGTGAGAGTGGATTAATCTAAATCGAGTTAAATATTAACACGTTTCGAGAATATGGGTTAGGTTAGGTATGAATCGGGTCGGGTATGGGTCATCAAATTAACATTACATGAAAATGAGTTAAGAAGGATTAAATAGGTCAATATAGGTTAAACCATTTTCAACTTGACCCAACCCAACCCGACCGCCCATTTGATGGCCCTACTTGTAGTAAGTGATGTGGGATTTGACTTTTATAGATACAATATAGAAGAGAGAGAGAGAGAAACACACAAATTTTCTAACCAATCACGATTGATTGATTAATTCCTATTGCTCATTGATCATAAAGAGGTGTCATGTTTTGGTGCAAATAAGTTGGCATCTCAATCCCCCATCAATGGCATTGAAGATTCACTTGTTGATTCTTCAATCATGCCAAACCAGAAAACGATAATTTATTTATAATAATAACTTATTTGGTCTAATGAGGGCCGCAACGACCTAGACCGATCTAGGCAAGCAAGGCAGTCATGGCCCTTGCCTAGTGTTGGCAAGGGCTGGGTTGCCCTTGCCTATAGCTAGTGACCCTCTCCGCCTTAAGGGAAGGGAGAAAAAAAATTAAAGAAAAGAAAAAAGACAGAAAAATATTTAAAAATCAAACATTTATTAAAATATTATTTTTAAAATGCCATGTTAACACCGGCTGAACTGAATTGATAAAAAGCAATTTATGACTGAATTGATACAATTGTAATATATTTAGAACTTTTTTTTTTAATTCTCCTAGTTCAAATTAGTGTAGATTTCAATTTGTTGGATTCATTCTAGAGCCTAATAGAGATTTATAATTTTTCTCGAGGGGAGGCAATTCAATTATAATTGATTATAGATGTGTGTATAAGAAAATTTGGGCGTAATTTTTAAAGAAGAAGCTTACATCTATCTTGTTCTAGTAATTCATCTTTTTATCTTAAGCTTGTTTTGTTTTGGATTTGTCTATGATTTATCTTAAATTACAGTTGGAATGCATTTCTCTGTTGTTTATCCTCATAATTGAATGAAATGTTTTTTTTTTTTTACCCTCCCAAAAAGAAAGAAGTTTACATCATAAGTTCCTTCGGAGGCGTAAAGTCGAGGATGTTATTTGTGCTCGGTTCAGCAGCTGGAACTGATCAACCTTATCCCTCTAGAGAAAAAAAAAAAAAAAAAAAGGGAAAATTGCCCAAAAATAACTTTAAATATATTACATTTTTTGTCAATTTAGCCTAAACCTCTTTTAATAATGTCAATTGAGTCAATCCGTCTAGTTTTGGCTGAAAAATCACTGAAAATCATTTATGTGGACAAATTCTAATGATATTCTAATATATTTTGATCTTTTTTTATTAATTTAAGAAGAAATATAATAGCGAGCTTTGCATAAATGTGGAGGAAACTGAATTTTGTGCATAAATTCTAAGAAAGTACAACCCCCCATTGTTTTTTATTACAGACATCATTTTATTATTTATTTTTCGTGAATAACGATGAGTCAAGTCGAGTCTAACCTCATCCCAGGGAAATGTCGCTTTTGTCCGCACGTGCGACAGCGGCGAATATCACGCTTAACATCCAGGATAGCCTGGGTCCGTGGTGTAACATGTCTCGTTTGGTTCATTCGCTAAAATCCAATCTCGGACAAATTGGATCTTTTAGTCCCACTAATTTTCACTCTCGAGAAAAACAAAGAGCAGCGCCGATTTAGATTCCGTGAAATAGAATTTGAGATTACTTAACTAAATCTGGGATTGTACCATTTCACATTTTAATAAAATTCAGATAACTACATCACTCAATTCCACTATCGACCACTGTCTCCCGGTTGCTAGCCTCAGTCACTGGGCTCTAGGCTTTGTTGCCCACGGTCGAACTCCTCTATCGATCGCTTAGCTGGGGAGCTTCACTGTCGATCGTTAGTACCCAAGATTGTGGTTTTTTTTATTGTTGATGAGAAGTTCTTGCAATCTGAAATATTGTTAAGGCTTGACCCAAAAAAAAAGGATAAGTGTATTAAAAGTCTTAAACCTTATCACAAAAGTACCACTAAGTGTTAAAACTTTAAAAATATGCAATTAAGTTCTAAAATTTATAATAAAAGTACAATTGAATCATGAAACTTTTAAAAAGTGTAATCGAATACTAAAATTTGTCAAATTGATTCAATCAAGTCCTTGCGTTAATTGCATTTTTGAAAATTTTAAGATTTAATTGCACTTTTTGAAATGTTAATGACTCAATTGCATTTTTGGTGATAAATTTTATTGTAAGGATGATTGGTTGGAATAGGAATCCATTTGAGGAGTTTTTTTTTTTTTTTGGAAAAACCAAACAATGGCTTATGGTATATACTAATTTGGGGTCCGAGCATAGCACGGGCACCATTTTTACATTTTTAAATTTGTTAAAATTATTACGAAAATAATACCATAACTAAATTGTAAAGTAGATTTATGATTATATAATGAGGTCATGGCCTGGCCGCCACATTGTAGATTGGATCTTACCGGCCACACGTGGAAGAGGCGGTTTACGTATAACATGACGAAATGGTCCCATGGCAATTTTTTGTGCCTTGCCATAACATATAAAATACAATCTAATAGATTAGACGTTTGTAATTTATTAAATCGAAACGAAGATGAAAGAAACAGTCCATCCCGCGAGGTTTTGCTCGGTCATTTTGATTTTTCTGTCAAATAGGATAACGGAAGGATTCACAATTCGGTTCTTCTCCTAATTCACCAGCTGCCTTGTCATCTTGTCATCACTACACCCCCTAATCCGAATGTATTGTTAACCCAAACATCAAATAAGATATAAGTTATTTGATTTATAGTTATATGCGGTCCACTAGCTTCTAGTTGCAATACATGTTGTGGGCTTCAATCTAAGGTGTAAAGTCATCATACCACATTCTCCCGGTGGTAATGTTTATATGAGTGGAGATTATACTATTCAAAATATGAATATGTATTTATCATCATTTTCTTAGAAAAGTATGTAAGAAAATTTCATAATTAGTATGATATAATCTAAAATGATGATACCATGAGTCTACACTAAACTTACAGTTCTAAAACCGAGGGAAACCTATTGACCAGTTGGTTTTAGAACTATGCCGTAAGGCGTGTCAACAGACCTGCATGTATTTCACTGGCCTCCCTTCAAGCCGGGCGCGGGTCAAGGATTGGTTACCCCATGCCTACCCAGTCTTCAAGCCAGGCGCGGGTCAGGAATTGGTTACCCCAAGCCTACCTAGTCTTCAAGTCGAGCGCGAGTCAGGGATTGGTTACCCCAAGCCTACCCAATCTTAGTCAGTACTGACATGGTGTTTACACTCACCACCAAGGAGCCCCCAATTCCCGGTCTATATTTATCCAACCAACCGAAAGGATGGGGAGGCAAGTAGGAGGTCACCCACCCGAGGGCGGTTCTTCCTCTCTACCGCTTTTACCTTCATTGAGCAGTTTAAGGAGCTACTCAAGTCCAGTCATCTCTTTCATTTTGCGCCATGAAAAAGTTCTCCTACAAGGCAAATTCTTTCTTTTCGATCATAGATTGATGATAGCTGAAGAAAGAGACGTGTGGCTTCATGACTGCTTGGCCTGAATTTTGTGATCCGGTATCCACATTATGCTGGAAATAGAATCGGAGACCCAAAACTAAAGATGGAGGAGAATTTGCGTGTGTAAACGTGCAAATATTAAGTCTTGAGCTGACTAATTTGACAGGCTGCAATAGATACATTAACGAAATTTAGTAGAGAATTGACATAGACTATGGAGAACTTGCTGTAATGACTATTTCTTTTCTAGTGTCATACACAAAATCATATAGCTGTGGGGAGAAATCATTACACTCTTTAGTGGGGATTGAATAAGTGGATATGCTAATATTCTGAGCTCTCAAGTTCATCATTGTGCTTATATATGACTCTAATCAGATGGAAAATCTTATTAGCTCCTAACTCTATACAGTAAAATAAATCCGTCAATAGCAATCCCGTTGCATCTCTGGCTGCACAGAAGTGGCCAAGACAATCTTAAAATAGACAAAAAGACAAAAAAGGAAACATCGTTTGAGTTCTTCAATCTTGCCTCTTCTCTCGCACGAGCATCTTACCGTTGCTTTAATTTAAAGAAAATATGGCAGAATTGCAACGCACAGTTAATGTGAAGGTCTAGGTCGCATGATTCACAAAATGGCTTCTCACCCAACCTATCAAAGTGGTCTTTTATCCTCACTTCATTCTTTCTATATGGTGTCTTATTTTTATTAATAAGAAAAAAGTTTGTAAGCAATGGCATGCTAAACTTAATATAATTGCCTTGTAAATGGAGCTATATGGAGGTAAACTTCCACCAGAAAAAAAAAAAAAAAAAAAAAAAAAAAAAAAAAGACGAAAGAGCGCAGTAACATGTTGCTAGATCTGCCATATGAGGTTCTAAGGAGACCCTTCATTATATGGTCCGCTTGAGATATAATACTGGCTTTGCTTGAGTCTGTGGTACTAAGTTGTGAATACTGTGATTCCGGGTTCTATTTGAAGTACATTATTACTAAATCCTACGATACTAATTTATCTTCTTCATCACAGTAGAATATAATATGGTTGGTGATATCTCTTTTTAGTGTGCAAAGAGTTGAATTTGAAGCTGCATTGACAGTCAATAGTACAGGATAGCCAGATTGGTCAAGAAATGGCAATTGCCATCAGATTGATGACCATGTCTGCTTCAGTTCTCTTTAAAGCTCGGACCTGAAATAACAATCGACTCTTCATTAGTACCCAAGACTCACAGGAAGAGAAAACTCGACTTGGAGGACTACTTGATGTGAATTTCGTGATCCATTATCGAGATTACGATGGAAATCAAAGAAGCAAAAGTAGAACCTCGGAAATCATTAAACTACTAAGTGCTGATAGATACAAGAATCATACATGACGGTAACTAGATAGACTATGGGATATTATGCGGTAACCAACTCTATTTACTTTCTAGTGTCATAAACTCAGAATGTCGTCTGTGCAAGAGAAATCATTACACTGCTAAGTGCTGCTAGATACGATAAGGTTCATACATTGAGCTTTCAACTCCGTCGATGTGCTTAAATATGACAACTGCAAGTGAAAATCTTTCATGAACCAGTGAGAAAAGAAAGGGAATCTTATCAATACCTCAGACTTAATACGGCAAAATTTTCATCATATCAATGGTCCTGTTGCACCTAGATGTACATATATGGAGAACACGATCACAAAAAGGAAAAAAAAAACATCAACATTAAAATCTTCATTCTGGCCCTTTTTTCCGGAACAAAAAGCTTACCATTGCTTAACTTGAAGATAATAAAGCTGTGCCGTGCCCAAAAACAGTTAACTCCTTTGATGGATCTCAGGATCACGTATCTTTTCACAATCTTCAACGTACAGAGATTTCAGGCTTTTGAAGTTTGATAGATCCAGCAAGTTTTCCACAGATTTGCATCCAATAATTCTCGAGTTCTCCAATGGCTCTAAATGATCAAGGCCTTCAATCTCAGTTATCTCCTTAAGCACAACTATACAGTAACATCCCATCCAGCCACTGAAGTGCTATGTTACACAATCTAATGCCAGTGACAATACAGATGTTTGCCATTGCTTCATTATTATCGACCGGTAAAGATGTTCCAACTACTTATTCACTTGAAAGTACAGTTCACTGCACAGACATAATAGAGCAAACAATTATAGTGTAAACAACCAATGCCAAGAAGCCCTCTTTGTCATAAATAGCCTATAAAGCATTGAAAAAAAAAATACAAAGACCAAAAGAAATTCCCAAGCGAAGCCTATATTAGTGCACTTTAAACACAACTATACCTCCTTAAGCAGCAGAAAGGAGATCATTGCCAAAAACTCTTTTCAGCTAAGCGACAGCTTTGACATAGACATATAATGCATTAGTCACTTAAATGAGATGTCTCGTCCAAAAGAGAAAATGAGGGAGAATTTGTGAAATAGAATTTTCTAGAACTTGGAAAGTGGGAGAAGAGAAAAGGCATGAACAGATGTCCAATATGCTAGTGGTTCATTGTCAAATACGCTAGGGTCCATGGTAGTGTAAGATGCTCTGTAAGTAAACATTATTGCTCATGGATACTATAACTTGTCAAAGCTGCATATGGTTCTCTCTACAAGTTATTGAAGATAATGCAAAATATGGGGAAATCAACATGAAATGCTAACGAGAAAACAGCCCACTTTTGCCACAAAAGGACTCAACTGATAAGAATTAATTACATCCTTCACGTCACATGGAATTCCATCAAAATCACCATTTTTGGGAGCCAGGCATAAGATCACTGATAGCTGAATTTTTCCTGTCAAAACCATTACAACAACCAAACAGTTCAAGAAATCCATACGAAATCACTAAAAGAATCGTTGAAAAGCTGGGTAGATAAAAGATGATTTGTTAATGAAAAAATACAAACATCTATCCTGGGTTTCCATCAAAAGGACCATGCATAGGAATTAATTAGAAGATTCTTCGAGACAATTACCAGTTCATCCCCAAAAGCAAATTACCATATTTTGAGTGGGCCACTGTTTTGTTCGGTTTCTTGTTTTCTCGATTTTCTGATCTTCCCATCCTATTTACTTTCCGCTAATATTCATTTTCTGCATATCATGTGCAAAAGAGTTTTTGTAATTCTATCCAATCAATTTTCATGATTCATAAGGGAAAAACAACAAACTGAGAACTGCAATTAACAAGCAACACAGGTTGTTTTCATAATTGTTCATCAGGTTTTTCAACGCCTTGCATAGCTAATACATACTAGAAAACAAGCTACAGACCAGAAACCACTAGTAGCATTCGAGTTTCATCAGATAACATTCTTCCTGAATCAGCCAATTTGTTTTCATAGTAGTCGCTCAAAAGAATTTCCAGCAGTAGAAGGAGAAAATTTAGAATATGCATGCAGAATGGAGGAGTCAAGGAGCACCCGTAATTTACCCCAAAATGTAAGCAAACCATCCACAAAAACCACAACTTCATCACTCTCAAGTGTGGGTTAGGAGAAAGTCTCTTATAGAGATATTACACCGGTGATGTGAACATGACTTTAAATATCTAATGCTGATTGATTTGCTATACTCAAGTTAATGACTTAGGATGCTTCCACTGCAGACGAAGCTCTCTCATGACTTTGGGCCTTAAAAGTTCAGATATAATTTCTTCGACCCGATGACAATTGACATGTACGAAGTCAGACGATTCTATTCCCTCTTTTCTGTTACTTAAAGAGCAGTAAATATGCAGGACTGATGTCTAAAGACACACGCGTGAGTATACACAACAGACATTTAATTCTTTGCATGAAATCACTCCTGTTAAATGACCCTCACACGATGTCTGAAGACTACACACAGGAGTATACACAACAGACATTTAATTCTTTGCATGAAATCGCTCCTGTTAAATGACCCTCACACAATGACAACAACATTGCAATGGCTTTTTAAACTTTTAAATGGTAATCCATAAACAAAAGGCAATAGAAACACCCGGTCAAGCAACTACTCTTATGCTCACTTAATGAGTAAGGCTCCAATCTTGATGACTAAAGCTCCAACTCATGATTTCCATCTTAATAGTATTTTCTTGAGAGACGAAGAGGGATATAGAAATTTTGCATGGTGGGGTAGAGCACATTTTAAGCTATTCCGGTTGACTTCTTCTGGTACAGTTAAATTATGTGGGTGCAAAATGTGAGTCAAAACGGATTGTGCTTTAGGATTTTTACAGTAATTGCACATAAGGCATGAGAGTTCACTAGTGTATGTGCGCTTCCATGGCGATTGATCTGCGGTTATCTTTTCATTTCTTCTACTAACTTCTTCTCTTTTTCTTGTTCAGTGCTGTTGCTTGGTGTGGGAAGCTAAATGCAATAGCTTGTGCGTGAAACTTGCGCGAGAATTCCAAGGTTGGTGGTTTCTTTGCGGTTCTCACTACATAGACCCCAAGACATGGGGGTAGTCCTGCCGATTCTGCTATCTAAATGAAAATGCATCTTTTGAATCTTTTTTTTTTTCATTATGCATTTGGAGGAGCTTACCAAAGGCAGCTAGTCGCTTCAGCTCCCAAATTTTGCTTTCCTGGCAAAAAAAACATACTCTTTGAATTGCAAAAATAATGAAAAATTCTAAATGACTCTTAAAGGTTGATATATGTACATTTGTATAGTTTTTAAGTGTTCAATATGAGGTAGAAGTAAAAATTGAAAGGACAAGAAAAGGCCTGAGCCAAAGGCAAAATGTGAAAACGCAAAAGCCACCCTAAACACACACGTGTTATATTGTGATCTACATGCGTGATGGTTTTGAATGAATTGGGCAAGAAGCCTTTACTCTGTTTTGCTTTAGCAGTAGAAGCGTCAGCTTAATTTAGTAATTTCTTTTTTGTACTATCTCCAGTTCGACTGCTAATCCACCATTCTGGATTCCTATCCATATTGTTATACCTGAGCGTCCATCCGAGTGTGCAGTTTTTAATGTCAGAGCAGGTACTTTGATTTATCCTTTTGCTATATGTTTTATCATCTTCAACGATCTCTAAACATTATCAGTTTTAAAGGTTTAACCCATTTAGATAATATATCCAAGGATCATTGTGCGAGGATTATTTGCTACATGAGTTCTTTGGTCTTTACACTTTCATGAGAAAAGTGAACTATTTTCCTAGTCAATGATCGTGTTTCCATTGTTGTTTACAAAAAGGATCGTACATTCTACACTCAAAAGTTTGTTAGTTGGGCCTTGCTTCCTTGATGGCTCGATTAGTTTGCCCCTTGTTCGGATGATACAGAGATTTCTCTCATTTTCTCTTTTGAACAGACTGACCACAAATGTCTGTTCTTACTCCAGAACACTGGGGTAAGAAGAACTCTTTTCTTGCTTTATTTCCATTCATCTTTATCTTTGTGGTTATAGTCTGTTATTTCGTTTATAGGTCATATATCTTCCCTTATTTTCAAGGATGTGCCCGAATAATTTGAATTACAAGTACTTGCTTTGAATTTCTGCAGATTCCAAGAGATTCTGTTCAGTTTATTGAATGGTCCCCTAGCTCATGCCTTCGAGCACCTACTAATAGCTAATTTTCATGGGAGTGTCACTATCTGGACTCAACCATTTCAAGTAAGCAAACCTACTGGATAGTTTTCTTTAAACACTCAAGGCCTTTTTCACCAAGATCTTGCCAATAAAATTATTTCTCCACCTTAATAGATGGGGTACATCATCGAATTTTTTCATTATGTTTGAGTACACTAATTACCGTGTATTTCTTTCTTTCAGGGGCCAGCTAATCTGGTAAAGGATGCTAGCTGAGTTAGGCACCAAAACTTACCCCAAAGGAGCGGCTCAATCAGAAGTTATCACAATACAACAATAGATGAATTTCACTAATATTTTGAAGCTACAATAATGGAATCAACAACCCTAGGGTGCAAAAGCCTTTACAGCTGAGCCAAGGAGGGGATACATGACACCCACTACTTAATTGAAACAAAAAAATTAAATTTGCTTGTACTTTTTCAGAAGGTGGAACATATCCTTATTCTTCAAATCTTTACACTCATTTTGCTACCTGAGTCGAGAGAGACTTGGCAAATTCTATACACAAAAAGGGTCCTTCGAATTTCTCGGTGACGTCGAATCCTAGATTCAGCTCATATCGAGATGTCAAACATGTCCATCATCTGATGTATGAAATTAAGCTTTCTGGCTACACCAAAACTGAAAAGATCGTCATTTTTGCTAATCGCAAGATGGAAAAAGCATTCCTGTCACGCTTCACTCGAAAATTACTATTTTTGTTAGGCCAGCTCAACAGTCATAGTTAAGGAATTGAAAGGGCGAAGTTGCAGAGAAGACCAATAAGAACAAAGAAACTAAGGTCAGGGCCAGAGAAAACCGCAGACCCCAAGAACAACCATCGGGGAATCCTCGATCAGCAGCCGGCCACCGAACTACCTTCAAAAAGCACCGCGCCGAACACGACCTAGCAGAAAAAAAGAAAACCCCCACCCGCCCGCCGGACGAGCGGCGCCAGCGAAAGCAAGCAAGGCGCAGCGGCGTACCTTCGGCTAGGGTTCCACCCGCCCGCCGGACGAGCGCCGCCAGCGAAAGCAAGCAAGGCGCAGCGGCGTACCTTCGACTAGGGTTTTTGACAAGCAAGGAAGCGAAGGGGAGAGCGGCGGGCGATTCGATTTCTCTCTTCGATTTCGGCGAAGAGAGAAAGAGAGAGGGCCGAGGGTTTGGGGATTTCTGGAGAGCTCTCTCTGCGTTGCGGTGGCTTGGCTGGCTGTGCCTTCTGCGACTATAAACGAGGCGGAAGAAGGAATTTCCGTGAATTTAGGATTTGGGTCCAGCCCATTCCCCACAAAAAAAAGAAGCCCAGTGCCTGTAGATCCAGGTAATCCGTCTTGTCGCTCTGTTTTTTTTTTTTTTTTTTTTTTTTTGGTGAAAGTAAGTAATTAATATAATGGAGAAGGTTAATATGTAAGTAATTAGTATAATGGAGAAGGTTAATATGTATAACCAAATGGCTCCAAAAACTTACTTTCACCAAAAAAACCAAAAGCAAAATCGCCAGGCAATACGGCGTAACAACCGACAAGACACCTAGCCAAGCAGCCTAGAATCAGGGGAAGAGAAGATAATAGGATCCACCACCATAGAATTGTTTTAAATAATCATTTCACAATTGATTAACGAGCCTGGAATTGTTTTTGGACTCCTTTCAATTTCATGCAATCCACCATAGGGCAAAAAATAAAAAAGGGACGCTTGGTATGCTTATATTATTCAGACTGTATGACTCTACTTTTGAATGATAATCTTGCATATCCTTGATCTTTACTATTAGATACTATTAGATTGGCACTTTTATTCAGTGATTCCTTAGATCCTCTGATGCTAGACAAATTGTATAAATACGGTTTACATTACTATCTGAACAAACTGGTGAACAATACCATGAGGACACACGATTTTACCTACAGTTGCTAGTTCGTTGTGACTATCTGGGTTTACTTTTTTTTTAATCTTTGGCTACTGTGGACAATGCCCCTATGCAAGTGGCTTGGGTCCATGCCACTTGCACAAACTTTAGTGCATGTGTGCACAAACTTTACCACAGGGAAGAAAGGTATGATAAATAAAAGATCACAACATAAAATGGCAATTTGTCCTCAACAGTGCAGTTGGGGCTTTCCAGATGCATGGAAGCACTCGCCATTTCTCTCATTTCTCTCCTTTTAGTGATCAAGAAATGGAAGAGGCAATTGAGATAGCTTTTTGATTTTCCATATAGCAGTTGCCATGGATTGTCAACCATTTGGGATGGATGATAGCTACCGGGCTTTTATGTTGTGGATGTTCAACGAAGGAGATGAAGAGCCAGGACTGGATGATAGCTACCGGACATTTTTGTTGTGGATGTTCCATGAAGGAGAAGAAGGAGAGAACGGGAGAGATGGGTCGGGACTAGTCGACCAGCAAGAAGAGGATGTGGAGGCTGGTGAAGATGTGTTCGGAGCACACGAGATAGAGATAGAGCTAGAAGACGATGGGGAAGATGCATTGACTCCTCCTCCAGTCGACATTGATCATCCCAATCGGTCCGTTTTGATATCTCTTTATTTTTTATAAAACAAGTATCAATTGAGTATCGGTACAGTGGACATTAATTTCTAGTATAGTGGATAGTGGAAAGAGCAAGGGCTTGGTATAACATATATTTGAATAGAATAAACAAATCAATTGCAAAAGCAACATTAGATTAGAGTGAGGTTATTAAGGGCTGTTATCTCTTAATTGTTCATTGCCTAGTTTAACTTCTAGCGATCGAATATCATAACTTATAAAATTTTATATGATATTCTTTTATCATGCCTCTCATTTGAAGCTTGTGGATTGAGTCACTGCTAGACAGATAATGATACCTTAGTTGATCTTTATTCATTTTGTCATTGCTAGACAAGGAAGGATTGAGGACTTCGATCCTCCGGCGAGGCTGCTTCCAAACAAGTATGCCACAATTTATGCCTTAGCTGCCTCTTTGACCACCATTTCACTAGCTTATGGTTAGTCTCTCTTTTGTTCAATATTGTGAAGGGAAGACCCTTAGTCTAGTGATTTTGGTGTACTTTTTTGCAAATAGATTTTCTCATTTTTATTATTTTTTTGAATTTTGGCAGTTCAATTACTAATAAGCGGGTCTGCGCCATATTTCAAGACGGACCTGGCTCTACGCGATTTGCAACTTCAGCTCATGACGGCCATTCTTGCTGTGTCCTCATTGCTTGGGTTGGTGTTAGCGAGACTGATTTCTGATAAGTTTGGTCGCCGTTGGACAATTGTGACGGCGGGGGCCATATATTTCGTTGGGCCTGTCATTATGGGTTCGGCCCAAAGTTATGTCATGTTGCTGTTCGGCCGCTCCTTGGCCAACCTCGGTGCGAGCTTCGCCTTGACGATTGCCCCAGTCTATGCGACCGAGATCTCCCTATCTTCTCCCGTGGCATCTTGATCTCCTTTCCTGAGGTACTTATTTATTTTCATTTCCTTTTTTCCTTTCTAATTTTATGGCATCTTTTTCATTTTTTGTTTCCATATTTAGGTGTGTATTAGCTTTGGCACTCTTTTTGGCAATCTATCAAATTATATCTTCTCAAAATTCCTCCTCGAACATGCACGGCGTTTGGTGCTTTCTACTGGAGCAATCCCCTCGGTTGTACTCCTGCTTGCCTTCATAGTTTTCCACATGCCAGAATCGCCGGAGTGGCTCATCATGCGGGGCCACCTAGGCCTCGCCAAGCCCATCCTTTCCAAGACCTCCAGATCTGAGGAGGAGACTGCACTCCGGCTTGCCCAAATCAAGAAGGATGCTGGCATACCTGAGGAGTGTGATCAGGACATTGTGGACACCCACCAGAATATGGGCGCGTGGCGAGACATCCTTCACCCAAATAAGGGCATCTGTCACATGCTACTGTGCACTATTGTCATTCAGTTTGTCCAACAAGCCTGCAGCATAGATACCATGATGCTATTTGCCCCTATCATTTTTGGGAAGCTCGGCATCATGGCGTCCACCAAAAGACTCCTTGTGAGCTTGATGGTTGATTTGCTGAAGATACCATCCGTCCTCTTTGCCACCTATTTTGTTGACCGGCTCGGGCGGCGGTGGCTATTGCTTAGCAGCATTGGTGGAGTGGTCATCTCACTAGTCTCCTTTGGAGCGTGCCTCAGGTTCATTGAGGCCAGCAACACGAGGCCCTTGTGGGCAATGGTGACGTGCTTGGTCACGGGGATTGGGTACGTGATCTCCTTCTCCATCGGGCTAGCACCTATAGCAGCAGTCTACTGTTCAGAGATCTTCCCCACAAGATTGCGTGCACAGGGATACACAATTGGTGTTGGCGTGAAGCAGATAGTGAACATAGGGTTGTCACTGAGCTACATATGGCTTGCCAAGGCCATCACCCTCGGTGGGACTGCCATATCATTAGCCTTTATCGCCTTGGTTGTGGGGCTGTTACTTTATTGGTTGATGCCAGAGACTAGTGGGAAGACTGCAGAAGAGATCGAACTATTGTTTGGTACATCCACCGCAGCGAGGGAACTGCAAACAATTGATATAGCTACGGCGAGGGAACTACAAACAGTCGATACAGCTGCATGAGGGGGTAATGACGACAATGATTCTAGGAAGGCACACTAACTGTTAGGAGTGAAATTAACCCACTTAGTTTGTCTGATGATGTATAGGAAATTGAGGTTATATATATAGCTAGCTTTCCATTAGTAGTCAAGCACACTAGTTGAACATGCCTGAGGGGTTTGTACCCTTTTGTAAAAATGTTGTCTCTGGTAATTTCTGGGGTTTTATGCCCGAAAATAGTTTTGGAATTTGCACAAACAAATTATGAAGAGATTTATCTGGGGATATCTTTTAGTTTAATTTGACAATGCTGGTTTTCACTTTCCTTAGATGTTGTTAATGGTTTAGACTATCTTAATTTGAAGTATACTTCTAAGTGGTGTGGTACTATTCTGAATAGTGGCTCTGTTAACTGTTACTGATGATTGTAACAAGCTTGTAGGAATTTTTAGTAGGAAATGACCAGGATAGTAGTTGTTCCCATTGAAAAAGCTAGCACAAATGGAGAGGGAAACAAATTCCTCATACTTTGAGCTGTTTGCAAAGTGATAAACTTCTTTTTGGATATATTTTGTTCTTGCGTTTCTCATATTCATGAAGAGAGAAAGGGGAAGGGAAAAAGAGGGGGCTTAAGCTGACATTACCATCTACTTTGTGTCCTCTATGTATGATGAGTTGCTGAAAGATTGTCTCCTCTCCTGGTTTACAGAACTTGTTCTTCACATGCAGAGTCTTGACCATATAAAATGCCGGCTTTTGAAAGGTACAAATGCTCAAGAGGTCAGGGCAATGTTACTAGACATACAATCTAGGTTGTTGCTATATATGCTGGGGAAGGGTATTAAGTCTGCTTTGATGATTGATTGATCTACTTCATTAAAAAATTGAATGGAGGAATCTGTATTATCATGTGCTATGAGCAAAGATATATTTTTGACACCTTGTCTCTCTCTCTTTTATAAACTTATGAAGAGCCTTCTTATCTATGATTCCTGTGTACTTGATTATGCTTAAAATTCTTGTATTGTCAGAAAAGTTTGGCATCACGTAGCTTTATGCCCTTGCATATCTTCTAATATGAGATGCTTTCTAAGAATGAAGGCTTTGTGTGTATTGCTGTTCCAGTAAGCCATTTCCTGAGGAAAAGTGAACCAGAAGCGATGTCTGTTCCCTCCTCCATTTTTCCATTACTTTCAAAGTGATCTAATTCTTGTTTCATTTTTGTCTACCATGGTTCAGTGTCACCATCTTGCATGTTACTGCATTGGTTTTACCATCAGCTATGGTTAGCTTGATTTGTATTATCAGTCTCGTGAACGCTATTTGTTGTTTCGTTTGTTTTAAAATCAGTATAGGTAGCTTTCCTCTAAATCTAGTACTCTTGCGAATTCGAAGTCAACCTTCGAGGAAAGATTCCTTTCTCAGCAGTCGCAAACCTCAGGTATGTTGATTGCCGTGGTGAGCTTATTTATGGTATCATACCATTGAGAAGGATGAAGTAATAATATCACATGGATCACTGGTTGTTCAAAAAGCAGAACCATTTTTGCTGAGATTTAGCTCTGATTGACTTTTGGACGAGAGTAAACCTAGGAAGCCCCTTGATTGGATAACTTTAGAGGTAGAAATTTGGCATTTTACTTTCTTTTCATCTTTACTGTCTTTGCAGTTTGATTCAATCCATGCTCGATTCAATTCATGCTCTTGATCAATAAATCCATTATTCAGTCTAACACAATTAGGTGTAGGTATCTGTGCTGGCACTGTAATCCACAATGGAACTTTGCAGAAGGGTGACTTCTGGATAATGGAGTTTGATGTTGTACATTAAGGATTGAGAGAGATGATAGTATGAGTATAATCTGTATTGAAAGCTCTTTGATTTATGCCTCCTAATAACTTCATTGGGTGTTATATATACTTTTAATTAAAGATACAGAAAGTCCATAGTGAACCATGTAGGAAGCATGGGCATGACCTCTCCTTTTGAATACAGATTTATGACATTGTGACAACGATGACCTGCAAGTTTCTTCTCTCTCTCTCAATTTGAGTTTTGGATACCTGATACATGAACTTGTTGCAGCTAGATGGCCCAATTTTCTCTGCGTATGTTCCGTATTTTCATCTGGATCTGTTCAGTTAAACTGGTCCCAGTGGCCTCCAAGTCAAAGTGGTGTTGCGCCAAAGTGGTTTCACACAAGTAAAGGACTCTTGGGTGCTGGTCCCAGTGGGATCATGGCTGCTGATGCAATCACAACAGACAGTAGTGCGATGCATGTTGCAGGTGTTCCAATTGTAAACCCTTCAACTGTTGTTGCATGGGAGGTCACTCCTCGTCCTGGAAATGGATTTCAAGCAACTCTGAAGGTTAGTGCAATTCCTGGGGTCTCGCCCTCAGTCAATCCACCCAATTGGGCTGGCTTTGCTCCTTTGGCTGCATATTTGTTCAGTTGGCAAGAGTATTTATTGTCTGAGGCGAAGCAAGGCAAAAGGCGGACAGATCAAGATCTAAATGACGCAGTATCTCTGCATTGTTCACCCTTTTCTAAATGATCTGTCTCCCACAGTTCATAAATAGTCAATCCACTACTTTTTACAAGTCTCGATTCTTTTTTATGACAAATTCCCCTTTCTTCTCTCCTCTTTGCCAGGGCATGAAGAATCTTATAATCCTTCTTTAGAGTATATACCTACACAGGAAGAGATAAATTCGTACCAGATTATGTATGAGGAAGATCGCCCTAAATTTATTCCTAGAAAGTAAATGTGATATTTCCCATTTTCTTGGCTGGTCTTCCTTTTCTCATGCTTCCTGCTTATTTATCTATTTATCTTTCTATCTAGGTACACATCTCTCAGAAATGTGCCCGCGTATGAAAATGCCGTTAATGAATCTTTTGAGTGATGCACGGATCTCTACATGTCATATAGAGCTTGGAAAAAACGCGTAAGTTGTTATAGCTGGCCTGGAAAATACGAGAGGAGACCAATACTCTCTGAGTATAATCATGTACTTAATAGCAAGTAGCAAATGCAATTTAAAATTCATCAATGGATTGATTTTTGCAATGTAATGCCTCAGCTTAACATTGAACCCGAGTCTTTGAAGCCCAAGTTACCTAACGGGAAGGATCTTAAGCCATACCCAGTGACGTGTTATCTTGAGTACAGAGGTCATGAGGGTGCTGTTGTGTTGATTTCTACTGAAGCTTCAGGGCAGTGGATTGCTTCAGGTTCGTGTAATCTCACATATTCTTCTTGCTTTGAATTTCATGACTTTAGACTCGCCCAATCTCTTTCTTGTCATCTATTGTGGCAAATGAAGGTTCTGCTGATGGAACTGTTCGTATTTGGGAGGTTGAAACTGGCAGATGTCATGGGGTGTGGAGTATAGGTGAATCGGTCCAGTGTGTATCCTGGAATCCATTGTCTGAGCTTCCAATTTTGGCAGTTGCAGCGTGAGTTCCAGCAGCTTGGTGTTTAATCTCCTATCCTCGTCCTGGCTTGATTGTTTTTGTTGATATTTTCTTGCCTTGTTTGTCTTTACAGGGGCCAAGATGTACTGCTTCTTAACACAGGACTGGGTAATGAAGAAGATCAGAAGAAGATCAAGGATCTTCTCCAGGTTGAAATATCAGGGACTGCAGGTGACTCTGGTAGGTTTAGTTACCATTTTTATGCAACTTTTGAAGATCGGACAACTTTCGTGATATTTGAGTTGGTGAAGATAGAGCTTCTCACGATTTCACCATTTAATGAGGAGTTCTCATTGGATTGGGATTCTTCTCCTTTTATTCCCTAGGTATCCTGTAGTAAATTTCTCTTTTCTTTTCGGAAGAATTAGTAGTCTTATTATTAGGATTTGTGGGAGTTCAATAAGTTTCTTTTTTCTCCTATTATAAATAAGTCATTCTGTTTTGTGTTTAGACATTTCCTACTTAGGTCACGCTTGTTGTTTGGAGGTTTTCTACCTTAACTTGAAATAGCATTTAATAGTATGTCCTGTGGAGATAGATTTTCTACTTAATACAGTTTGAATTATTAGCAGCCGTTTGCTTTCATGTGATGCAATTAATGCTTAATAAACCCCAGTGGCGATCCTTTTGAGATATGATTCATTGTCAGTCACTTCAGGTTTTCAAACGATTTGGGCTCATTATTTTGGAACTAATCTTTCTTCTCAAATTTGTTTGAAGTTTCATTTGAAGTTGATTTTAGCTTTGTCGGATATATGGCTGTGAGTAGATGAGCAGCCCTTGGTGAGCTGGCTTCGCGATGATAGGCACAAGCATGAGGCAATCAGGTTAAGACATTTCAAGGTACCCTTTTAGAATTCAATAAAATTATTTTGCGGTCAGGTCGTTGTTATCTAAAGGCCTTTTTTCACTAAAGTTTTTCTTGCGTTTGTGCAGACCATGACCTCAGTTGAATGGCATCGCAAAGGAGACTATTTATCCACAGGGACGCCTGCAGATATCCTTGTGGTTTGGTGCTTTATGACCATGCATCTCTTTGATGGGTAGTTGAATATATGGTTGGAAGAGAAGTGAGTACTCCCAGCATTAAGATATATCTGTAGCACTGATAGTGTGGCTTACATGAAATAACCCAGGACATCCGTTGTTGTAGTAGGATAAACTTTTTTCTAGAAGGAATGTAGGGAAAACGATGGTAGAAACAAAATAGGGCGTTTCAGAGCTTTTGTATCCATGAGTAATTTTGCACAGTACTAAAGGTCTAAGGTTTTGAGCCAGCTTTGAGTAATCACAGAGATGATCGACTCTTCTTGAAATTCTCTCCTTTTTCTCTCTTTTTGTACCAGCCAAGAAATGGTAAGAGGAAATGATGACCCCCTACTTTTTCCTGTTACAAGATCTAATGACACTGCCGCATTCATAATCCTTGCTCTATAAGCCTACGACAATTGAGAACATTGTAGACAGACCTGTGTTTGTTTACTGTGGCAGTTGACTTGTGGTCCGTTCTTCCTGTTTTTCTGGTAGAAGCATCTTTTGTTGATCAGTTCCATTATGAGTACTGTTTTACCCACTCCAGCCCTCTTTTGGCCATTAGCTTCTGTCTTCTTTTAGTATTGTCCTAGGCAAAAATCGTTTGTCAGTTCATTTTTTTGATCGATAATTGTTTCAGTTGACTTCCCAAATGAAACAAGAACTTTTATTTGCTTCTTTGCATCTTCTGGTTTTGGATCGCCATAATTGTGTGGAGTGTGTGGTAGTTACTTTTTAAATTTGCCGAAGTTTAGCGACTTCTTTTATGAAGTTTCCTTTAACTTCCCATACCTGAATACACCAGTTGTCAAAGAAGCTTACTCAGAAGATCCCATTCAAGTTGCATGGTCTTCCAGTTACATCAGTTTTTCATCCTTCTCGATCCATCTTCTTTGTTTCAACTAAGAATGTTTGCGTGTATGACCTCTTGAAGCAGAAACTAATAAAAAAACTTGAGACTGGACTTCGCGAAGTTTCCTCAATTGCAATTCATCCTCAAGGTATGTCTGAAAATCTGATATTAGTGTTCTTCTTCTTCTTGATTTCTAGATCCCTGTATGTCTTAGTTGTGTTCCCTTGCAGGTGATAATGTAATTGTGGGAAGCAGAGAGGGAAAACTCTGTTGGTTTGATATGGACCTTTCATCTCAACCTTACAAAACACTCCAGTAAGTCCGCTATCATCTTCGTGACAATGTGAAAGTTGTGGGAATTGGATGAATTTATGTTTTGGGGAAGTGTAGCTGATCAAACTGAGTTGGTTGTTTGTGGTTACACTTTTGCCTCTTCTGGGTACATTATTTTATTGTTTGCATCTATACAGTTTGGCAGATTTCAGCCTTTTCTACTCTTTTGTTCTGATTGTCAGGTGTCATTCAAAGGACATTACAAATGTGGCCTTCCATCATTCATACCCCCTTCTTGCATCATGTTCTGGTGATTGCACAGCCTATGTGTTCCATGGCATGGTTTATTCAGATTTGAACCAGGAACCCTCTCATTGTTCCTCTGGAAATTCTCCGAGGGCATGTGAGCTCAAATGGAAGAGGTGAGCGTCTGTACTCTTTTATGTGCGGATTAGATGATGTGCTACAGTGCTATGTGAAATGAAAAAATAATTTTTATTGACACTGAGGAGGAATACCTGCCCCTAGCTTCATGAAGCGTTCTTTATATTTTATTTTTTATTTTTGTGGGGTGGTTTCAAGTCAAGGATGAGTGAGTTTCCATAAATTAGCTTTGGGACACTTACAGGTCCACAATTCTGCTGTATGTCACTTGGCTTAGTGCAATGCAAGAGTTTCTTCCTTTGTTGAAAAAGTCATCAAATATTTACTCAATATTTATTCGTGAAACATTTACTTATAAGTTTATGAATCGGCATTGCACGTTAAACCAAAATTCATGAATCAAATTACCCAAATTAAAATTTCAGGAACCACATTCTATATTGAATCAAATTTCTTGGATAATTTTTGCTACTATCCCTAATTCGATTCGCCCGATTAGAAAACTTGATGATATATATTTTTGTAATGCATTTTTTTAGCTCATTTGAAAATAAGATATATCTGTCCAATATAAATTCATGCTTTTTTTCGTTCAATCCAATAATGCACGTAATAATCTTGCATTACTTAGGCAAGCTAGAGGCTTACTCCCTTTGCTGTCAAGAGACCTAGTTGGGTCATGTTTTGTTGGGTTAGAACTTGTAATACGGCATTTCTTGTCCATCCATTTTGAAACAGAGAAGGTCTTTGTTCTGTCGGTACTGCTATGATAAAACTTGTTCATATTGTAATGCTGTTGCTGGGAATTTATGGCAGGGCTCTGTTAAAACAAGCAATAAAGGAAAATCGAGTAATAATCATGCCCACGATGATAGTGGAAGTTGATTCATCTGAAGACGAGGTCTGTTTACTTCTCTAGACAGCTGGGAGCATATTTAGAATTGTATGATGCTCACCTATAATTAATTGGCACTTGAGTAATTCACAGGTTCCTTCACGGAATGCAATTGGTGATGTTCCTCTTGAGTGGTACCGGAATGAGGAACATATTGGTTACGACGTAAAGGGGAAAAAGATAAAAAAGAAAGAAAGACGAGATAAATTGGATGCTTTTCTAGCCAGTGCTGACGACTCAAAAAATTGGTGAGTTCAACTTTCCTTTCAATAGTTTCTCTCTATTGATTTCCTCATAGAAAATGGAGGTATCATATGCCTCAAGGTCATATTTGTTATATCTGTCACTTCCTATAATTTAGCAATTTAACAGGGTATGGATTTCCTATCCAAAGATGAAAGATGGGGCATTGTTGTTCTCACTTTGACATTGATTCTAGTTCACTATTTGTTTTTTGCAGCGTCTGGTATTTTGTTCCCCTTTCTCATCCTTGTTCTTTTAATATTTAGTCATGCAAATATTTTTATTTCCCTGCTGGTTACTTTGTTTAGTCTTAAACTTTGGAAAATAAGGCAACGGATTAATAGATGTTATCATCAGATGCTTTTGCTTTTTAAAGTGCAGCTCTTTGTACGATTCCTTTCCCTGATTGTCTTATCGTTTTTTTGCCTCGATACGTCGGTTTTCTGCATTGCCAGTTGCCTTTATCCGATCAGTGCTTAATCTGAGAAGAGAGCTTGCTTAGGATTTTATTTTTTTTTAAAGAAAGTTAAAAATGTTTGCTCTTTTCTGTTACTTTGATTCATTGGTTTTAGATAGAAGTTTATGTGTTTTTTTTCATTTGATTTCTACTCAGGGCGCAAGATTCATGATGAGTACAATGATGAGGTAGTAGAGCTGACAAAAGATGAAACAAGACTTATACGTAGACTGCTCGTAGGAAAAGCACTGCATGCTGGATTTGATCCTTACCCGGTTTGTGCCACTTGTCATCATTGTGCTATATATAAACCAAGGTTTACTTATTGATGCGGCTTCAATGTGACCTTTTTCTTTGTAAAATGCAGGATTATGTTGACTTTTTCAAATGAGATGATGCAAAACACCCACTATCAAATGCCCCAGAACCAAAGAGACGTTTCATTCCTTCAAAATGGGAGGCCAAAAGGGTCAGTCTTTTCATCATTTCTCTATTTGGATGACAATATGGGAAGAAGTCAGTATACTTTTGGTTCTCATTCCTCTACCTTTCGGTGACAATGATGCAGCGTTTTACTTTTGGTTCCTCAAACGAATTTAAGATCCTTCACTGGGGTCTTGATCCTGATAGCTTCTGTTCTTGTAGCGGTTGGCTTCGAACTGTGCTTATCAATTGCTGCTTACTATTCCTAATAGCTGACATCCATCTCAGATACTCAAGTTTCTGCTATCCAATGCACTATTGCTTTTTTTTTTTCCTTGATATTTTGTTGACAGTTAAATTTAAGTGTCTTCTTTCTATACTGGGGAAGCCCCAAAAATATATTGCTGCACTGGGAAACTGAAGCACTCAATAGCCTGCCTATATTCTTTCTACTTTGCAATTCATTTTACGACCAATGGATGCTGAAATATCCGTTGCATTTTGCGTCAGAATATCATTGTGATCATGTGAACATGGCTCATGTTGGCACTAAACATTTGCGGGTAGCAAAGTATGTTAGGGCAATTCAGGAGGGATTAATTAAGTTAGACAAGCCAAAAGAAGAGCCACGTTTGTATAACCTGTGGGGAGATGATCTCAACTCAAAAGACATGGCTGGGCATCTAGCCTATATCCCTGCACCAAAACCCAAATTACCAGGTGATCCGTCTCCCACAGTTCATAAATAGTCAATCCACTATTTTTTACAAGTCTCGATTCATTTTGATGACAAATTCCCCTTTCTTCTCTCCTCTTTGCCAGGGCATGAAGAATCTTATAATCCTTCTTTAGAGTATATACCCACACAGGAAGAGATAAATTCCTACCAGCTTATGTATGAGGAAGATCGCCCCAAATTTATTCCTAGAAGGTAAATGTGATATTTCCCATTTTCTTGGCTGGTCTTCTTTTTCTCATGCTTCCTGATTATTTATCTATTTATCTTTCTATCTAGGTACACATCTCTCAGAAGTGTGCCCGCTTATGAAAATGCCGTTAGTGAATCTTTTGAGCGATGCATGGATCTCTACATGTCCTATAGAGCCTGGAAAAAACGCGTAAGTTGTTATGGCTGGCCTGGATAATACGAGAGGAGACCAATACTCTCTGAGTATAATCATGTACTTAATAGCAAGTAGCAAATGCAATTTAAAATTCATCAATGGATTGATTTTTGCAATGTAATGCCTCAGCTTAACATTGAACCCGAGTCTTTGAAGCCCAAGTTACCTAACGGGAAGGATCTTAAGCCATACCCAGTGACGTGTTATCTCGAGTACAGAGGTCATGAGGGTGCTGTTGCTTCGATTTCTACTGAAGCTTCAGGGCAGTGGATTGCTTCAGGTGCGTGTAATCTCACATATTCTTCTTGCTTTGAATTTCATGACTTTAGACTCACCCAATCTCTTTCTTGTCATCTATCGTGGCAAATGAAGGTTCTGCTGATGGAACTGTTCGTATTTGGGAGGTTGAAACTGGCAGATGTCGTGGGGTGTGGAGTATAGGTGAATCGGTCCAGTGTGTATCCTGGAATCCATTGTCTGAGCTTCCAATTTTGGCAGTTGCTGCGTGAGTTCCAGCAGCTTGGTGTTTAATCTCCTATCCTCGTCCTGGCTTGATTGTTTATGTTGTTATTTTCTTGCCTTGTTTGTCTTTACAGGGGCCAAGATGTACTGCTTCTTAACAAAAACACAAACCGTCCTTACCCTTATTCACGTATAATTTAAGATCGCAGAATCAGAATCGCATCACATTTCTATTCTCTCTTTAAATTCATTAAGCAAGATCATTGCCTTGAGGCCTATGCAACCGGACAATTCGTATTCACACGTGGTAATCAGCCATGTCAAAATCATGTCATAGAAAAACACTTTTGGCTACCTCTATCGTAAAATCTATGCGTTTAAAATTTATGTCATCATATCATACCAACTTATGATGCGTTTGTTTCACAAAAAATGGACGATTTAGAGAGTATATATTTTTATTTTTCACGAAAACATTCAGATGTATATTACCGTCGACGATGAAATCATTCTTATTGATTATTATTCGAGCGATTATTTTAAAAGATATTTTTTCTAAAAATCGTAAATCGTAAAAAATGGATGCTTTGATCGTCCGGCGTTTGAAGAGCTTCTCAACGTACTCAACTTCAAAACCGAACTGAATCTCATACTGAGAGATAGAGAGAGAGAGATTTTCTTCTTCATCGGCGGCGATCAGAAAGAGAGAGATGAGCTCGACGCAGCGGCCGCACTCGCTGGCCTTCCGGGTGATGAGGCTGTGCCGCCCCTCCCTCCTCGTCGACCCCCCTCTCCTTGGAGAAAATATTAGACTTTTCCATTTTCGAGCCGTCCAAGTCAGTGAACACGTGTCGACATTTCAGTGGAGCCACCTAGGCTCGTGCGCACTACGTAGGACGATGACGTGTTGATTGCTAACCACTGAATATTTTCTCCTTTTTGAGATGTCTTGTTGAGTTGAATTGCCCACTAGCTTGCAATTGGCTTTTAGGCTTGGGCAACAACCTTGAAGGACCCAGTCTGTAACCTATCCTTAGAGTTCCTGGTCTCTGATCCATCTCTGCTATTCAAGATCTTTTGAACCATTTTTGAAATCAAAGTTTTGATAGCTAGGTAATTTTTGCTGATTATAGCTTGGATAGGTCGGTCGTTTTATGTAGTTTTGCAATTAGGCACCAAAACTTACCCCCAAAGGAGCGCTAATTTTTATGAGCTCAAACAGAAGTTATCACAATACAACAATAGATGAATTTCAATTATATTTTGAAGCTACAACAATGGAATCAACAACCCTAGGGTGCAAAAGCCTTTACAGCTGAGCCAAGGAGGGCATACATGACAGACGCTACTTAATTGAAACAAAGAAAGAATTTGCTTGTACTTTTTCAGACGGTGGAACATCTCCTTATTCTTCAAATCTTTACACTCATTTTGCTACCTGCATCAAGAGAGAGACTTGGCAAATTCTATACACAAAAGGGATCCTTCGAATTTCTCGGCAAAATTCGCTTCGACGTCGAATCCTAGATTCAGCTCATATCGAGATGTCAAACATGTTCTTCACCAAGTTGTCCATCATCTGATTCGCGACTTCCATGGCGCATTGTAAGTCCAAACTCCGATTATCAAACTTACTATACAATGTGGATGGCGACGGGGCCTTGTTGGTTTTGGGGAGTTTGAGAGGGCAAGAGGACAGGGGAAGAACCGGCAAGTTGTCGCAGTTGCAGATCTCGATCATGTAACCATCCGGGTCGTGGAAGAACAGCTGATCGACCTGGATGCCGCCTTCTTCGACGACCGCGGTCACGTACTCGATGTTCATCTCTTCCAGCTTCTTCATCACGAGCTTCATGTCGGAGCACTGGAAGGAGATGTGGTTGTCCTTGGGATTTATAGCCGCCTTCTTTGCAGGGACATCCTCCACCTCAAGCAAATGGATGCCAATTCCATAGTTGAACAGCCTGAAAACGAGAAGGCCGATTCGGTCATCAGATTCGGTCCGCGCCATCGACTAGTGCATCAAACATCTTTTTTGAATTCAACAATTTCGACAGAAGAAAAAATTCAATACATGTAGGTTCCAAAAGTACTAAACATCTACCTAAACAGAACTGCCTCAAAGAAGCTATCAGGTGATGGATTAGAGACAATTTCTTATTCAACTAATCAAGGCAAGACTGCCAGGACAAAAGAGTTGGTGGGAAGTAGACAAGATCTGGTTATCCCAAATCTTGGATAATCGACCTACCTGCTTTAAATGCAGGGTTATGTTAAGTTTTTTTTTTTTTTTTTGGTGTGCTCGTTGAGTATTTTATTACGAAAAACTTGCATACTCTGAGCCGTCACGAGCTTCGCACTTGTTAAGCATTTGATTATCCCCAAAAAATTACTTTAGAAAATCGTAATTATACGTAATGATTGTTTCGCCAGCGCACTTGGGGCCATCTGCTAAATTAAAAAGAGGAAAATAATAAATAAATAAATAATTATGACAAACGCACCCCTAAAGGGAAACCCCTATCACCACATGTTTACTCCTCTGTCTGCTTCTTTTCCACACTGAACAAAAGTCACTTTAGAAAGGCTGCTACCATATAAAAGGACAAAACAAGCTGTCCTAAGGAGAAATCAAGCAAATTTGAGGCTAAAATTCTTTGTAATCTCAGAAAGACTTTTCTTTGTAGGTCCAAAGGGGTTTGATGATGGAGACCACATGGGAGTAAATTTCTTTAAAACCTCTCAAAAACTATAAAAGGAAGAAAAAAAAAACCCACAATTTGGTTTCAAAGATGCCATCATAAAGAGTTTTTGGTCGCAAATAAAGACTGCAATTTCGAAAAAAAAACGTTTCTCACTACAAGTTGAGAGGCTCGTTTCAAAAGCTTGTTGTCGATTTGAGTGAAATGGCATATGAAGGATTCATGTAGATCGGCTCTTTCAACTCCCACCAACCATCTACATGCTCGAACCACACTTACATTTCCGGTCGGACCGGACCGACCGAAACACGTGAAAAGAAAGAAAAGGACACGTCTAAGTCGGGGCCAACGTGGTACGATTTTTCGAAGCATGGATCGGGAAGCGGTCCGCCGACGAGGGAAAGCTAAAGAGAGGGGGGCACGGCGGGACTTACCAGGCGCCCTCGAAGTCGAAGGAGGAGGGGCGCTTGATGAGGACGAAGCCGAGGACGCGCTCGTAGAACCGCACGGTCTCGGCCACCGACTTGCACACGAACGAGACGTGGTTCAGCGACAGCAGCGGCAGCTTCGGCTGCTCATGCACCGACGACGACGACGAAGACGACGAGGAGGATTCCATCAGCCATCTCTGCATCTCCTCCTCTGCGCTCACTATCTCTTTCCCCTCTCTCTCTCTCTCTCTCTCTCTCTCTCTCTCTCTCTAGGTGGGGAATGATGGTCAGTGTTGGCGAGCTTGATAAGTGGAGAGAACTATATGAAATGAGTGGAGAAGGAGGGAGGAGGGGAGGGTTTATATAAAGGCGGAGACAAGAGGAAAGAGAAATGCCACGCTTGTCTTTTAATACAGCAAAAATATCTGTCATCACGCCCAAAATATATTTTTGAAAAAAATGAGAGAAATTACAAAAATGTATAATAATGTCAGAGCGGCAGAGCCTTTCTTTTCAGCATTTTTCAAATAAATAAATAAATAAAAGTGTCATTTTTGTCAAGTTTTTAATAAGTGATGAATTGAGAAGGCTTTTTTCTTTTTCTTTTTTTCAAACGATAAATGGAGAATGAGTCCAAGAGAATTGGTGAGATTAGCTCGTGGGCAGTGGGCACGAGACGATTCATCTTTTTAATGCAAGTGGAGATAGGACTTGCTCAAAAATATGACGTGGTGAAATTAATGCGTTCTATACGAAAGGGTGAGAAAGGGATTTTTTATCTGATATTTTTTTTTCCAAAATGTTACCAATTTCACTTTCTACCCTAAAGTATTACATAGCGGCAGTAAGTATTCATCTATATATGTACGATTTAATTTTTTATACCAGTAAATAAAAGTCACGAATATTCAATAGTCCTTTCTTCATGAAGCATCTCTCTATTCTTTGGAAGGGAGAGAGATCAAGAATTCGAGTTACGTTCAGACGATTTCGAGAAAGATAGAGTGAAAAATAACGGTTCAAAAGTAGGGATTTTTTAGTGATTAATTTTTAACTTTAGATGTGTGTAATTATGTCTACATCATTCAATCCTTTATATAGGTCAATAAAGAAATGAAAGTGAACCAATAATTCAAACATTAGAAAGAAAAATTGCCTGAGTAGCCTCCAGCTACTAATTACAGCGTATTTTTTTTAATCTAAATTCCGAAATTTATTGATGTGAATCCATCTTTTTTGCTTTAGAATTAAAATAATTGATGCCTTTTAATTACGTGAAACTTCTAAAACATTATGGTGATCACAACCCTTTTTTGCACTAGTGTCATCTTTAAAGCATGCGTAACCAGTTTTTGTTGTGGTCACGACGATTGACATCACTTTTGATAATTATTGTTCCATTTGGGATACGTGTCACCAAGTACTTCGTAGCTCTGGATTGCCCTTGTTCCCCTCTAAAATGACTCAATAATAAAAAAAAATTGATACCACCAAAGATTTAATATTTATTATGATGTGAATACCTGAAATTTTTACTGTGTCAAATAAATCATAAGTTATGCCCACTGCTGTGATAGTATTTGAATTTAAGAAAAATTACCCCAATTTGTACTACACATATTGTCTGGATATTAACTTAATTCTAAATTTTTGTTCGAAATTTCAATATAATCTTTTCGGTCAATTTTCGCTAGAAATCACTAACACAGCAATAATCCAATCATCGTTGATAATTCTATGTGGCACATCATTACATCAATGATTTTCGACCGGTAAAAGTAGGTCGGAATCTTTCACAAAAGTTTCTAATCATAGTAAACTTGAAAAATTTATGATCGAATTTGCATTAATATAAAATATGGCTTGTGACAATTTTTCCAATTTTTTGTGTTGTCAAAAACTTTAAATTTGTACCAACGTGACAAAAATTGAGGCTTTTTGTGGCATATAAATTCGGATACTTATATGACAGTGTGTATAAAAGCCATGTGAACTGGAGCTACGGCAGGCGAGAAAGAAGACAACGTATGAACAGGCGGGAGGAGTTGTAGGGACCGACCGGTAATCATTAGAATTAGACCGTGGTCTGGGAAAACTCATTGGACTCTCTCCTTTTTCACTTTATTCTTTATTTTTCCAAAAATAAAATAATTCATTTCTTGTATTAAAAAATTAATAAATATACATGTGGAGCGGCGATCTTATCCACACCGAACTCCTGAACGACGCGGTCCTTTTCAAAGGCACGTGCAGCACGTTGCCTTCGCTTGCTTCGCCGAAAAATTGGGTCTCGCCGGTTTTATTTAATTTAAATTCTTCTGGTCCATCACATTGTACTTTAATTTAATATATTATTTCAAAGTGCACAGAAATTAAAACAAGAAATGACGACGGTACACAATATCACGTTTATTCTAAATTAATTTTCTTGTTATAAAAATTCTTGAACCAATACATTAATGATAAATTTACCTTCTACTCACTTATATTTCCTCGAAAGTTATTGACAAAAAACCCTTTGAAATATAAATCGATATGAACATCGATAAAGAGTGTGTAGGGTTTCTTATTGATTCTTAGATAGGATGATTTGAAGAGGAGATCGAAGGTACCAAGATAAAATTAAATAATTTATATTCATTACTTCGTTGGCAATATCTTTAGTCGAACTCGAGTCCTATAAAAGAAAGCAAACATGTCCCATGTGGTTCCTGAAATTCAACAGCATGTATTTTATATGCAGTTCCTAAACAAATCCAATACTCGAAAGCCTCACTTCTCCACTTTTCACATCTAGCAATACTTTTGTGACCTGAGGCTCCACTTCCTAAAGTTTGAAACGGCCCATTTTTATCCTCTATTAATAAAAAAATCTTGAACCAATACATTCATAATAAATTTATTCTCTACTTATTTGTGTCTCGTTGAAAAGTTATTGACAATATGAATAGATACGAAAATCGATAGAGAGTGAGTAGGGTCACTTATTGATTCTTAGATTAGAAATATGATTTGACGAGGAGATTAAAGGTAGCCAGATAAAATTAAATAATTTATATTCATTGCTTCGCTGGCAATATCTTTAGTGGAACTAGAATCCTATAAAAGAAAGCAAACATATCCCACGTCATTCCTGGGATTCAACAGCATGTATCTATATGCAATTCCTAAATAAATCCACTACTCGAAAGTCACACTTCTCCACTTTTCACATCTAGCGATGACCAATAATTTTGGGACTTGGGGATCCACTTCCCAACGTTTGACACGGTCACACGGCCCATTTTTCCCGGCTTCTATGGTCGGTAGCCTCCGAGATCTTCGGCTCCATTACATCATATGATCGTGTCGGTGCCTTTTCTCTATAGCCATACCGCCCCAGCAAACTGTGTCCAAAACTATTGGTGCCATTACTTGGACAACCACCTGGTATCTAGCTCGCAGTGATTTGTTTTAGCCATGGCCTTCTTGTTGATGAAATCGAGCTTCATTCATCAACACTCATGTATAAAGAATCAATAATTTCCTTTTGTTTTTACCGTTTCCAAAACTTTTTAGTCGTCTTGTTGAATGCCTATATTTCCCGAGTAAAAGCACCCAACGCTAATCGAATTTTACATTTGTGGCATTTTGCTCGCCCTCTCCGAGTCCTAGTGGTCAATCGGCAACTTAGGCACTATTTTGTGTCGACAACTTCCGTCTAATATCCCCTTTAAAATACTAGCGTGAAAACATGTATGGCAAATAACTTGAATAATCGTTTTGCAACGTGAATTTAATGTGCGAACTCAGCATGATTGGGTTAAATACAGAGAAATAAGGTAGGGCTAGGGCATACATTATCTCTCCACAGTCACGTGGATTATTGTATACTTAAAGTTGTACAGCTAGATGTCTAGTCACAACCGCGTCATTGTATTTCCCACGAGGGACCAACTATTTATTGAACTCGGTCCAATCCGTACTTATATAAGATCATGTTCATTACTAATTAATTATAATCATGACATCACAATTAATGGGGATAAATCATTCAAGCGATGGCTCATTTTAGTTTAGTAATAGATTTTGAATATTATTTAGTCGCTGAATCATCTTTGGTATTGTAGGGTTTCCCAAAAACAATATCAGTATGACTTATAGCTCCTTAATTAAGAATCCATACATCAATAATCACTCTTAGGAACTCCATGAAAAGCAACTTATCTGTGGCGATCATCTATGAATTATTGCTTATGGAGTAATACAAGAAATCATGTGATAATTGAATTTCTTGGTTCACACTTTGAAATGCTTGTACATAATGACTCGATCATCAATAATTATTTTTTGGGTATTTTTCAATATATACGTACAAGTTTCCCCCGTCAAATCAGTTGACTCGGATTTTTCGTATACTCCAATTATTCAATGTGAACCACTCATGTATTAAAAAAATATAAAAGCCCTTGATTTTTAATTATTTGGGTTTGCCAACTAATTTGACCTGGCAAATATTGAAAATGCTAAGTGAGGTCATTCAACACCTTGGCTCGCATCAAACTTCCAAGAAGGCGTTATAAAATTCTTATATATCGATCGTGCAGGACTAAAAGTAGATAAGAAGTAATGATTATCACCAACCACTTTAAGCTTGTATTTTTCATATAAGCTCTAGCCTCGTACGTGATGATCATGTTTTGTCAATCATGTTGAGAGTTTTAATTTAGAAATAATAACATAAATAGTCCATGAACTTCAAATTTATTCAATGAGATCTTTGATCTTTTGGTACATGTTCAATTTAGTTAATGAATTTTATGAAAATATTCAATATTATACTTGAATTTGAATTAATGGAAGAACCATTAGTCAATTGCTTATAAAACAAACAAAAAAAAAAAAAAAACAGCTTAAATTTATGGGAAACAACTTCTTTCTGCTGCTTGAAATGTTGAAATATAATACTTATGTTGAATTGGTACAACTTTAATTTTCTGATTTATTGTTTAGGGAGGGTAAAACTACATTAAGCAAGTCGCGAGACCAATATTAAATAGTTTCTCATTCGGACAGTATGTCACTTAAGGTATTAATGATTCTAACTGGAGATGATAACTGGGGTTGGTAATTTTTTTTTTTTTGGTTGGAAATTGAATTACCAGCACCAAAAAAAAAAAAGTCCCAGATTGTCGATTGTTCGGCTTATCTCTGAAATTAGAATAGGGCCAACGGTCAATAATAATGAATTAGCACAATTAAAGCGTAGAATCTCCTCCAAATCGTCAGCTCGTGGACGATATCCCCGTTCATCTTTAGTAACATGCATTATGCCATGGTCAATTATATGATGCCACAAAAGATTCTAGAACTAACATAATATCTATCATTTTTCTTGGCGGCTACCCATGGTTGATTATTGTTATAATAATCTAAAGTGAGAAGATTCATGATTAAATTATCCTTTTTTTTTTTTTGGGTGGTGGATTTAGTATCACATCAGATCATTATTTTCTTGCAACAAACACTTCATTTCAATCCCACCGATTTAAAAATAATGATTATAATAAATATGACGGATTTAAGGGGCCCAGAAAATATCATTTCACAAAATAGGATTTATTACACTTTTAGACCGATATTTTTTAGATTAATAATCTAGAAAAAAATTCCTGAAAATTATCATTTATATCGTTTGAAAAAATTAGCCAATGAAAATTTTTTTCATTATTGAAAACAATATATATGGTAAAAAAAATTCATTCGTTCATTTTTGTAAGTAAATATAAATTATCATTTTTAGAAAAATATTTTTAAATTCATTTATTTTTCACGAAACAAACAGAGCATTAAGTCAATAACGTGCCGTACTTTGCAATTCCACAATGTCAACCCTCATAATTACTTGTTTTCCTTCATTGAACTTGCTGACCAACTTGAGATTCACCATATTCAATATGAGTGAAATATAAGATTTTGTCTAAAAGGCAAAAAAGTCGTTCGCGTGCCACTTGCACATCAATAGTCTCTTTTAATAAGTCATCCTCGTCTATTTCACGAAAGATAATTTGATTTGAAAAATATTTTATTAAAAATAATAGCTTATAGTACTTGTTCCATCATTGACAACACTTTACATCTTAAAATTTTCATGGACAATGAATTTTTTTTTCATTATTCATTTATGTAAACAATATAAGTAATTATTGTTAGCAAAATATCTTTCGAATCATTAATTTTTCCCGAAATAAACGTACCCTTAAACACGTAATAAGCCTTTTCTTTACAAGAAAAATAATCCTTTTTGGTAATTACTAAGCACCACACGTAAATGATGATTGTATTCCACGCAATCGCAATGGATCAACATGAGCCAAATAATGCTGCACTTCAATCCACCTGGAAAAAGTCGTGCGTTAAGCATCCGTACACGTGTCCAACGGCTTGTCCACGTAAGCGGGCAGCCTGTCTAATTGATTATCCAATTCGTAAGCTAGAATGTCATTTTCATTAATAAAAAATACTTCTATTTACTCAAAATGCATTTATTTGCCTGTGACATAGTTCAACCGTGTCAGGGGCATAGAATATAACTCTGGCTTTGCTCCCACGGGATATTTTCGAGGCGGGGTCATGCACCCCATGCCTCGTCTCTAAGTCATGATTTAAACGAAGTGTTCCATCTCTAGTGATCAATTCATATGATGACGCCCGAGGCTCATCATTGATGATTACTTCTCACCCTTTTTGTCAATATATTAAAAAAAAAAAAATTAGAACGAGTGCACGGTCCATTACCCAACCCTTTGATTTTGTTTGATTGATTAGTGCTATCCTTTTCAAAGACATATATATATGTATGTATATGTAATTTGATATCTAAATTTGGACTTTTTCCAAAGTGGCTCTCAAATCTATAATTTGTGACATCAAGTCCTCGAACTTTTAGAATTTTCCAATTATGTCCTTTGGATTTTCAATAGGGAAAAATTGGAGTTTGATGCACCTTTTTTTTTTCGTCGATCTTACTCTAACTCTTAAGTCTCTCTCAAACTTTTGCCCTACTTCTTTATAAAGTATAAGAGCGGAACCCCATACTTGAAATTAAACATCCCCACCACTCGTGAGAAGGACAGTCGCTAAGGCACTGTTCCTAATTCTGATTTTTTGTTTCCAGAATCAGTTTGGAATGAAATCACATTTGGTAAAAATTTTATTCTCGGGAACAGTTTTGGAAAATAATTGAGAATAAAAAAAATGTGATTCTCCGTCCGAGAATAAAAAAAAATCAAAACAATGAAAGTCTCCTTCTTCCCTTTTGTCATCCCGCAACTACCATCCACCACCACCCCCACCATCCGTTGTCGCCCGCCGCCATCGTCCGCCGTTTTGGGGCTCACTAGGCCGGGCGAGATCTAGCGAGCTTAGTGGCGAGCCGGCCTCACCGGGGTAGGCGAGACCGGCTCGGCCACCGACGGGCCGGGCGAGCCTCGCCAGATCGAGCAAGGCTCGCCCGCCCGGCGAGGCCGACCTAGCCACCGACAATACTCCGGTGAGCATCATCGGCCCTCGTCTGGCTAGTCACCGGTCCGGGGACCAGCCACAAGAAGAAGAAGAAGAAGAAGAAGAAGAAGAAGAAGAAGAAGAAGAAGAAGAATAGGAGAAAAGGGAAAAAAAAAAAAAAAGTAAAAAGTAAAAAAAAAAAAAAAAAATCATTTAAAAATTAAAAGAAATTAATTTGGAATAAAATCAATGAGCACGGTATCAAACGCAATTCTATTCCAGAATAAAAAAATTTAGACAGTTACCAAATGCGTTTTTTCGAATTAGTTCATCGGAACAAATAAAAAATAATCATTTGTCGAATCAATTCCCGAGAACAAAATCGTTACCAAACGCGCCTAAGACAACTATCAGTGGTTTTGACGTGCCTATCGATATTAACAAAAAGTGTGCTTTGGAAATATCAATATGCGCAAATCGAACCATACAAAAATTAATGCAATACACAATTCACAGTAGCATTAATTAGTTGGGCACCGATATACACTTGAGCTTTGATTTACTGGAATTTGCGATAAAGGGCCTCGATTGGGAAAAAAAAAACTATAATATCTAATTATTAATTGCAAAAGTTACGATATCGGAACTCATGTTAAAAAAAGTATTAAAGAAAAATAGAAGGGAAAAAGTCTCGAAACGATTAGCGACCCATACATACATAAAATAAAGTAAAATAAAATAAACTGTAAGGCATTTGTTAAATATGTATAATAAGGAGATGTTCGACTTCAAAAATATTAATTATACAAATTACAAGAGAAGTTAACATAGTCATCATATCTTATTTAGTGGGTTTTTTTTTCCTTAAACACGTATCCCATTTTGCACCAGGCGAGGGATGTGAAGAAGTCAACATTTCCATGTCCGGTAGTAGGAGATTTTGATGGCGATTTATACAGAAGAAACGAGAAAACCAAATGAAGGTGTCAACGGTGACTGAACAATAATAAAGAAAGAGCAAGAGGTTGGCAAGTATGGCAACAGTAACATGTATGTAATTGTGCTATTGTTAATGTAGATTTCTAGAACATGAGAAACCAAATTGAGTATGCACCGCGTTCAACGTTGAAGCTGATATGGAGAAATTTGTTTCCAAATTGGGGATCAGGAATAAAACAAATGATTTATCAGTAATTTCGTGGTGACGACTCGGTCATCAATAATATTTTTTATATTTTTTGTGTTGGTTTCAAACATAACTTACAAGTTTCGCCATCAGAGCAGTTCATTCGGAGCTGCTTACTTGTAAATGCTCAACCACTCGAGCAAACAAATGTATATTTTTTTCCTCGCGTGTTGCTGCCAACTAATTTGACCTGGCAAATATAGAAAGTGGTGTATAAAGGCGGTTCAACACGTTTGCCTCCACCAAGCTCACAAGTAGGCATTATAAAAATCCTTGTAAATTGACCACGGGAAGATTGACTAAATAGTTTGAAATTACTGAATAGTTTGAAATTAATTATACAACGTTCAAATTTATCAATTTAATCATAGATCCTTATGTGGCATGATCGTTATATCAGTGATTTATAGCCAAAATTAGTCGAAATGACTAAATTAGTAAATTGTTAAAGGATTTATGACTAAATTTGTAATATTGAATAATTTAAAACTAAATTGATTGCTTGATTTTCTTAGGGTGCATAGTAGCGGAGTTCATCATTTGATTGGTAATTCAAACAAATCAAGCAACTCCTGCCAATTGCTTGTAAAATAAAGCAAGAAGATAAAATAATCAACTTAAACTATATGGAACAACTTATTTCTATTTTTCGACATAGTGAGATGTTTTAGGTCACTACTACCTATTTTAAAAGTTTAAATTATTAGATGGGGATATGATTTAATATTTGAATATTCTATCAAAAAGTTGTAACATAATATATATACATTGAATTGGAACGACTTCGATTTTTTGATTCACTAACAAAGGAGGGTAAAATTATATTATTTCAATCATATAAAGATTCTCCAACTATATAATACCCATCATTTCGATCGATCCACATCCATCATGAATGGTCAAATGATATAATGTCACATAGATCCTAGAACTATAGAGTATCTATTGTTTTTTTTTTGTTGCCTATCCATTGTTAATTGTAATAACGAGGAAAAAGATTCGTGATTAAATTATCCTCTCTTCTTTTTTCTTTTTTTCGTTTGTGGTGGATAGGGTACCGCATAAGACCAATGCTAGATCTATGCAGCTTCTCTCTACTTATGTTTTGTGTTGACATTATTTTATTTCAATTTTCACTAATTACAATTTCGGACCCATATTCTTGTAGATCAATTCAGAAAGGTCCCTTGCACTTTGCAAGTCCATGATTTTTATTGGTCTTTACTAATCAATTCGAGATTCACCTAATCAAGATTGGCAAAGTATATTATTTCGTGGGTCAAACATTGATCATCGTAAGACCGGCGTTCTCGTCAAATGGTTTAGTTGCTCCCAATTGAAAAGTCATTGCGTGTCTCTTGTAATTCGAGTGTATAAGTTGCTTACATGGCTACGTGTCATTTATGAATTTAGATTTTCTAAAAAAAAAAAATTTGATATTGAATGAAGCGGGCAAGAATTTTCTTTTAACGTGTCGTGGTACGGATTAAGCTATTTTTTATAAAAAGAAAAATAATATTTTTGTTATTATTACTAAGAACCGCACGTTAATGATGATAGTATTCCACGCAAGCGTGTCTGTGCTTTCAATTCAATCCGCTTGGTAAAATCGTTTTTAGAATCGGTCCAGATTCAGCACCCACGTAAGTTGGCGGCCGGTCTAACTGATTATCCAATCCTTTAGCTATCATCTTTTATTGACCAAAAAAAAAAAAAACTTTTATTTTATTGAGACGTGCCAAGAAAAGGAAATAATAGGAGGCCTTCGACTTTTGGGTACAACGTCAGAACGCGTGCAATTGCCTCGATGATTGGCGCCGTAGCGAAGTACTTTCAAGGGATTTCGGGACAGTCTTTGGTCACGATTTTGAAAGACCCTCAGATTCTCCTCGATCTCGGGGTACGGATGTGCAAAACGGACCTTGGGAATGTCACTCTGGTTATTAATTCCTAAAAATGAAAATCGATTATATATTCTTTTTTTCAAAAAAAGTAATCAATTCTTTTATTTTTCCAGTATCAAGTAATGGCAAAAAAAAATCAATTCCATTAAATCGAATGGAAACTGAATCAGATGGGGAGCTAATTACCCTTATTTGGGGGTTTAGCCCTTATTTGTTGGCAGCTTGGGTTTGGACCACGCCACTTTGCCCAGATTAACTCCGGCTCGACTCTTGAAATTTGTTTGGTAATCATCCAAATGATACCCAATTCGATTTTTATTTTGGGAGTAATTTTGAAACAAAATCACATTTGGTAAAAATTTATTCTCATAAATAAATTTCTATTTTTTTGTTCTCGGAAGTAAATTTGGAACAAAATCAAGAATAAAAAAAAAGTTGATTATTATTCCGAAAACAAATCTAAGAATCAAAATCAACTCTGCTTCTTTCATTTCTCTTTTTCTTCTTTTTCTCTTTTCTTCTTCTTCATCAACCGTTATCCCGATTTGCTGTCCGCTGCCGTCCGCTATCGCCGCCGGCCGTCGACAACCAATCCGACGAGCTCGCCAAGCTAGGGCGAGGTCCAGGCGAGGGATTACGCAAACCTCACAATCGAACACTTACCAAACAGTTTAAAATATTTAGAAATTATTTTCTAAAACATAATAAAAAATTTATTTATTTTTTTATCACAATTTGTTCTTAGAACAAATTCGTTACCAAACATGCTTTTAGGAGGATTTTTCACATGAAAAATTTGGCCCAACTCCTCTTGCCCTCGCACCACATCATTGAGTTACGAAACATCCAATTATTAGTGTGGAACTCCTATTAGGGATCACCGACACCGAGTCGTCCGTTCTCACTATTTTGATGATATAAAAAGAAAAAGAAAAAAGAAATGTCAAGATTAGACAAATATCCCCCTCCCCCCCCAAAAAAGGCAGTCTCTATTTATTTTTCTACGACAAAAAAAAGGAAAATATTTATTTATTTTTCCCATTCGGCGTGTCGGGTGTGTTCCCACTTTGTCCTGCGAGGGGTGGTACGAACGAATCGGTTCCAATCGTACTATAAGACAGGACAGACGCGGGGTCCCACGCACGAGACCAGAGCCACGTGGCGGGCCCCACCCCAAGCAAGTCCCGGTCCGCATCGGACGGTCGCGATGGAGGCGGTCCCCCATCCTCCTGGGCCCCACGACAGGCGCAGCTCCGTGTCGGACTCGTCCCACGATGTTGACTGGGACTGGTCAGTCGGTGGGCCCCCACGTCGGATTCAATAAGGTAATGGTGGCTTATCAAGGAGGAGAGGACGGGCTATCATTTTTCGTCTTCTTCCTTTCCGTCGTTAATAAGCGGTGGGGCCCACAGAAAGAACTAGAAGGAAAGTCTTTTTCTCTTTCAACGCGTGGTTTTGTTGAATGGGGAGGAAAAGGAGAAGAAGAGGGGGAGTAAAAAGGCTGGACCACTTCTGGAATTTTCTTCTTGAATGGCGACCACTGTTGTAATTCTTAATATACATTATATAACTTTAAATTTTTATTTGAAAATTTTGTATTTTTTTATCAGTCCTATTTTATTCCTACTCTACACTCACTCTCAGATTTTTGCCCTGCCTCTTGCAGGGTGTGGAAGTCGAAATCCACTCTTGAAATTTACGTGTCCCCACCCTCATCCCCCTGAGAAGGTGGGGATTTGAATCCTCACCTCCCTTCCATGTTGAAGGGTGGCCGCTGAGGCGAATCCCAATGGTTAAAATTTTGCGTTCTGAATAAGTGTACTGGAGCATCTCTCTGAATGAGATCTTTTGGTTTGTTTTTTTCTTTTTTTTAGGCCGCACCATTTAAAGTGGGACACCACCTAATTTACTGCCTATCCTCCATTCAAACCATTAATGCCACTTCTGTATTTTGAAAAAGGAAGAATGAAAATTTTAGGGGAAATCTATGAATAATTTAAGAAAAAGCTCGAAAGGAATCTTAAACTTTTTATAATTTTTATCTTCAATTTTTCTTTCTCCAACCTATTCAACTAAGCCCTAAATATGTTTCGATCACTCACTCACACTTAAATGAGATCCTTCGGACATTGAATTAGAAAGTTGTCATAAAAATTTGAGTAAGGAGTTGGAATAAAGGAAGAAGAGTAGGCTTAGAGCGCGCATAATAAAATTTCCACTTCTCTATTTCTATGTTCCTAGAAACAAGTTTGGAAAGTAAACAGTTTGGTAACACAATTTGATTTTTCTATTTGTAGAAGCAGATTTTATTCCGAGATAGATTTGAGGAATAACTCAAAAGCAAAAACTTTGATCTATTAATTTATGAAATAGAAATTGAGAAATCAATTTGGCCAAAAAACAATTTTTGTTCCAAAAATTTTGTCATGCGCACCCTTATGTCAATGGCGTGCCTTTCGATGTGAACTTAAGTCATCATATTCATCGATTGATAAAAGACAATTGGCTTTCCATTATTTGTTTGACAAATGCCCATTAACATTTCAAATTTTGGATTTAGCCATTGAAAATGACTCAAGTCATATAATGATAGAGAAGCGCATAGCTACATTGAGTTGTTATTTGTTACAAGTTCTCAATAGCAACTTATGGGGTTGATCAAAACTATTATTTATTAGTTTGGTTCGATCTTGACATTGACAAAATTTTTAATGAGTGATAATAACACTTTTTCAAGAGAATAGATAAAGGGATATGACTAGATAATGTCAATCAAAACAACTACTCGTTAGTTTGGTTCAATTTTGACATCGACAAAATCTTGGAAAAACTTTTTTCAGGATGATTAAAAATAATGGATATGACTAGATAATCTCACTTGTGTATGAACATGGGCGGACAAATCAACGTTCGAGAACGTGGGAATTTGACTTAGATCTGTTGACCAAATCCATTTTAATAGATTATACTTAGCAGTTGGACAGCATGTGATATTTCATAATTCCGAAAATGCCCTTACATCACATGGTTCTATTGGGTCGCTAGGTACCTGATGACTCTTTGAATATTAGGTGGCCATAATCATTGAAAACGATCCGATCCGTATGATGACACGGAAGCAAGTAGCTACGTTGGGTCACCAAGTACCCAATGATTTTTTCGAATGTTAGGTGGCTATAATCATAAAAAAAATAACCTGATCTGTATGATGGTACGCAAGCGAGTAACTACATTGGATTGTTACTCATTACATGTTCTCACTAGCAACTTCTGGGGTCGAGTACAATTACTACGTATCAGTTTGGATCCATCTCAGCATCGAAAAAATCTGACCCAAGAAAAAAAAACCTTCTTTTTTTCCAATTTCAGTAGGATAAAAATTTGGGATGTTACTACCACCCACCTAGGTGGCGCTGCCGGCAGCGAGCTTTTCCCCTTAACACAAGGGGAGGAATTCGATTCCCGGGCGTCGTAGGGTGACTTACCTGGTAGCACGTGTTGTCTCTAGGGTTTACTTGCTGTTACCCCGGCCTTTCGGACTGTCCGTGTTGATACGGTGCGTGGGTTCCCCAGGTCACAAAAAAAATAAAAAAATCAGGATGTTACCCACCTACGCGTGGCTACGCTTGTTGAGGCCTGGCCTCCTAACCGTCAAGTCAAAGGTTCGATTCTCAAAGTCCGCCACAACTCCCAAAGCAGTTTTGTGACTTAAGCGAGGGGCTTCAGCTGGTGGATTGCTGAGCTAGTCTCTTCCGAGATATAATTGGTGCTGTGCTCCTATAAGGTGAACTAGGCCAGATTCTCGGCATAAAAAAAAAAAAATTGGGATGTGACAAAATGGTCTCACTTGGGTATGAACGTGGACAGACAAATCAAGGGTTGAAAAATAGATGAAGAAAGCGAAAACGTGGGAAATGAGTTGGATCTTGGTCGGAGTTGGCAGTTGGATTGCAATTGAGATTTCACTTATGAAGTGGAGCTGCGGTTGTTGGGGGATGTACATTCACACGAGCGTTTGAAAAAGAGGTTAGTGAGAACATTAAAAGAGCAAATTCTAGTAAAGCCAATTCGCTTCAATCACACCGGCATTTTCGGTAAGGCCAATTCACTTCCCCACGAGATATGCATGCAACTGAAAAAGAAGAAGAAGAAGAAGCGAGAACCACGATTTCAAATCGGGAAAAGCCTCAGCAGCACGCGCGCATTGCTCGATCAAAGTCAGAACAAGCTCTCATTTGCGAGGACCAAAGAATAGGACTTTAAGGTAATTCCGAGAGAGTGAGAGGTGTCCTAATCATTCACTCCGTCAAATCAAGGGTGAATAAGATCGTTTGTGGAGAACTTCTTTTAACCCCGCCAAGTGCAATGATGTGGTCACGAGAGGATGGAAATAATAAATTTAAAAATAATAATAATAATAAATTAAGAAATTTCGGAGATAGTTTTCACCACCGGCCGTGGTAGTTCCGCTGGGTACGCTTCAGTGACCATTTGCATAAGAGGGAAGAGGTTCGAAGCCTTTGCAATGCAAGGGGGTTGGCAGGAGACGCTAGGTGTATTAAGAGTGACTCCGTAGTAGTGGGTCCTGCGCTAGCGTCATCGGGGGATTTACGACGCAGTTGTCGGTTGCAAGCTAATTCCTCCTGTCTCAAAAAAATAATAATAAATAAATAAATAAATTTAAGAGATAGTTTTTTTCCTTTTTTTGACTTTTTTTTTAACGAGCAAAACGGATTAAGTAAATGGAAAATATTGATAACTTTTATCATGGCGTTGAGTATATTGAAAGAGGAAATGATAGGTTTCACCACCATGAAAAGTGCATAGGAGAATAGCGCCCAATACACCGGCAACTCCCATCATATGAAATGGGTTCGATGTCCAATTATGAAACCCTTGGAAAAAAAGGATAAGTTCATTAGTATGTCTAGACTCTTTGGTTAATCGAGAATCAAAGTGCACTTATCAATGAATCACGAAAAGTTATGGATCTTAAATATTATTTATTAATTTATTCAGAAGTAATTCGCGAGATCATGCATCTTGGAGAAAGGATTAATATTTGTTCTATTGTTCTTTAAAGTAAAAATGGAATATGTCGGGTGGACCCTGGTGTTGTTTCCTAAGTTCCACTATGAGAAATGGTCGCAAACGAGGTTTCTCATTTAATATTCTTGAACCTTCTCTTCATTTGAAATTTCTTTTTCTTTTTTCTCCAAAATTTTACCAATTTCACTATCTACCATTACGGCCCTAATTGCTTATGTGTGATCTAATTTTACACCGGTAAAAGAAATTCATGAATATCCGCTGGTCCTTTTCGTGGTGTCTCTCTGAGTAGGAGAGAGATTGAGAATTCAAGTCAAGTACCATTGATTTCAACAAAAATAAATGGTCTGTTTGTTTTAAAAACTATTTACGGGAAATTAATACTTAGATGGTGGAAAATTAATTGATCTATGGTGAACGTTTTCCATTGATTGAAGAAAATAAATTTAGACTAGAGAAAAATGACTTCTCTTTTTGGTAATAAATAAATTAATTTAGCTAAACTATCAAATAAAAGAAAACTAATCATTTGTCGTTTCCTTTATCACGAAAGAAGCTCTCAGTGAATAAGCACACTATAATAATAACCAACGATTCAAAAGCAGGGTTTCTTAATCTTTAGTTTTATTTTATTTTATTTTATATATGTGTAATTGTATAGAATTATGTCTATATCCTTCAAAACTTTATATTGGTCAATAAAGAAATGAAAGTGACCCAATAACTCAAACATATCCATACTACTTTTTCCGCATCGATACAAACCAATTGTAGTTCAAGTTTGGATCAGTATGAATCAAGCCTGTCAAGCATTATTGATTGCATCCGACAAAACTTTTCATGTGGAGAAACATCGAGAAAGATCACATATTGGAAAAAAAAAAAAACTTTACTTAATTACCTCTAGCTAATAGCTACTAATTACAACATCTGTATTTTTTTAATATTATCTTAATCCTGAAATTTATAGGTGTAAATCCACCTTTTTAGCTTTAGATTAAAATAATTGCCGTTTAATTATGTAAAACTTTCTACAACATTCCAGCGATTGCAACACTTTTTTGCACAATTATAATCTTTAAAGCACGTGTAAAAAGTTTTTGTCGTCACTTTAATCACTATCGTTCTATTTAGGGTTACGTGTCACCTCGTATGTCGTGACTTGGATAGCCCTTGTTCCCCGCTAAAATGACTCGTTAATAAATAAAAAATGCAAAAAAAAAAAATAAAAATTAATGCCCCACAACACCAAATATCAACTGCGAGTCTGCGATGGGAATACTTATATTTTTATTGCGTCAAAAATAAATAAATCTCATTCTATGCCCACAGCAACACCGATGTCCCAAATCCTTTTTTGGAAAATTACTCAATTAGTACTAAATATGAATGTATAGATGTTTGTTCAATACCGAACTATTTAACTTTGCTAATTTAAGTTTATACCTTTTACGCGAAATTTCAATATGGTTATTTCAATCAAATTTTTGCCTAAAATTGCCAATGTGGTGATTCATTCGTTGTGAACCACATTAGCAAATTTCATAAAAAAAATAGCTAGAATGGAATTTTGCGAGATAGTTTAAAATTAAATTGAAAAAATGAAAAAGTTTAAAATTGATCTAAAATCTATATATAATAGGTCTGTCCTATTGAACAATTTTTTGCTTTTTTGAGTCGTCAATACCTTCAAATTTGTACCGCCTGACAAAAATTCAGGAGGGTTTTTATTACACAAACATTTAGGAAAACATAAAAGCCACTTGAACTGGAGGAGTTCCGGCAGGTGAGAATGGAGACACCGTGTGGGAACACTCACGACACTTCTCTGCCTTTTCATTTTTTTTTATTAAATAAAGTGGATTTTTGAAGTAATAAATTAATTAATTATGTAGAGCGGCGATCCTATTCAGACCTACTAAATGATTTTTTCAAAGTCGCGTGAGGATTTGTTCAAAAAAAAAAAAAAAAAAAAAAAGTCGCGTGAGGCACGTTGCCCTCGCTAATTTCGTAAATTTAATTTAATTTATTTTTTTCTGGGCCTCCAAATTATTGCTTTTTCCTCTTCTTTAATCTTCTGGTCGAGGACATTATTGATTGTTAAAATGAGTTCTTCTTTAGTTCCTGAATACAAGTTTCCATCTCAAGCCGTGGCGTCGAAATTAAAATGGACACATAAATTTTTTCTATTTGTTGGCATTGGTTTAATTCTCTGGATAGTACTAAAAAAACCTAAAATTAGTAATCCATGCTGCATTTACTTCCAAGCTGACTTTCGTATAAAAGAAAAATCTCAAACCGGTACACTCGTGATAAATTTATCTCTGATGGCTTCCATCCGATATTATCGTTGATGTGAAAACACGAGTGTCGCGACCAATTTTTTAGGGTGTGAACCACTTAAGATTTTGGCTAATAGATTGTTAAGCCTAGACTTAACTCGGGCTCTCCCAAGCCCATACCAATTCGCGACTTAGGTTTGAATTGTTAACATGCAATTTTTTTAATTAGGAGTCGCCACTAATCTATTTTTGGTGGGTCGATTAGAAACCCAAGTAAAGTAATGGGAGATTCACTTTACTCCTACGAACCAGAGATTTATGAGTTCGGGGGACTTGATTACGCTAGATTTCTCTAACGCCCTTTCGGTACCTTTTTCTTTTATTTTAAAAAAATTGTTTGGCAAGCAACTTGAATTGATTTTAATTTCTTAACATGTGAGGTGACCATGCATGTACGCAAACCACCAATTTAACACTCAAGAAAGCAAATGAATAAATTGCAGGACTTACCTTATATCAACGAAAGCATCTGCGTTGTTAGTTTAGAATTCACATCAGCAGTCTAAATATGATTTCTAATTAACACGCAATTTTTGTTTTTGTTTTCACTTAATTAATGAAAATCATGCGATATGCAATGCATGCCGCTAATTTAACATGAAGTGATATGACATGGCAACATGACTTAGCTATATGACCTAAGCAATATGACATAACTAAGCATGTAATCTATTCTAAGCATGAGATGATTTATTCTAAATAAATTTTTTTGTATTTTCTGTGAGATTCGAAATTTAAGAAATGCAACATTTAAATATGCAATCTAAATTAATCTAATGACCTAATTCTAATGACGGGCAATTTCTAATTAAATGCATCTAACAAAAATCACTAAATGACGTGCATTGTATGAAACTAATTCTATATGACGTGCACATGATTTTTATTTTCCTAATAAGCATGCAATCTATTTAGGAGAAATTATCTAAACCTATAATATGCAATCTTAACCTGCAATGACGTGCAAAGAATGCCCTAATGCTACATGACATATGCATGATGATTTTTTTTGTGTTTTTTTTTATTAATTTCGAAATTAAAATTTTCACATGCAATTCAAATAATGATAAAAACTAACATCCTAAATGAATGTGCTTTTTCTTTTGGTTTTCTTTTCCATGATTTAAAATAAAATTCTTATTTTAAATATAAAAGATAATAACCAAACCTAATCTTAACTCAACATTTTTTGGATTTTTTTTTTTATGAAAATAAGACAATTTTCGACTCAACCAAATATTTTTTGGATTTTTCGAATCAAATAAGATAAGATTGATATCTAAAAATTGACGAACCATATCTCGCGCATGAGATCGGGTTGGCCAATTTTAAATTAAATCGCAAATCAAATCTCGGGCTTGAGATTGGATTGTCGATTTTTATAAGGGATTGCGAGTCGGATTTCGGGCGCGAAAATCGGACTGTCAATCCCTAGCTTGAGGGACTATTTCATATTGGGATCTCAATCACATATTTAGGAACAATTCTACTAAAACAGAATATTAAAGAAATAATAAAAATAATAAAAGAAAACTACCTAATCTGATTTTTCTTTTTCTCTTTTTCTTTTTTGTTTTTGAACGGTGGCTTGGCATCTCGTGGTGGAGGATGGCCGGCGTCGGAGCTCGGCGAGGGCACGCAGTGCACGGTGAGGAGCTCCGGCGAGGAGATTGTCGTGGGTCGGTATGGGCTGCGTCGCGGAGCTGCGTCGGGGCGCTCGGATCACGAGCTTCGGCCGGCGGGGCGCTGCGGACGGCGGGAGGCCTCGGTGGCTGCGATGAGGCTCGGCACCGGCGAAAGGGAAGCGTCGAGCCGGGTCCGGGACTTCGTCGTCGGGGACCTCGGATTTGCAAGCGGAGGGACTCGGGGCCGGATCTCGACTCGGCCGCGACTGCGGGTCACCGGTGGCTTGGGAGGTCGACGGCGAGGTGGTGCGGGCCATCGAGACGCCGGGGCGGAGGTGCGGTGGCTCGGCCGAGGCGGATCACCGGCAAAGTGGACACACAGCAGCGAGAACGGGAGTCACTCGGGGGAAGACTCGGATCGACACGGCGGCGTCGGGGCGGAGCGGGGCGCTGGGCGTCGCGGGCCGTGGGGCCGAGGGCTGAACAGCAACGCCGGGGGTGGAAAGGAGTGCGATCGGCTCGGGTCTAGCTCGGCGGAGGCCAACGGGCCGAGCTGCAAGTCCCGGGCGAGGCGGATGCGCGAGCGTCGGGGCTCGTGGACGGAGACCGGCGGCTACGTCGGCGCTGGGAAGGCAGCTCGGGCGCCCAGCACGGCTCGGGCCTACTCGCGGAGGGTGGAGTGTCGTCGGGCAGCGGCGGAGCGGAGCGAACGAGGGGCTCGGGCGGCGGTCCGTCGGGATCGTGAGATCCGGAGAGTGGACCACGGGCGAGGAATCCGGAGCGGATCGGGCTCGGACGGAGGAGCAACAACGTTGGTGTAGGGACGCGGCGATGGGGCGAGCGCACCAAGGGCGAGAGATGGGTCGCCGCTTCACGGGGGCACGAGCACACGGAGACGGGTTGCGGGGCCTCGGCCCGAGGTTGCAGGCGGTGTTGGGCGGATCGGTGCAGCGTTGATCGCACGGTGAGACGCGGAGGAGCTCTTGGCAGTCGGTGGGATGGAACAGCAACGTGGGCGGCGAGATTGGGGAGACCATGAACAGTAGGAGTCAAATCAACCTTTTTACTTTACCTTTTCTCCTCTCTCTCTCTCTCTCACATTCTGACTTTTCCTTTCCTTTTCTTTTTTTCTGCATTTTTTTTTCACTGCAGAAGCAAAACTTCCCTTGACCCACCTTTCTGATTTTTTTTTTTCCAAAGAAGCTCCCTTTTCTCTCTCCGTACACGATTGCTTTTATAGGTAAAAATAGGTAATCTTCGTAGAATATTTTATCTCGTTTTTTCAATATGCACGAAGATAATCTATAACCTCCCGATCACCCAAATCCTTATCTCAAAAATATTCTCCCCCGATTTCATCATCTATTGATAAAAAATAAGATTACAATGCGATTTTTTTAATTTAAAAAAAAACCATAATATCGCATCAAATCTTAATTTTTCGCAAGATAATCAATTAAAAATAACAACGGGCTTTGATTAATTTTATCCTTTCATGGGCCTAGCCCGGCCTATTAATTTAAAATTCAAAACCACCAATTCGACCCATCCGCCACCGGTCCAATAAATAAAATGCAAAATATGCTAACTAAATGTAGCTATGCAATTAATATTTTTTTTCAGGGATAAAAATTAACCCCTAATTTTTATGCAATAAATGACTAAATAGATCGCCAAAATTTAGGTGTCAACAGCTGCCCCTCTTTGAAGGTGAGCTCGAAGAGGTTGCCTTCAAAGACAAATTGAGATCTAAATTTTGACCATGCAAATGCACTGAATGATGATTTTTTTTTTTTTGTCGGAAAATGAATTCCATTTTTTAATGCAATTTATATAATGCATGGAAATGCTAATGCAAATGCATGATGTGAAAGGAAAGAGCGTACCTACAATTACTTACCAGTCAGTGCGGTAGAGCATCTTGAGGTATATGATAAGTCCATGTTTACTCTACAAGTACCTAACTCTCACTCAGGTTCCTTGAAAAGCGTAACAGGTAAGAACATTAACATCCAAAGTGAAATGTTCAACAGAAAAAATTGAGACATCCAGATCCAGACTGAGATGTCAAATTTTTTGAAAAACTCAAAATACCTAGATCCAGACTAAGGTATAATGAGAAGGATTGACAAACATTCACATCCAGAGTGAAATGTTTGAATGAAAATAATCAAGACATCCAGGTCCAGATAGAGATGTCACGATTTTAGAAGCTCGAAATACCTAGATCCAGACTAAGTATAACGTGAAAGGTCGAAAAACATTCACATCCAGAGTGAAACATTCAACGAAGAGAATTGAGACATCCAGATCCAGACTGAGATGTCGAAATTTTGGAATGCAATTTGTATGCAAATGGTAAAGGAACTTACCTGGAATAACTTACCTTCAAAGAGGGTAGAGTGATTCAAGATAGTTGGTGTTACATGTCCAGGACCCGTACCATTCTACGGTCGCCCGGAATAGTAACATGGTTTTGCAAAGAGACTGCTTCCTAGGACTCGTACCATTCTACGATCGCCCAGTATGACAGTGTTTGGTTGTGTCTAGGACCCGTACCATTCTACGGTCGCCTGAATAGGGAAATAGGTTTTGTCTAGGACCCGTACCATTCTACGGTCGCTAAACGGGATTTACCTTCCAAGACCCGTACCATTCTACGGTCGCCTGAATAGGGACATAGGTTTTGTCTAGGACTCGTACCATTCTACGGTCGCCTAAACGGGGATTCACTTTCTAGGACCCGTACCATTCTACAGTCGCCTAAAATAGGGAATAGGTATTGTCGAGGACCCGTACCATTCTACGGTCGCCTTGACGGAAAATTGATTTTTCAGGACCCGTACCATTCTACGGTCGCCTGAATAAGGAAATTGCTTTTCTAGGACCCGTACCATTCTACGGTTGCCTATTAGAGCAATAAATGTTGTCTAGGACTCGTATCATTCTACGGTCGCCTAAACGAGGTTTTGCTTGGCTAGGACCCGAACCATTCTTGGTCGCCCAGCCTTGCAATGAGAGGTCAACGACCGGGACCCGAACCGTTCTTCGGTCGCCTTAATCGATTGAATGGAGGAAAATCTTTGGGGGACAACTCGGTCGAGTGTCGGTGTTTTCAAAAGGGACTCAGGCTATGACAAAGCACGCCAAGTCAATATAAAAGGACATCGGGCTACAAAAGCACGCCGAGTCGATAAAAAGGGACTCTGGGCTACGAAAGCACGCCAGGTCAATATAAATGACACCGGGCTACAAAAGCACGCCGAGTCGATAAAGAGGGACTCTGGGCTACGAAAGCACGCCAGGTCAATATAAATGGACATCTTGACCGAGTCAAGTGTGAAGAATGGGTAGAGATATACTTACCTGATGATATATCTAATTCTTTGGGATATGTCTTTTGGAACTTAGATATCCTATGGAGGCCTCTCACCTCCTGAATATCAGGTGCTCTTGGGTCTTTGAGAAAACATTATCTGTCAGACATGATTTAGAGCAAAAACTAATATGCATTCATCAAAGACATAGACAATCTAAGCTACTCTAGAATGCACATTTCAGAATTCAATGAGGTTTTCATCAACTCAATCGGGGTTTATGCATAATGATCTTTGCATCACCCAAATTTCCACTGGAGAGAATTATCGTTCAAGATAATTTTCACTCATGACATGGATTTCTTAAGAATACTAAATGAGAGACTTTCGGTTAAAAAGGACTTTCGCTCACTCTCATTTAGAATGGCTATTTTATGAGAATCACTCAATTTTATCATATCGACATGGGTCCGAGTATTCTCGCAAGCGGTACGATCTTACCAATCTGAGAGGTCTTTAACAGGGATCATAATTGGGGCTTGGCCAACGGCTTAACAAAAGGACTCTTTGAGTCAAAGCTATTGAATGAACTGTCTTGTAATCATCTCCGGGTTTACAAGTCAAGAACCCTGCAAAATGAAAAAGAAATAATCTTGCTCGCACTTCTTCGAGCGATGCTTATAAACATATGAACTCCTACGTTAATTCAAATGCCCTAATCTGAAGAGACTTTATAAGGGACGTAACGTAGGTTGGGTTCATGGGTTGAGAAATGAAAGGATCATTAGGCTCAAAATGTGTGTAAAGGTGTGAATTGATGATCATCTTGGCATTGCCACCAGTTTTCCTTTTCACCATTGGGGACCGTCTTCATGAAATGCCCCATTGATTATGAAAACTCAACTTTTGAGCTCTTTGAGTATTGCTCCATTGAAACTCAATTCTTGCAATTGACAGTCACCTATCTTGACTTTCTTTTTTCATCTATGGGCATTGACTTTGCTTTTACCAGGCACACCACTTTTTATGCCCATAACTCTCATGCATTTTTTTCACTTCTTTTCATGGGCATTGGCCTTGCTTTTACCAGGCACACTGCTTTTTCATGCCCCTTAATTATATTTTGAATTCAATTCTTGCGCACAATGCATGCGTCAAGCAATTACACTTTGAATGACACTCGAACTTTTCAAGAGTCTTCATATGTCTTTTGCCTTGCCCCAGTATGGGGGATGATCATCAACTGGGTTTAAAGTGAAATGAATTCATAGGCTCAAAGGGGCTATGCAAATGATATAAGTATATATGATAGAGAAAGAAATGCTCTTCATCATCCTAAGGCACTTAAATTAACACATGAATTCAATGTAATAGCAAGACAAGAAGATTGATGCAAGTGAGAGCAAGAAAATTTCAATTCATTTTACTCACCTCATGATGCAATTTTATCTCTTAGTTGCCCCGATGTGGGGTGATTCTTGACAGGGGTAATTTGAAAAGAATATCCATAAGTGTATGGGCTCAAAGGGTTAAGCAACGGATCACCTGTAGTGTTTAGGATAGAGAAATGAATTGCCTCTCATCATTTCGGTTATCGTACCTTTTGCGAGAGAACTCTTTACCTTGCGGATATGGAACTTCCTACACTCATCTCACAAGTGTATCAAGTGTATAAGTATGGGACTGTGTATAGGATAAGGCTTGCCTTTCATCATCCCGATACGTCTCATTCAGCATTCTTAAGCATTGAAGTCACTCCATTAAATTGTATATCTTGACAAATCTCCACATGAAATTGGTGAGCTAAATCAATATGAAAATTCTCTTTTCAAAAGAGTCCAGCAACTTTAAGCATGAAAAGTGTTTGTGACTTCAAAACAAATAATTTATTGCACTCAAAACATGGTTTTCAGCATTCATTCAAGGAATTGTCCCATGGAGGGATTGTCTCAGCAATGGATGTCCTGGGATTGAAAATCCGCTTTTTAATTTGATGAATGCTCCATTCTTGCTTTTGCCCCTGCACAAGAGAACGTGCATGAATAGGATACTATGCAACTCAAAGTAAATTCAAATTGCACAACCATTTTGGCTCGGATCGAGATTTTGTCTCGTCATGTCACTACTAGAATCTGTAGTGCCCCCAATTCGTCATCTGCAAGGAAAAGAACAGAGCGTCATCTCCCAAAATTATTTATGTTCAAAGACGAGATGTACCTCTTTCACCAAAGATGGATGATCCTCTCTTAACTTGCCCCTCATTTAATGGGCAAGAATGAAAATTCCGTCAAGCATGGAAATGGAACACACTTTGTTTGGCTCTTCAAGATGGATATTTCAAGTAGTATCGAGATGTGACCGACATTAACTCTTTAGAAACTTGTTGAGTAACAATTGAACCAATTGCAACCTGATGTGCCTTTTTCAGATGCTTTCTTATCGGGTCAAGAAAGTAATGCTCTGAAACATGAAGTAAATGAGTCAGAAAATTAAACAGGGCTAATCTAATGCATGCTTTTGGAAATGGCTTAAAAAATGATGATTTTTTTTATATTCTTTTTTGGATGAGGAAGCATGAAGAAGCCCAGTCCTCAGAATTCTCCTTGGATGATATTTTCTTTTTATTGTTGGATATTGTCATTGGACTGGTTTGGCATACCCCATCATGTCCTCAAAACAAAACTTGTAATTCTATTGATATCCATCAATCAAATTACATTTATTGGAATGTGATGCTCAAGCACAGAATAAATTGAAATCAATCCCTAAAAAGCAATAAGAATTCCCATGCAGGGGAAGGTGCATGCCCCTAATTAAATGAGGAAATCGAACTACTTAAGACCATGAATCATGTGTACTTGAATTCTTCACCCTTCTTGATCTTGTGATGCAAGCCCTTCAGGTTTGATATTCTTCCATAGATATGTTGCTACCCTCTTCATGATGGCATCAAATTCGACTACCTCAGGAAAATGAGACGATTCAAAAGGTCTTATTGGCTCTCTTTTTGGAGTTGCAATTTCTCACTAAAGATAAATCGCAGCACTTTCGCTTGACGAGATAAGCTCTTCTTTTATTTGTCATTTTAGCTCTCAATCATGAACATATGGGTGAGCGGGATCGTTCCATATTCACCTAATTCAAATAAACGGGAACATGTAAGCATGAGGGTAAATAGAAAGTCGATCCATGACAATGATCTAATCAATTTTTCCATTTTTTTTCATTTATTCATGAAAAGTCTATGCAAGAAAGGAATTTCCTAAAAATGGATATCCTAATGAAACCAAATTTTCTAAACATGATGTAAAAACAAATTCTCCAAAGTTTTTTTTTTTTAAAATGCATCATTCCCTAGCAATTTCTTATTTCATTTCCAATTGACAAATGAATCAAATCAATAATTGACCTAGATTGTCATGGACCGACCCAAGAATATGACAAAATAAATTGCATGGTATAGGAAAAGAACACTTACTTCACCAAGGAGAATCAATGGCAATCACATAGACATGCGCATGATAAGTGGCTCGATTTCTAATCTATAAGGCTTATCAAGGTGGAGCCACAAGGATGATCGGACTAGCCACGGGCTTGTGGACTATGTCGGGTCCTCATGACTCCGGCTTGGTCAAAGAGCCGACCCGGGTTGCGAGCATGCAGACCGAGGTGGGTACTCTTGACACCATGAAAGAAACTTCGGAATTGAAATGGGCGACTCGTACCGCAAGCATGCGGTCGGAGTGGTATCCATCTCAACACCATCATAAATGATCCTATGCGGCCCAAGTTCGGCGGCAGGTTGTGTGTGCAATAGTGTAGTGCTAAATGCAGGGCATGCACAATAATTTAAATCAAATAACACTTCAATAGTTTGAATTTAAAACATTCATCCCCAACGACAACCTGCAAGGCAAGGGTTAGCAAAGACTTCTCCTTATACCTCCCAATCTGCAAGAACATTTAACACCTAAATGTTAGGGACGCACTGGAATCCTCGCTGCCAAACAAAAGCATTTTTTCAAAAAAAAGAAAATTGGCCTAAGTCCACTAAGAATTTCAACTCACGTCCCCAGCGGAGTCGCCAAGCTGTCGCGACCAATTTTTTAGGGTGTGAACCACTTAAGATTTTGGCTAATAGATTGTTAAGCCTAGACTTAACTCGGGCTCTCCCAAGCCCATACCAATTCGCGACTTAGGTTTGAATTGTTAACATGCAATTTTTTTAATTAGGAGTCGCCACTAATCTATTTTTGGTGGGTCGATTAGAAACCCAAGTAAAGTAATGGGAGATTCACTTTACTCCTACGAACCAGAGATTTATGAGTTCGGGGACTTGATTACGCTAGATTTCTCTAACGCCCTTTCGGTACCTTTTTCTTTTATTTTAAAAAAAAATTGTTTGGCAAGCAACTTGAATTGATTTTAATTTCTTAACATGTGAGGTGACCATGCAGGTACGCAAACCACCAATTTAACACTCAAGAAAGCAAATGAATAAATTGCAGGACTTACCTTATATCAACGAAAGCATCTGCGTTGTTAGTTTAGAATTCACATCAGCAGTCCTAAATATGATTTCTAATTAACACGCAATTTTTGTTTTTGTTTTCACTTAATTAATGAAAATCATGCGATATGCAATGCATGCCGCTAATTTAACATGAAGTGATATGACATGGCAACATGACTTAGCTATATGACCTAAGCAATATGACATAACTAAGCATGTAATCTATTCTAAGCATGAGATGATTTATTCTAAATAAATTTTTTTTGTATTTTCTGTGAGATTCGAAATTTAAGAAATGCAACATTTAAATATGCAATCTAAATTAATCTAATGACCTAATTCTAATGACGGGCAATTTCTAATTAAATGCATCTAACAAAAATCACTAAATGACGTGCATTGTATGAAACTAATTCTATATGACGTGCACATGATTTTTATTTTCCTAATAAGCATGCAATCTATTTAGGAGAAATTATCTAAACCTATAATATGCAATCTTAACATGCAATGACGTGCAAAGAATGCCCTAATTCTACATGACATATGCATGATGATTTTTTTTGTGTTTTTTTTATTAATTTCGAAATTAAAATTTTCACATGCAATTCAAATAATGATAAAAACTAACATCCTAAATGAATGTGCTTTTTCTTTTGGTTTTCTTTTCCATGATTTAAAATAAAATTCTTATTTTAAATATAAAAGATAATAACCAAACCTAATCTTAACTCAACATTTTTTGGATTTTCTTTTATGAAAATAAGACGACTCAACCAACAGCGAATCAAATAAGATAAGATTGATATCTAAAAATTGACGAACCATATCTCGCACATGAGATCGGGTTGGCCAATTTTAAATTAAATCGCAAATCAAATCTCGGGCTTGAGATTGGATTGTCGATTTTTATAAGGGATTGCGAGTCGGATTTCGGGCGCGAAAATCGGACTGTCAATCCCTAGCTTGAGGGACTATTTCATATTGGGATCTCAATCACATATTTAGGAACAATTCTACTAAAACAGAATATTAAAGAAATAATAAAAATAATAAAAGAAAAACTACCTAATCTGATTTTTTCTTTTTCTCTTTTTCTTTTTGTTTTTGAACGGTGGCTTGGCATCTCGTGGTGGAGGATGGCCGGCGTCGGAGCTCCGGCGAGGGCACGCAGTGCACGGTGAGGAGCTCCGGCGAGAGATTGTCGTGGGTCGGTATGGGCTGCGTCGCGGGAGCTGCGTCGGGCGCTCGGATCACGAGCTTCGGCCGGCGGGGCGCCGGGGACGGCGGGAGGCCTCGGTGGCTGCGATGAGGCTCGGCACCGGCGAAAGGGAAGCGTCGAGCCGGGTCCGGGACTTCGTCGTCGGGGACCTCGGATTTGCAAGCGGAGGGACTCGGGTCTGGATCTCGACTCGGCCGCGACTGGGTCACCGGTGGCTTGGGATCGACGGCGAGGTGGTGCGGGCCGCGGGAGACGCCGGGGCGGAGGTGCGAGGCTCGGGCCGAGGCGGATCACCGGCAAAGTGGACACACGGGCAGCGAGCGGGGGGAGTCACTCGGGGGAAGACTCGGATCGACACGGCGGCGGCGGCGTCGGGGGCGGAGCAGGGTGGGGCCGGGCTGAAGCGTCGCGGGCCGAGGGTGAACAGCAACGCCGGGGTGGAAAGGAGTGCGATCGGCTCGGGTCTAGCTCGGCGGAGGCCAACGGGCCGAGCTGCAAGTCCTGGGCGAGGCGGATGCGCGAGCGTCGGGGCTCGTGGACGGAGACCGGCGGCTACGTCGGCGCGGGAAGGCGGCTCGGGGCCAGAGCACGGCTCGGGCCTACTCGCGGAGGGTGGAGTGTCGTCGGGCAGCAGGAGCGGAGCAGAACAGAGGGGCTCAGGCAGCGGTCCGTCGGGATCGTGAGATCTGGAGAGTGGACCACGGGCAGAGGAATCCGGAGCTGGATCGGGCTCGGACGGAGGAGCAACAACGTTGGTGTAGGGACGCGGCGATGGCTGGCGAGCGCACCAAGGGCAGAGATGGGTCGCCGCTTCACAGGGGCACGAGCACACGGAGACGGGTTGCAGGGCCTCGGCTCCGAGTCACAGCAGGCGGTGTTGGGCGGATCGATTACCAGCGTTGATCGCACGGTGAGACGGAGGAGCTCTGGGCAGTCGCGGATGGAACAAAGCAACGTGGGCGCGAGATTGGGGAGACCATGAACAGTAGGAGTCAAATCAACCTTTTTACTTTACCTTTTCTCCTCTCTCTCTCTCTCACATTCTGACTTTTCCTTTCCTTTTCTTTTTTTTCTGCAGTTTTTTTTTTTTTTTTTTTTTCACTGCAGAAGCAAAACTTCCCTTGACCCACCTTTCTGAATTTTTTTCCAAAGAAGCTCCCCTTTTCTCTCTCCGTACACGATTGCTTTTATAGGTAAAAATAGGTAATCTTCGTAGAATATTTTATCTCGTTTTTTCAATATGCACGAAGATAATCTATAACCTCCCGATCACCCAAATCCTTATCTCAAAAATATTCTCCCCCGATTTCATCATCTATTGATAAAAAATAAGATTACAATGCGATTTTTTTTAATTTTCAAAAAAACCATAATATCGCATCAAATCTTAATTTTTCGCAAGATAATCAATTAAAAATAACAACGGGCTTTGATTAATTTTATCCTTTCATGGGCCTAGCCCGGCCTATTAATTTAAAATTCAAAACCACCAATTCGACCCATCCGCCACCGGTCCAATAAATAAAATGCAAAATATGCTAACTAAATGTAGCTATGCAATTAATATTTTTTTCAGGGATAAAAATTAACCCCTAATTTTTATGCAATAAATGACTAAATAGATCGCCAAAATTTAGGTGATTGCACTTTCTTTTTTTTCGGATTTTTTTTATTTAGGTGATCACCAAAATTTAGGTGATTGCACTTTCTAACAAGCTAAATGATTGCACTTTCTTTTTTTCGGATTTTTTTATTTAAAAATTCATAATAAGATTGCAATCCTAAATATGCAAGATGACAACGAACCTAATCCTAATTAAGATTTTTTTTTTTTTTGATTTTTACGAAAATAAGATTTGACTCAACCAACTTGACGATAGCAAATCAAATAAAAGATAAGATTGATATCCAAAAATTGGCGAACCATATCTCGCGCATGAGATCGGGTTGACCAATTTTAATTTTTAAATCGCGAATCAAATCTCGAGCTTGAGATTGGATTGTCGATTTTTATAAGGGATTGCGAGTCGGATTTCAGGCGCGAAAATCGGACTATCAATCCCTAACTTGAGGGGCACTTTCATGTTGGAATCTCAATCAAACATTTAAGAGGAACAATTCTACTAAACAAAACCAGATATAAAGGAAAATAAATAAAAAACTATAACTGGATAAGCAATAATAATAAAATAAAAAATCTACCTAAATCCCTTAAATGTTTCCCGGCGGAGTCGCCAAGCTGTCGCGACCAAATTTTTTCGGGTTTCAACCACCTAGGGTTTGGCTAATGAATTGTTAAGCCTAGACTTAACTCGAGCTCTCCCAAGCCCATACCAATTCGCGACTTAGGTTCGAATTCTTAACATGCAAATTGATTTTATTTATGAGTCGCCACTAATCAGTTTATGGTAGGTCGATTAGACACCTAAGTAAAATAATGGGAGAATTACTTTACTCCTACGAACCAGAGACTCCGCTGGGGACTTAGAGTTGAAATTCTTAGTGGACTTAGGCCAATTTTCTTTTTTGAAAAAATATTTTTGTTTGGCAGCGAGGATTCCAGGTATGTCCCTAACATTTAAGGTGTTAAATGTTCTTGCAGATTGTGAGGTATAAGGGGAAGTGTTTGCTAACCTTTGTTATGCAGGGAGGTGTAGGAATGTATGGTTTACTTTCATATATGAAGTGTTGCTTGATATAAATTGTCATGCATGCCTTGCATTTATCACTACACTTTGCACACACAACCTGCCGCCGGACCTGGGCCGCATAGGATCATTTAGGAGGGTATTGAGATGGATACCACTTCGACCGCATGCTCGCGGTACGAGTCGCCCATCTCAATCCCGAAATTTCTTTCATGGTGTCAAGAGTACCCACCTCGGTCCGCATGCCCGCGACCCGGGTCGGCTCTTTGACCAAGCTGAAGTCATGAGGACCCGACATAGTCCACAAGCCCGTGGCTAGTCCGATCATCCTTGTGGCTCCACTTTGATAAGCCTTATAGAGTAGAAATCGAGCCACTTATCATGCGCATGTCTATGTGATTGCCATTGATTTTCCTTGGTGAAGTAAGTCTTCTATCCCTATACTATGCAATTTACTTTCGGTCCGTCCATGACAATCTAGGTTAGTCGTTTGATCTAATTCATTTGTCAATTGGAAATGAAATGAGAAATTGCTAGGGAAAAAAACTTTGGAGAATTTGTTTTCAATTCATGTTTAGGAAATTGGTCTTTTAGGGTGTCTATCTTTATTTTCCTAGTCCATTTTTAGGAAATGCCCTTCTTGGAAGAACTTTTCATGAATAAATGAGAAAAATGAAAAAAATAGATTGTTGTCATGGATCTGTTTTCTCAGTATACCTCGTTCTTACATATCTCCATTTACCTTAGGTGATAACGGATCCGTCACGTTTGCCCATCATCACACGATTAAGAGCTAGAATGGCCGAACAAACCGAAATGCGTGATCGTGTCTCCGCTGTGGAGACTCAACTCCAACAAGTACTCGCCTCTTTACAACTTGTGACGGATCAACTCCAATTCCTCCGAGCGAATCCACCGCCTGCACCTGCTCTTCCTGAAGTAGTTATCCCGAAGCAAGCAAACAAGGTTCAAACGATTGACGACGACATGCCCGAGCTGGAAGATGACCCAGTCATTGTTGGAAAGGCCAAGCTTGACAGCGTTCCCAAGACAGATCGGGATGAGCGTGTTGCGAAGCTGGAGGAGAAAATGAGACAGCTGCGCAGAGTCACAAATGTCCCTCCCGTTCGACCTCTCGGTCTATGAGAAGGTCAAAATGCCGAGCAAGTTCAAAATGCCAGAGTTTGAGAAGTATGATGGCACATCTTGCCCAAAATCTCATCTGCAGATGTACCATGTGCGCATGGCCCAGCACGTAAAAAACGAGCCCCTCATGATCCAATCATTCCATGCAAGTTTGACTGGACCCGCATTAAACTGGTACGTGATGAAAAATGTGAACCCTTTCGACACTTGGAATGAAGTAGCGACGCATTCCTCAAACAATACAAGTTCAACATGGACATCGCGCCTTCTCGAGAAGACCCGGAGCGGATGGAAAAGAAAAGGAGCGAATCATTTAAAGAATATCTTTTGTGAGATGGAGGAACTTGGCGGCTCAAATTACTCCTGAGCCTACCAACAAGGAGCTGATGAAGTTATTCGTGAAAACCCTTCCGTCCGAGTTTCGCAACAGAATGGCCAGTACATACGTCGAAAGCTTCAATCAGCTTATTCCTGTAGGAGAACAAATCGAGATGGGGATAAGAGAAGGGTGGTTTACTGAGCCATCTAACAAGAGGTTTTCTACCAAGAAGGAGAGGGACCCTGAAGCTGAGATTAATATGGCCTACTCTCAACTGAATCGTGATACATCCAATCGCGCTCCGGTAATTAAGATTTCTACCGAGCAACAAGGTGGAGGATATCGTTCTCGGGTCAACGACGTAATGTTAGGAGGCAGCTTACACCTCTTCCCCGGACCCCTATCCAAAGTTTTGACTGTTCTCCAAAAGAAGGGATTACTCTCTACCGAGCCGAAGCGACCAAATCCCGAGTGTTATCCCGCATATAATCCCTCCAAGAAGTGTGACTATCACATGGGAGAGATTGGTCACTCTACCGATGATTGCTATGTTTTGAAGCATAAGGTTCAAGATCTCTTGGATACAAAGGCATTCTCTTTCAGCAAAGTAATCAGCAAAATCCTCCGCCCAACCCCGATGAAGGCGCAAAACGCTTTGAGTGAAGAAGTGCTTATCTCCTAGGATTTCAAGTTTTGCTTAGGATTCTTTGCTTTTGAAATTTCAATTATCGCTTTTACTTTTAGGGTTTGGTTTGTTTGCATTTTCCATTCCAATAATGTAATTCATTTGATTCTATTCAATGAAATTACAATTTTATTTCAATTTTGAGGACATGATGGAGTATACCAAACCGGTCCAATGACGATATCCAACCATGAAAAGAAAAATATCATCCACGGAGAAATCCCGAGGGCTGGACTTTTCATGTTTCCTCCCAAAAAACCTTTTCAAAAACAAAAAAAAAGCATTTCATTGTAAAAATGAAATAAAACAAAAAAAAACATTTTCCCAAAGCTTGTAGCAGATTAAACTTGTGTGTTTGTCTGACTCATTTGCTTCTTGTCTCAGAACATGATTCTATAGCTTTATGACAAGGGACATCTGAGAATGGCGTATCAAGTCTCAATGATCATAAACTTGACTTGTGATCAACAGGTTTAGAGCGCACTTGTAATGAAAAAGATTTGGGGCAAGTAAAAGATGACCATCATTCCCCAGTGGAGTCGCCAAGTTGTCGCGACCAATTTTTTTCAGGTTTGAACCACCTATGGTTTGGCTAATGGATTGTTAAGCCTAGACTTAACTTGGGCTCTCCCAAGCCCATACCAATTCGCGACTTAGGTTTAAGTTTATAACATGCAATTGATTTACAATTACGAGTCGCCACTAATCTATTTTTGGTAGGTCGATTAGGCACCTAAGTAAAATAATGGGAGAATTACTTTACTCCTACGAACCAAAGATTATGGGTACGGGGACTTGGTTACACTAGATTTCTCTAATGCCCTTTCGGTACCATTCTTTTAATTTTGAAAAAATGTTTGGCAAGAAGTTTGGATTGATTTTAAACTAATTCCCTAACATGTGAGGTGTTCATGCAGGTGCGCAAACCACCAATTTAACACTCAAGTAAAGCAGAAAATAAATTGCAGGACTTACCTCAAAGCAACGTAAGCATCGCAATGTTAAATTAAAATCCACATCAACAACCCTAGATATGGTTTCTAATTAACACGCAATTTTTGTTTTGTTTTCACTTAATTAATGAGAATCATGCTTTATGCAATGCATGCCACTAATTTAACATGAAATGATATGACATAGCAAAATGACTTAGCTATATGACCTAAGCAATATGACATAACCAAACATGTAATCTATTCTAAGCATGAGATGATTTATTCTAAATAACATTTTTGTATTTTTTATGAGATTCGAAATTAAAGAAATGCAACATTTAAATATGCAATCTAAATTAATCTAATGACTTAATTCTAATGACGGGCAATTTCTAATTAAATGCACCTAACAAAATCACTAAATGACGTGCATTGTACGAAACTAATTCTATATGACGTGCACATGATTTTTATTTTCCCAATAAGCATGCAATCTATTTAGGAGAAATTATCTAAACCTATAATATGCAATCTTAGTATGCAATGACGTGCAAAGAATGCCATAATTCTACATGACATATGCATGTGACATTTTTTATTAAAAAAAAAAATGCAATCTATCCTAGAAATTGCAACTAATTTATCCTAAGACAAATTTTATGAAATTTCAAATGTTCTAGCTAAATTAAGATTCTATCTAATTTAAACTAGGGATTAAGTCATATTAAATCCTAATTTAAACTAAAACATTATCTAAATCTAAAATGCCATTTATCTTAAAAAAAAATGATCTAAATTTAAAATGAAGCATGCAATTCTAATCTAATATGCACAATGATTTTTTTATGGTTTTTTTAATTAATCTCGAAATTAAAACTAACACATAATTAACATGCAATTCAAATAAAAAAACTAACAGCCTAAATGATTGCACTTTCTTTTTTGGATATTTTTATTTAAAAATTCATAATAAGATTGCAATCCTAAATATGCAAGATGACAACAAACCTAATCCAAATTAAGATTTTTCTGATTTTTTTATTTTTACGAAAATAAGATTTGACTCAACCAACTCGACGATAGCAAATCAAATAAAAGATAAGATTGATATCCAAAATTGGCGAACCATATCTCGCGCATGAGATCGGGTAGACCAATTTTAATTTTAAATCGCGAATCAAATCTCGGGCTTGAGATTGGATTGTCGATTTTATAATGATTGCGAGTCGGATTTCGGGCGCGAAAATCGGACTGTCAATCCCTAACTTGAGGGACTATTTCATATTGGATCTCAATCACATATTTAGGAACAATTCTACTAAAACAGCATATTAAAGAAATAATAATAAAAATAATAAAAGAAAAACTACCTAATCTGATTTTTTCCCTCTTTTTCTGTTTTCTTTTTCTGCCTTCTTGAGCACAGCTTGCTCGTAGGTCTCCAAGGACAGGTGGTCACTGATCGGAGGCGGAGCAGCTGCTGGGCAATCACGGGCGAGTGACAGAGCAGGGCAGGAGCGGCGTCGGCAGGGGAAGCGTCGAGCTGGGTTCGGGCCTTCTGTCGTCGGGGACCTCGGAGCAGCACAGCAACAGCTTCGTCGGACGGAACAGAGGCGTCACGGGTGGAGGCGCTGCAGGCTTAGGCGTTGTGGGTCATTGTTGGCGGACGAGCGGAGCAGCGGCGGGTTCGGGTCAGTCAAGCTCGGATCGGCAGCAGCTTCGGGGGAGGCTCGGAGCCGACGCGGTGCAGCGGTGCGGCGGCAAGCGGTCGCGGGCGAAACGGCGTGCGGCTGACGGTGGGGCGGTGGTGCGTTGGAGAGTGGCTCGACTCGAGCTTGGGTCGTCGCGAGGCAAGGCGTTGAGGCACGGCGCGGCGTCGGGGAAGGACGGTGGCGGAAGCTTCGCGGATGGAGGTTGCAGAGGAAGGGCAGTGATTTGGGGAAGATGGTGAATAGTAAGGGTCAAATCACTCCTTTACTTTTCTCCTCTCTCTCCCTCTCTCACGTCACTCTCCTTCTTCCTTCGTACTCTTTCTCTCTTTTTACTTTCAAACTCCACGGATGGCTTCTCTCCTTTCTTTCACTTTTTCTTCTCTGTCTTCTTTTTTTTTTTTTCGACGAAGAGAAAAACCCCCTTGACCTTTCTCTTGACCTTTTTCTGAATTTTTTCAAAGAAGCCCCTCCCCAGGTCATCGTACACGGTTGCTTTTATAGAGGGTAAGAGATAAGCTTTCGATTTCATCTTCAAATCTACATCTGCGATACATTTTCACCAACCGATCACTATTGATAAAGATTTAAGATTATGATAAATATTTTCTCGAAATCTAAATCTCGCAAAGATAAATCGCAATATCGCAATATTTTTTCATAAAATTCATCCCATACTGATAATGATTCAAGATTAAGATGAGAATTTTTCCTAAATCCAAATCTTTCAAGGCCAAATCGCAATATTTTTTTAACCATCTGTCTTATCTAAAAAGATTCATATCTCGGAAAAATTTTAAAATATTATATTCCCATGAGATAATTTTTAATTATTAAAAAACGCTGAACTTGCCAACCTACTCGCTTCGTGGGTCGATCCATCTAATTCGAATTCATCCGCCACCGGTCCAATAGATAAAATGCAAATAACAAAATAAATGCAAATATAAATCTATATGCTATGCAATTAATAAAATTAACCCATAATTTCCTATGTAATAAATTTCCTATTCCAAAAAATGAATGCATTTTTTGGATTTTTCATTTTTCAAAAATTCGAAATAAATAAATTTCCTATTCTAAAGATGCAAGATAACCCTAAAATGATGAATATTCTAAGACGAACCTAATCTAACTCAGATTTTTTTAATCTTTCCTTTCTTTTACGGGAGCAATCAAAATAAGATATCAAGAACAGCACGGCAGCAAATCAGAAGCAAGATATCGTCCATGTCCATTTTGGAAATAAATTGACGAATCGTATCTCGCGCATGAGATCGGATTGGCCAATTTCAAATAATATCGCGAATCGTATCTCGGCGTGAGATCGGATTGGCGATTTTCCGTGCGTTGCGAGTCATATTTCGGCGTGAAATCGGATTTGTCAATCATACGCACGTTATGAAATTAGGAAAATTTCCTAATTCATGAGGGGATTAAGAGATCTTTTGAATATGGCAATACGAACAAATATTCAAATAAATCGCGATCCCATGGATCGGACAATAAAATATAAGAAAATCGAATCAATCAAAAATCTTACCTAGCTCTCGATATCGCACCGATAACTTTTCCAAATTGGGATGTCGACTCGAAACCGTGGACCAGCGGCAAAGGGGCTCACAAATGGCGGAGGCTACATGGCTCGCGGTGTGGGCGGGCTCGCGGAGATAGAGCTTGCGGCTAGTGATCTCGAAGGAACAGGGAGAGTGCTTTTTATTTGGCCTCATCCACAGCCGATCCCACCGAACTTTGTCCACATACCTCTCTTCTTTTTTTCGTGCGTTGCCTAAATTCTCTTCATCGTTCAAATTAATGCGGTTTGCATTTTTATGCAAGTGCAGGGAAACATGCAATTGGCGGAAGCAAATTAATACACGATCAGGACATGTACAAGCTGACTAAACAGATTCCTTTCGCCGATTAACTATATGCTCATCTTCACGTGAAAGCTCAATCTATTTGAATATTGATTTTGCAACACTGGACCGACGGACAGTTCGGCTCGGACAGGCTGGATGGCGTGCTTGGCTCGACTAGGAAACCTGCAAAGAAAGACCGGTATTCGTCGTTCTTTGGGGATTCCGCGAGATGGCCTAATAGGCCACACGGATGTGGCTTGCGTCGGGGATACTGTAGAGATCTTGAACATTAACTCGTTTGAAACAAAACAACAACAAAATATATGCGATCAAGGACTTGTGCGACAATTTCTTGATAGAGAAAGGAGATGAAAGTGAGATATTGATCGACAATGGGCGTGCATCTCCACGGTAGCAAAAGAATTTGATTTTGAAGACTTAGTGGGCAACGGGATCTTCAATTGGCCGGGGCGGGTCTCATTCTTCACGATTTCTCTTTCATGTGTAGAATGTCCTCTCTCTCCATTCTCTGCTCATCTCAGGTGTGGCCGTCTCTTCACTATTTTTTGTCGCTTGAAATAAAGTAGCCCCTTTTTGCGAATGTTCTTCTAGCGTCCGCGAAGGTGGGCTGTGTATCCATTGATGAGGGGATGAGATCATGAACAAATATTGGAGAGAGAGAGAGAGAGCTCTCCCTTGCGAACGTGTTCTCTTTTCCTTCGAGTGGTGGCCGTTTGTATCGATTGTGTGGCCTCCTCCTGAAACCCTACGCGAAAACCTTTTTATAGGCTGAAGATTAGGGTTTTATTTTCCTTTTCAAATCAGCATCCGCGAAGATTTCTTTTTCGCACGCAATATCACTTTTCTTTTATTTTCCGCATCTCTGATTTTATCACCTAAAGATAAGATTGTAACCCGATTTTCTTAAATTCCAAAATCCACCGTAATATTATTTCAAATCTCCATTTAGGTAATTCTTGTCATTAAAAGAAAATGGGCTCGGGCCAATTCACTTGCTTCGTGGGCTTAGTCCGACCTAAATCAAACCCATTTGTCACCCGACCCAATGTAAATGCAAATTAAGAAATAAATGCACCTAAAACTATATGCTATGCAATTAACTATTTTTCAGGAATAAAATTAACCCTAATTTTTAATGTAATAAATGACTAAACGGGCCGCCAAAATTTAGGTGTCAACAGCTGGGGAGTGGCTCGACTCGAGCTTGGGTCGTCGCGAGGCAAGGCGTTGAGGCACGGCGCGGCGTCGGCGGGGAAGCGTCGAGCCACTCCCAGCTGTTGACACCTAAATTTTGGCGGCCCGTTTAGTCATTTATTACATTAAAAATTAGGGTTAATTTTATTCCTGAAAAATAGTTAATTGCATAGCATATAGTTTTAGGTGCATTTATTTCTTAATTTGCATTTACATTGGGCGGTGACAAATGGGTTTGATTTAAGTCGACTAAGCCCACGAAGCAAGTGAATTGGCCCGAGCCCATTTTCTTTTAATGACAAGAATTACCTAAATGGAGATTTGAAATAATATTACGGTGGATTTTTGGAATTTAAGAAAATCGGGTTACAATCTTATCTTTAGGTGATAAAATCAGGAGATGCGGAAAATAAAAGAAAAGTGATATTGCGTGCGAAAAAGAAATCTTCGCGGATGCTGATTTGAAAGGAAAATAAAACCCTAATCTTCAGCCTATAAAAAGGTTTTCGTAGGTTTCGTGAGGAGGCCACACAATCGATACAAACGTCACCACTGAAGGAAAAGAGAACATTTCGCAAGGGAGAGCTCTCTCTCTCTCTCTCTCTCCAATATTTGTTCATGATCTCATCCCCTCATCAATGGATACACAGCTCCACCTCTCGCGGACGCTAGAAGAACATTCGCAAAAAGGGGCTACTTTATTTCAAGCGATAAAAAATAGTGAAGAGACGGCCACAATTCTGAGATGAGCAGAGAATGGAGAGAGCGGACATTCTACACATGAAAGAGAAATCGTGAAGAATGAGACCCGCCCCTCGGCCAATTGAAGATCCTGCTGCCCACTAAGTCTTCAAAATCAAATTCTTTTGCTACCGTGGAGATGCACGCCCATTGTCGATCAATATCTCACTTTCATCTCCTTTCTCTATCAAGAAATTGTCGCACAAGTCCTTGATCGCATATATTTTGTTGTTGTTTTGTTTCAGAAACGAGTTAATGTTCAAGATCTCTACAGCATCCCCGACGCAAGCCACATCCGTGTGGCCTATTAGGCCATCTCGGAATCCCCAAAGAACGACGAATACCGGTCTTTCTTTGCAGGTTTCCTAGTCGAGCCAAGCACGCCATCAGCCTGTCCGAGCCGAACCGTCCGTCGGTCCAGGTTTGCAAAATCAATATTCAAATAGATTGAGCTTTCACGTGAAGATGAGCATATAGTTAATCGGCGAAAGGAATCTGTTTAGTCAGCTTGTACATGTCCTGATCGTATTAATTTGCTTCCGCCAATTGCATGTTTCCTGCACTTGCATAAAAATGCAAACCGCATTAATTTGAACGATGAAGAGAATTTAGGCAACGCACGAAAAAAGAAGAGAGGTATGTGGACAAAGTTCGGTGGGATCGGCTGTGGATGAGGCCAAATAAAAGCACTCTCCCCGTTCCTTCGAGATCACTAGCCGCAAGCTCTATCTCCGCGAGCCCGCCCACACCGCGAGCCATGTAGCTCCGCCATTTGTGAGCCCCTTGCCGCTGGTCCACGGTTTCGAGTCGACATCCCAATTTGGAAAAGTTATCGGTGCGATATCGAGAGCTAGGTAAGATTTTTGATTGATTCGATTTTCTTATATTTTATTGTCCGATCCATGGGATCGCGATTTATTTGAATATTTGTTCGTTATTGCCATATTCAAAAGATCTCTTAATCCCTCATGAATTAGGAAATTTTCCTAATTTCATAACGTGCGTATGATTGACAGTCCGATTTCACGCTCGAAATATGACTCGCAATCGCACGGAAAAATCGCCAATCCGATCTCACGCTTGAGATACGATTCGCGATATTATTTGAAATTGGCCAATCCGATCTCATGCGCGAGATACGATCGTCAATTTATTTCCAAATGGACATGGACGATATCTTGCTTCGATTTGCTGCCGTGTTGTTCTTGATATCTTATTTTGATTGCTCCGTAAAAGAAAGGAAAGATTAAAAAAATCTGAGTTAGATTAGGTTCGTCTTAGAATATTCATCATTTTAGGTTATCTTGCATCTTTAGAATAGGAAATTTATTTATTTCGAATTTTTTGAAAAATGAAAATCCAAAAATGCATTCATTTAGGATGTTAGTTTTTTTTTTTTTTTTTTAAATTTGAATTGCATGTTTAATTATTTGGCTGTTTAATTTCGAATTTCATAAAAAATTAGAATTATGGCATTCTTTGCACGTCATTGCATATTAGAATAAATTGCATGCTTATTTAGAATAAAAACCATGTGCACGTCATATAGAATTAGATTCATACAATGCACGTCATTTAGTGATTTTTGTTAGGGCCATTTAATTAGAAATTGCCTGTCATTAGAATTAGGTCATTAGATTAATTTAGATTGCATATTTAAATGTTGCATTTCTTTAATTTCAAATCTCATAGAAAATACAAAAAAATTATTTAGAATAAATCATCTCATGCTTATGATAGACTACATGCTTAGTTATGTCATATTGCTTAGGTCATATAGCTAAGTCATGTTGCCATGTCATATCATTTCATGTTAAATTAGTGGCATGCATTGCATATCGCATGATTTTCATTAATTAAGTGAAAACAAAACAAAAATTGCGTGTTAATTAGAAATCATATTTAGGACTGCTGATGTGAATTCTAAACCAACAACGCAGATGCTTTCGTTGCTATGAGGTAAGTTCTGCAATTTATTCATTTGCTTTCTTGAGTGTTAAATTGGTGGTTTGCGCACCTGCATGATCACCTCACATGTTAAGGAATTAAAATCAATTCAAGTTGCTTGCCAAACAATTTTTTCAAAAAAAAGATAAAGGTACCGAAAGGGCGTTAGAGAAATCTAACGTAACCAAGTCCCGAACTCACAAATCTCTAGTTCGTAGGAATGAAGTAAATCTCCCGTTACTTTATTTGGGTTTCTAATCGACCTATCAAAAATAGATTAGTGGCGACTCCTAATTAAAAATCAATTGCATGTTAAAAAAACTTGAACCTAAAGTCGTGAATTGGTATGGGCTTGGGAGAGCCCAAGTTAAGTCTAGGCTTAACAATCCATTAGCCAAACCCTAGGTGGTTCAAACCTGAAAAAAATTGGTCGCGACAACTTGGCGACTCCACTGGGGAAGATGGTGAATAGTAAGGGTCCTTCTTTATTGACTCGGCGTGCTTTTGTAGCCCAGAGTCCTTCTTTATTGACTCGGCGTGCTTTTGTAGCCCGGTGTCCTTCATATTGACACGGCGTGCTTTCGTAGCCCAGAGTCCCTTTTAGTAGACACGGCATACTTTTGTAGCCCGATGTCTCTTTCTTGACCTGGCGTGCTTTCGTAGCCCAGAGTTCATTTTATCGAACCGGCGTGCTTCCGTAGCCCGGATTTCTTTTATCGACCTAGCGTGCTTTCGTAGCCCAGAGTCCTTTACACCGACACTCAATGGAGTTGTCCCTCAAAGATTTTTCCTCCAGATTCAATCTGATTAAGGCGACCGTAGAATGGTACGGGTCCTGGAAAGTGAATCCCCGTTTAGGCGACCGTAGAATGGTATGGGTCCTAGACAAAACATTTCTGCCGTACTGGGCGACCGTAGAATGGTACGGGTCCTGAGAAAGCAGCTCCTTTCTGCCATACTAGGCGACCGTAGAATGATACGGGTCCTAGGAAAGCAGCATCTTCACAAAGTCATGTTACTATTCTAGGCGATCGTAGAATGGTACGGGTCCTGGACAAGTAACACCCACTACCTCGAATTACTCTATCCTCCTCGAAGGTAAGTTATTCCAGGTAGGTTCATTTATCATTTGCATTAGCATTTCCATGCATCATATAAGTTGTATTAAAAATGGAATTCATTTTCCAACAAAAAAAAATCATTCAGGCATGGTCAAAATTTAGGTCTCAATTTGTCTTTGAAGGCAAATTGAGACCTAAATGATTGCACTTTCTTTTTTTTCGGATTTTTTTTATTTAGGTGATTGCACTTTCTAACAACCTAAATGATTGCACTTTCAAAATGTTGTTTTATTTACAACATTGAATTCGACATCGAAATTCATCATAAATGCTCTCCTAAACAACCTTGCCGTGGGGAGCTGGCTCCAAAGAAAATGAGCTGGGATTGGGAAATATGCTAAAATTTGCTATTTTTGCCAGAAAAATTCCCTTGAATTTTGAAAACCTACTGACCATAAGATTTTGATAAATTTATCACTTGGAATTTTCGTCATGCGAAAAGGTAATATAAGGTAAATATGAAAGAAAGAAATAGGAAAGATACCACCGCCTTAGTGGCCACGATGGTTTGAGCTCTCTCCCCCTCACGAAGGGGAGGAGTTCGAATCCGCTCACGGTCGCTTGGGGTCTTAAGTAGGATCCGCTGTACGGGGTTCCCTAGGTATCAAAATATATATATAGAAAGAAAATGAGGGGAAAAAATTCAATTTAAAAAAAATTGTAAAAACTGTTATGTTAGTGATTTTCAGTCAATTTAGTCAGAATGGCTATATTGACAAATCATTAATAAAATATTTAGGACTAAATATGTCATCTCAGAAAGTTTAGAACTAAATAGATTTACTATTTTTTTTAGATAATTTTCCCGAGTACCATTAGTTGGTAATTTCCTCCATTTGTTTTGTTGTCGTAATAATTGTTTTTTCCAGATGTACTAGACAGTCCCACAAATATGCTAAAAAGTTAAGTAATTGAACTTGGCGTAAACTAAACGTGGGCTAGCTTCCAGATTGTTCAAATGGAAAGCCTCTCAAGTTTTGCCTCCAATGGGTGCTTGATTGGCGGGCATAGTACAATAATAAATCACAATATTCGGACATAGACAAAGAAAATATTCGTACTAATCAACGATAATCACGACATTACGTGATATGTCGGGTCAACTTCCGCTTTTTAAACTCGATCCAACATGACTCTTCAATCCATTCATAAACATAAGACCATTCCACAGTATCATCAGGAGTCGCTTTCATGTAACCTAACCCTCACTTTAAGTTAATAATAGATTTCGAGTATAATTTGGTCACTAAACTATGGAGATATTGTAGGATTTTTCGAAAACGATAGATCGACGTGACTTAGTGTTCCTTAATTAAGCATTCATACATCAATAATCATTCCTAGAAACTCTATGGAAAGCAACATATATATTTGGGATCATCTAGGAATTATTACTATTAGACTGATACAAGAAATGATTTAATAATTTAATTTCTTGGTCCACGCTTTGAAATGCATGTGGATAATGACTTGATCATCAATACTTATTTTTTAGTAATATTTTTCAATATTAGGCACAAAGTTTCCCCATCAGATAAGTCGATCCGGAATCTTCTTACTTGTACCTTACTTGTCCTACTCTCCGATATATGTTGGAATTAAAAATTCAAAAGCCCTTGATTTAATATTATTTTGCTTTGCCAACTCATTAGACTTGGCAAATTTGGAAAATGCGAAGTAAGGTCGTTCAACACCTTTGCCTGCATCAAATTTTCAAGTAGGCATTATGAAGGTAGGCATTATAAAATTGTCTTATATGTTGATTGATCATGTAGGATTAAAGTAGATAAGAAGTAATGATTATCACCAACCACTTATTTATCATAAAATCTATGGTCTCTCGTACGTAAAAATCATGTCCTGCCAATCATGTTAAGAATTTTAATTTAACCTAACTTAGCATTGAAGAGATGGTAGAGAGTCCCGCATAGGATGGTCTCCCAATTGCATGTTGTAGGTTGCCCATGCAATCGGCTGGATCCATGCGGATTCTCCCTCTGTTTGTGTTTTGACATTATTTCCTTTCAACAAACACTTCATTTCAATCCCAAAGTTTTTTACCCTTTTAAAAATATCTGACAAATTTAAAAGGGCCAAAAATCTTCTTTTCACAAAATAGGATTATTACACTTTTAGACCAATATTTTTTAGATTAAGCCTTGTTTGTTTTGTAAAAAATAAATGTTTTGGAAAATATTTTTGTAAAAACGATTGTTTGTATCACTCAAAATAATTAAGCCAATGAAAAATATTTTCATTATCGAGAACAATTTATAAATACTTTTGTGGACAATGAATAATTTTTTCATTTATTTTTTTATAGAAAATCGCAAAAATCTTTATGCAAAAATCTTAATTAGACATTTTCAGCCAATTTGGTCAAAATGATTACATTGACAAATCATTGAAATATTTAGGACTAAATTTGTCGTATCAAAAAGTTTAGAACTGAGAAGATTTAAGATTTTTTCGGACAATTTTCTAGAATGTCATGAGTTCGTGATACTTTTCATTCATTTGTTTTGTTGTTGTAATTATTTTTCCAGATATATTAGGTAGTTCCCACATGTAAACTAAGTTAATTGATTCCACTGGTGTAAACTAAACATGGGAAAGCTTAGGTTCGACTTTGACATGTTGAATTTCTAGATGGTTCAAATGAAGACAGCCCCTCAAATTTCGATTATAGTGGTTGGCTTAGATCGGCGGACATGGCACAATAAATAAATGACAATATCCATACATACATAAAAATCATATTCGTACTAATCAATGAATATCACGATGTAACATGATATTTCAAATCAACTTCTGCTTATCAGACTTGATTCGATCTCCCTCTTTGATCCATTCATAAACATAAAACTCTTATGTATGAGTTATTTCCATGTAACCTAACTCGAAGTAATTGCCTCGATTAAGGAAAAAAAAAACCTGCAAGTCTTAAGGTGCAAAAATTATCGGAACGACACCTTCCTTTAAGTTAGTAATAGATTTCGAATATAATTTGATCACTAACTCATCGCAACATCGTGGGGTTTCATGAAAACGATATCGACATGACTTGTCGCCCCTTTATTAAGCATTCGTGCATCAATAATCACTCAAGAAACTCCATGGAAAGCAACGTATCTTTGGCGATCATCTATGAATTGTTACTTTTAGATTAATACAAGCAATCATTTAATTATTGAATTTCTTGTTTCACACTTTGAAATGCATGTGAATTTGGCTCGACCATTAATAATTATTTTTTGTAATATTTTTCAATATGATGTACAAGTTTCCCCATCAGACCAGTCAATTTGAAGTTTTGCTTACTTGTACCGGACTCGTCGTACTCTTCGACAAATTCAATGTGAACCAGTCATGCAAAAACTTGGAATTAAAAAAATTCCAAAAGCCCTTAATTAAATATTCTTTTGCTTTGCCAACTAATTTGAACCGGCAAATATAGAAAAAAAAAATGATAAGTAAAGTCGTTCAACAAATTTGCCAGCGTCAAACTTTGAAGTAGGCGTTATAAATTTCTAGGAAATATCAAATAAGAACTTAAAATACCATCATTTTCTCAAATAAATTTTTAAGTGAACATTATTTCAAATAAAAGCCCGAAATGCTATTATTTTCTCAACTAAGGACTTGAAGTGAATTTTGTTTTAAATAAAAGCTGAAGTAGTCATATCAATTTCAAAAAAGTGTCTCAACTCACTATTTGATAAGGGCAATTTTGTCTTTTAATTAATTTATTTTTCTGTTTTTACCATAAAAAAAACTAAAATATTTTTTTAAAAAGGAACAAAGATGAGAGGGAAGGCTCCCTCCCACCTATGGCCACCGCCCCATCACTAGTGGGGTAGTGGTGATGGCTAGCAGGGTTGTTGGCACCTAGGCAAGGGCTAATGACCTTCACTGACCGGAGGTGAGGGCCTTGCTAGAGGTGGGAGAGGGCGATGACCCTCTCCCACATCTAGGCAAGGGCTATTGGCAGTTGCATGAGCGTGAGTGACCCTCTCCCAGATCTGGGAGAGGGCAACGGCCCTCTCCCAGCTTTGGCAAGGAACCTACTGGCCTTTGCCTCAAGTTGACGAGGGCTATCCAGGTGTCAACAATCCCATCGGCCAGCATCATTGCCCACTAGCAATGGGGCAATGGCCACAGGCGAGAGATAAGTCTTGCTTATTTTTTTTTTTTTTAATCTAATTTTCAGACCAGAAAAATTTAATTCAATATAAATTTAAATTGTGTTTTGACAAAAATCCTTTGGGTCAGCCAAAATTATAATTACTTCAGGTTTTTCTTTGAGACTAATATGATTACTTTATTTTACTTCAAGTCCTTATTTGAGAAAAATGAGTGCATTTTAGGCCTTTAGTTGGAATTTTTCCTAAATTTTTTTCTTATATATTGATCATATAGAACTTAAAATAGATAAGAAGTAATGACTATCACCAACCACTTTAAGCTTGTATTTATCATATATAATCTATAGTCTCTTGTACATGACGATCATGTCCTACCAATCGTGTTAAGAGTTTTAACTTAATGTAACTTGGCACGTTAAAGATGACGGAAAGTCCTATATAGGATTGAGTTGATCATACCCAGCATCTAATATGCTTGATCGAGTTTGAGATTAGGTTGTAAAACCCAAAAGAAGCTCAAGACTTGAGTTTATTTGAAAAGTACCTACAACCCTTAATTTATCCTCATGCTCAATCGAAAAATATATTCATCGTTTACAAAAATATTTAGGCACATATTATAGACAACAATGAAAATATTTTTATTAAATAATTATTTCAAGTGATACAAGTAATCATTCTTTAGAAAATATTTTCCAAATCATTCATTTTCACAAAATAAATAAAGCCTTAAATTATATGGAACAACTTTTTTTACTGTTTGAAATATTAAATTATAACACATATTGAATCATAACACACGGTAAAAATTTAATTTTTTGATATATTAATTAAGGAGGGTAAAATTACATTAAACATGTCATGAGACAAATATTATGAATCAGCACAATTATAGTGTAGAATATTCTCCAAATCATCGGATCGAGGATGATATCTCTGTTTATTTTTAGTAATAGCTTATCCGTCGATCCATGCATCGTGCCATGGCCAATGGTATAATGCCACAAAAGATTCTGGAACTTATATAGCATCTACCATTTTTCTTGGCGACTAGGCTACCCATGGTTTCTTATTACTATAATAATTTAAAATATGATTGAATTATTATTATTATTATTATTATTATTATTATTATTATTATTATTATTATTATTATTATTATTATTATTATTATTATTATTATTATTATTATTATTTGTGTGGTGGATTGAGTATCACATCAGATGAAATGCAATCCAGACTGTTTATAGATGGTCCCCTAATTGCATGTTCAAGGTAGCCCATGGAAATTGCTTGAAAAAGAAAAAATAAATAACAGTGACAGAATTAAGGGGCCCAAAAAAAACCATTCACAGAACAGGATTTATTACACTTTTAGACTGATTTTTTAGATTAGTGATTTAGAGAGCATTTTCTTAAAAACTACCATTCATATCATTTGAAATAATTAGCTAATAAAAAATATTTTTATTATCAAGAATGATTTATATCTAAATATTTTTGTGAATGATGAAAAAGATTTTTGTTTATTCATTTTTTTAAGTAATATAAATGATTTTTTATAAAAAATATTTTTCAAATCATTCTTTTTCCACGAAAACCAATGGAATCTTAATTAATAAATGTCCCTTGTACTTTGCAATTCCACAATGTTGACCCTCATAATTACTTGTTTTTCTTATCAACCTTATTGACTGACTCATAATTTATCTATTCAATATTAGTAAAATATGAGATATGTGGGTTGGAGATATATCTATGTAAGATGGGCTTCCTAATAAGAGGGTTTAGCTACTTGTGAGTGAATAATGTTTGGTCTAAAGAGGCGAAAACGTCGTCATGTGTAGCTTACTATGTCGATAATTTAAGTTGCCTTGAAAGGAATAATTACATGGGTATGTGTCGCTTATGAATTTCAATTTCTTAAAAAAACCAACTGTGAAATTGGGTTCGAAATAAGTGGAAGGAATCTTCTTTTCTTAGTTAAAAGTCTCATCAAATCTTTTAACGAGTCTTCAAAAGAAAACAAGCTTTTTGGTAATTACCAAACACCGCAAGTAAATGATGATTGTATTCCACGCAAGCATGATGAGTCGACACGATCCAAATGATTCGATTCTTGAAAATTTTGAGTGGTGAGCAATCCTCCACGTGTCCGACAGCGTGTCCCGGTCCTAGTCAGCGTCCACGTAAGCAGGTGGTCTGTCTAATCGATTGATTATCCAGTCCGTGAGCTAGACTATCATTATCATTAATAAAAAAAAATGCGAAACGCTAAGAACAGGAAGCAGTAGAGGGGTACTGCTGAATAAGTGTGAAAAATAAAAGGGAAAAATCTTGAAATGATTTTTTCGGTCTAAAAAAAAAATCTCGAAATGATTAGCAACCTGCAAAAATACATAAAAAAACCTTAAGGAATTTTTAAAATATGCGTGAGGAAGATATTCGACTTCTAAAATATTAACCGTACAAATTACAAAAGAATTTGACTATTTGTTATATCATTTTTGGAGGGTTATTTATTTATTTCCCAAACACATTTCATTTTGCAACAGCCAGGGGCTGCAAAGAAGTAAATTATTCCATGTCTAATGGTAGAGATGTCGAGGGTGTCGAAAATGATGGATTTATTATTATTGATCTTGACGATGACTTATATAGAAAAAATATAAGAATTGAGGGTGTCAATATCGATAGTTCAATAGAGAAAGATTGAGAGCTGGCAACAGTAGCACTAATGTAATTGCCCTAGTGTTAATGTAGATTTATTAAACATGAGAAACCAAACGAGTATGAACCAAGTTGGGTTCAATGCCAAAGCTGATGTGGAGAACTCTATTTCCCAATCAAGGATGTGTTTTAGTAATGCTTAAAGAAATTAAAAAAAAAGTAATTTACTAGTAATTTTGTGGTCATGATTCAATCATTAATAATATTTTTGTGTTAGTTTCAAACATTTTCGCCATCAAATTAATTCATTCGGAGCCACTTACTTGTAGCTGAGTCGCAATACTCTCTGAAAATAAATGCGCAACCATTCGAGCAAACAATACATAAAAAAAACGGTGTATAAAGGTCGTTCAACACCTTTGCCTCCATCAAGCTCACAAGTAGGCATTATAATGTAAAATGATTGTAGAACTCATTATGACAAAATTATTCAAAAAGTTCAAATTGGAATTGTAGCTAATTTTTACCAATTAAGTCATAAACCTTTTTTAGTATTTGCAAATATAGTTCTTCACAAGCGCTAGCTATTCTATATGAAATGACCGCATCAATAATTTCTGGCCAAAGTTACCTAGAATGACTATATTAGCAAGTCATTAAAAGATTTATGACTAAATTGGTAAATCTTTAAAAAATTATAACTAAATTGGCAATATTAAAAATTTAGGATTGAATTAGCCATTATACAACAAATTTAGGATTTTTTTTGGAGAGTTATTGCAACTCCTTACTGAGCCACGTTATATGGAACTCAAAGCAAATAAGAAGTCATGATCATCATCAACCACATTAAAGCTTGTCATTTTTTCATCAAAAATTAGCTTATCGAAGTCTACCATCGGTTGGAAAAACAAGGAGAACTATGCCCCTAGAGATTATTATTAATAATATAGAATCGATCAGTGATAATAATTACGAAAATTGCTCTCTTGTCTTTCCATTATCACCGATCTCCAAGCTTTGTCATTCACTAATCCTCTGTTAAGGACATTATATTTCTCTGGAAGGAATTAGGAGGAACAAGAGAAAATAATGCCATGGACGAAAATGAAGTTAATTATATGAATCGGGGGGGGCTCCTAGTAGTACCTCAGTTGACTAATTATTTTATGCCAATAATTTGCTAATAAATGATACCATGTCAGTAATTGTATATTCTAAAAAAGATTTAGTTTGACATTAAATAAAATTAAAGTTACTTGAGCCGGAAGATAGAAAAATTAATTAGAAAAAAGGTCCTATCAATTCTATCACATTGTTCTTGCAACCACCAACACATATCACTAAACAGAGGCGCCGGTGGCCTGTCCTAGCCATTGTCGAGGCCGGATGACTGGCCTAGGAGGAAGAAGTAAAAGAAAGAAAAGAAAAGCAAAATTAAAAAAATTAAAAAATTAAAAAAATGATTTTATTTTTTGAGATAAAGTCATGAAATTGATATTATTTTCCAAATAAGATTCTAACACTAAGAATTATATTTGGTCACATATCACTAAACAAAATAAAACTAATCATTTTCCTGAAAAATGATTTTCCACATTATATTCTTCTTTTTCATTAAATTTTCCTATAAACAAACACACCCTTAAGTTGAATTGGAACAACTTTAATTTTTAATTGGCTAATTAAGGAGGGGACATTACATTATTTCGATCATATGAAGATTCTCCAATATATATGACCCATCATTTCAATCGATCCCATTCATCATGCATGATCAAATGATATAATGTCACAGGTATTCTGGAATTATAGAGTGTCTATTATCTTTCTTGTTGACTATACATTGCTAATTATAATTAAGGAAAAAAATAGGTAATTTACGATTAAATTATCCATTTCTTTGTGGTGGATAGGGTATCACATAAGAGCAATATCGCATCCATGCAGATTCTCTCTACTTATGTTTTGTGTCGACATTTTTTCTTTATATTTTTCATTAATTACAATTTTGGACCTATATTTTTGTAGATTAATTCAAAAATGTCCCTCGTACTTCCACAATTTTGATCCTCGTAATTACTTATTCCCCTCATCGATCTTGCTAATTGAATCAAGATTTGCCTAATCAAGATTGGGTGAATATGTTGTTTCGTGGTCAGACATTGATCAATATAAAACGGGCATTCTCGTTAAATGTTCTAGTTGCTCACTGGTGAAAAAGTCATTATGTGCCCTTGTATTTCGAAAGTTTAAGTTGCTACAAAAAGAGAAATTACATGGCTGTGTCATTTATGAATATAGATCTTCTAAAAGGAATTGTAAATTTTTTATTTTGAATGAGGTAGGTAGGAATCTTCTTTTAACAAGTCTTAGTACGAACGAAGCCTTCCTTTTTTTTTTTAAAAGGAAAATAATATTTTTGGTATTACTAAGAACCGCACGTTATTGATGATGTTGTATTCCACGCAAATATGATTGAATCAACATGGTTCAAATCACTATTATGTGCCTTCAATTCAATCCACTTGAAAAATCATTTTTCAATATAGAAAAAAAAAAAATGGATCGTACACCTATCCAGCAGTTTGTCTCGATCCAAATCAGCATCCACTGTAAGTTGACGGTTTATCTAATTGACTTTCCGGTCCATAAGCTAGAGTGTCATTGTTAATAAAATAAAAGTACTTTTTTTATTATAAATAATAATGATAATAATGCGAAAAGGAAAAAGTACAGCATTGTTGAATAGGAGATTCCCAACTTTTGGCGCCGTGCTAGACCGAGCGTGGTCGCCGCAGCAATCAATTTCGTGACGTAGAGTCTAGTCTCAAATGATTTAGAACCTCTTTGGTCGCTTGCCAACCTCTAGAAGCTAGCAATGGTTTATGTGCAGTATGGATTTCATCGTGCCATGACATAGGGTGACTTCAGCTCTAGTCCGTAGGATTGTTTTTGCAGGGTATATTTGCCACCATTCGAGGTGGAGCCACATGATGCACAGATTCCTTGCATTCCGGACCCATCCTTTTAAGTTGTTGCTTGAACTAAACATTATGTCCCCAACGTGAACTTGTAACATAACGTCCGAAGGGCCGTAAACACTGATTGCCCTTTCACACTATTTATACCTATAAAAGAAAAACCATCTTTTGTTTGTGAGACAAAATTTTACTGTAAAGTTGAAATCGAGTTTAAAGATGAAAGCAAATATAGATCTCGACCTTTCCAATTTCCCTTGGAAGAGGGGATTAGTGTTCTCTCTATGCTTCCCACAAGGGCAGAAGACATGATTAGGTAGAGCTCGAGCAATGGTATCCAGTTGAAAACTGGCCTAGTCCACAAAATTTGTATGAACTAGGATGAGCTTGTTTGATCGGAAACTTAAGTGCAATCTTAAGATCCAATTCTAATCCGTCCAATATCAATATTGAAACTTCTGCTTCGGCAACTTCCAAATATATTTTCATATTTCGACCAAAAAATGTATATGTTATATATTTTCATAAGACTGCCACAGCATTATATAAGAGCAGTTATCTTTTTTCCTTTTTTTTTTTTTTTTTTTTTTTTTTTTTTTCTCATGTGCCTTTTTAGCTTTTCCCTTTTTTCCCACGAGGCGGCACGAAGCAATTGTACCTTTACCTTCCTCCTCCTGACGACCTGTACGTCCGCTTTTTCCCCTCACGTTGATTGGACGGGGGTGGGGCCCGCCACGTGGCGTTCCACTCTGGACGGTCGCGGTGGAGCCCTCTCCTCCCGACAATGACAGCCTGTCTGTTGTCCTGGGGTGGGGCCCCCCGTTCTCTCGGATCTAATAAGGTATCGGAGATGACGGAGAAAGTCGCCGTCGCCGGCGCTTATCAAGGCCGCCGCGTGATAAGGAGAAGGCGAAAAGCCCCTTCTTCTCGTGATAAGCAAGGGGGCATTTTCAATTTATTTCTTGAAGGACGAAAAGAAAAAAAAAATCGCGCACACACATAGGACCACATGTTACAATTTATTTCTCGAAGGACAGCTACTGAACCGCGTTGGATATCTAATTAAGAATTATTTTTGTAATTTTTTATGTATAATATATTTACCATAACGTGTGTATATTCCATTATATATTTAATTCGGATCAATATTGAGAAAACGACTTCACTATGAGTCATTGTTTGAAATATTTTTTCCTTATTGATGAGTGTGTAGGAGTGCTCTCCGACAATATGTTTTATTTTAGGTAGTACCATTTTTGTACCACTTTAAGTAGTATAGCATCTAACCTTTATCAATCCTCCAGTCAAGCCATTGGCAATGCTAACGCCATCTTTAAAATAACAAAGAATAAAAAATCATGTGGAAGATTGTGAAAATTTTTGAAAAATCTCGAAAGAAATTTATTTTTATTTTTTAAAAAAATTATCCATTTTTCTTTCCCCAATCTATCCAATTAAGCCCTAAACATGTTCCAATCACTCGCTCGCTCACACTTAATTTGGATCCCTCAGATATCGAACTAGAAAGTTGTCTTGAAATTCTAAGAAAGAAGTTTTTTTTTTTTTTGGTAAGAATTCTAAGAAAGAAGTTTAAGTTGGAGTAAGGGAAGAAGAGTAGGTTTATGTCAATTCCGGGCCTTTCGACTTGAATTTAATCCATCACGTACACTTCAAGTAGGATACCACCTACTCTATTGACTATCCTCCATTCAAGCCACTATCTGGCTTTTAAAAAAGAAGAATGAAAATTCAAGGAGAAAATTGTGAATCTAATAATGTCAAAAAACAAAAAAACTTATTCAATTTTTCTTTCCCCAGTCTATTCAATCCCTAAATATGTTTCGATCACTCGCTGGCACCTAAATTAGATTCTTTGGACGTCAAGACGAAAAGTTGTCTTGAAATTCTAAATAACAAATTAGAGTTTGACTAGAGGAAGAATAATAAGGTTTATTTCAACTGGGTGCCTTTCGACAAAAATTTAAGCGGTCCCATTCATAAACTAATCTCGTCTTTTTCCGTCAGCTAGAATGGTAAAAGACAATTGGCTTTTCCATCATTTGTTTTGACAAATACTCGATGGCATTTTGAATGTTAGGTGGAATTCGATGAGTTATCACTCGTTACATGTTCTCAATGGCAGCTTATGGGGCCGATGGTAATTCTATTTATTCGGTGGTTTCGATCTCGACATTGACAAAATCTTTGACAAGACATGGAGGATCATAAGTAAGGGATGGGACTAGACAATCTCACTTGGGTATGAACGTGGACAGAAAAATCAACGGTCGAGAATTGAAAAGAGAGCAAAAACGTGCCCTTGCAAAAAGCACATGTTCCAATAGCTATTCTTCCATGAGAAAGTAAGAGAGCTTGGGTGGGAAGCTTGACTCGATTGATCATCTATTTTTTGGCTGCGGTGTCATGAGTAGTATCGCTTTCTTCTGGGTTGCTAGATGTAATTTGCATTGACGCAATAGGTCTTGGGAGGAGAATTTACATTGGGCCGCTACCTTTTTGATGGGTAAAGATTTTTATAAATGCATTTGCCGTTTTTCCTTCGGCACTCTTTGTCATATCATTTGGAAAAATAGGAATAACATCATATCATCATCTCTCGATTCCAGCCATGAAGAACCATTTCTTCAAAGTGGTCCGAGACAAGGCTATCACCTTCAGGCACGTTGAAAATAATTTTAGGAACACAAGGTTGCAACGAAGTTGGGGTATTGATCCGATCATTTTCTCCGGGGACTCATAGCCTTGCCGGAGTCTCTTCGGTTTAGAGCCATGGGCTACTCTTCTCCCTGGATGTCACTCTTTGCTTGATTGCCGGCTGTCTTTGCCGTGCTTGTCTTTGGCGTTGCGTTGTAGAGTGTGTGCCACGTGCTCGTGGCTTTTACATCACGGCATCATTTCACTTCTTTTGATTTTATCATTTGGAGTGTAAGTTTTGAAGCCGTGAACTTGTGTATTTTTGGCATCTCCTTGATATATTTATTACCTTTCACAAAAGAAAAAAGAAAAAAAGAGAGAGCAAAAACATGGGAAATGAGTTGGATCTTGATTAGAGAGGGTAGTTGGATTGAATGCGATTTCAATTATGAAGTGGAGCCGCAATTTTGGGGGGATTACATTCACATGAGCGTTTGAAAAAGATGATAGTGAAAACATTAAAAAGAGCCGCCCCCGTACGTGTTCGTCGAGATGCTCGTGAAGTAAATTCTCGAAACAATGACGGGCATGGTGGCCCACTAAGATTGAGCTAGCGCGATCAATTGGATCCGCAGAAACATAGGGTCTAGAATATGCCACTCCCCGTCTTAGATTCATTGTCTTTTAGTTATGGTTGTTCAAGTTCGATTGGACTTTTGATTGATCGTACGTAAAATTTGTATTTCTTAATTATGAATTGGACTGGGTAAGAAATTTCAGAACGACCATCGAATCCAGCCCTCCCATTCGTGAAGTTTACTTGGTGCGAATTTGGTCGAAATTTATAATAAAAACAAAGGTTCTTGCTAATTAGAAGCTTCTAATTAATGCCATTGGGCTAATTAGAAGGGTTGGAACTTTTATATTTTTCTTATCATGTTGAAATGATCATGGGCATGGGGCTCGCAACGACCAAGCTAGCCCAATCGACTAGGTGTGCAGAATTATTGGACTTTGACAAGTCATTTTTTTTCCTTGGGTTTCGCCGATTTTGTCTTTCTTGGGCTTGGTGGCGTGCTAAGATTGAGGTAGCGCGACCAAGCGGATTCACATAAACATAGGGTTTAAAAGACATCACTCTTATCTAAGCTACACATGTTTAGTTAGGATTATTCAAGTTCGATTAGACTTTGGTCGATCGTATGTAAAATTTGTCTTTCTTAATCATGAATTTGTCTGGATAAGAAATTTCAGACCTAATGTTGAATCAACCCATCCCATTCATGATGTTTACTCGATACAAATCTAGTTGGAATTTGCAATAAAGACAAAGGTTTTCTTACTAATTAGAAGCTTCAAACAATGCCATTTGGCTGATTAAAAGTGTCGGAACTTTCATATTTTCTTATCACGTTGAAATGATTGTGGGCATGGGGCTCACTATGATTGAGCTAGCCCGATCAACAAGGTATGCAAAATTATCGGACTTTGACAAGTCATTATTTTCTCTTGGGTTTCACTGATTTAGTCTTTTATGGGCATGGTGGCCTGCTAAGATTGAGCTATCGCGACGGATTGGATCTGCATAAACATAAGGTCTAAAAGACGTCACTCTCATCTTAAGTTCCACTTGTTTAATTAGGATGGTTCAAATTTGATTAGGTTTTGATTGATGGTACATAAAATATGTATTTCTTAATCAGGAAGTGGTCTGGACAAGAAATTCAAGCCCGACGTTGAATCCATCTCTCCCATCCCATTCATGAAGTTTGCTTGGTCCAAATTTAATTGGAATTTGCAATAAAAACAAAGGTTTTCTAGTAATTGGAACCTTCAAGTCAATATCGCTTGCCAAATTAAAAGTGTTGAAACTTTCATATTTTCTTATCACGTTGAAATGATCATATGCATGGGGCTATGATCAAATGCATAGCTCGATTGACTATAGATGCAAAACCAATGGATTTTGACAAGTCATTTGTTTTCCTTGGATTTCACCAATTTAGTCTTTCATGGGCATGGTGGCCTGCTAAGATTGAGCTAGCGCGACCAATCGGATCCGCATAAACATAGGGTCTAAAAGATGCCACTCTTATCTTAAGTTCCACGTGTTGAATTAGGATTGTTCAAGTTTGATTATATTCTATTGATCGTACATAAAATTTGTTTTTCTTTATCATGAATTGGTCCATACAAGAAATTTTGGACTTGTCGTTGAATCCACCACTCCCATTCGTGATGTCTACTTGATACAAATTTTGTTGGAATTTGCAATAAAAGGAAGGGTTTTTCTACTAAAAAGTCAATCTCACTTGGCCGACTAAAAGTCCAGACTTTCGTATTTCCTTATCATATTGAAATGGCCTGAGGCTCGCTAGAGCCAAGCTAGCCCGATCGACTAGATATGCAAAATCACTGGACTTTCACAAGTCATTTTTTTTTCTTGGGGTTCTTCAAACTGATTTAGTCTACATTTTATTTATTTTCACCTTAGACTGGTTAGAAACTTTGATCGATTCTACAGGTTTAAAATGTATTTTTTTCACCTTAATCAAATCTGACTCCCCTTCAGGTTTATTTTATTATTATTATTATTATTATTATTATTAAACTTTCAGACCTGATGCCGAATCTGCCCCGAGTCACACTTAATACACCTTCGGGTTTTAGGTTTATTTGCTTTATAGTTATATTTATAAAAGAAGAAAAAAAAAAGACCTCCGCTAATTGTGAGCTTCAATCAAAGTGATTTGGCAGATTACAAATGTCAAAACTTTCACATTTCCCATCACGTAGAAGATTGTAAAAGGGTTAATGGTAGCTCCTTGTGAAACATTCCTTGCATGCTTTTGGTGCTCATCATTGATTTGGAGAATTTGAACTATCAAGTCATGTGATTCTCCCGTCGGACTTATCTAACCTAAGCTGAGAGATGCCATCTCTTTCCTTTAATTTTGTCGAAATTTTTTTGTTGAAACTTAACATGATAGCATCCTTTCTTTGTCACGCATTGATCTTAGGCCTTCGAAAAATACGACATCCTTCTAAAAACTATGAAATATTTCCATTGTGCGAATCTCATCTTTTCATCTTGCATCACATTTCATATTAATGGAAACACCAACCATTCGAAATATGCATATATACCTGCATTGTCTGTGCATTTATTTATAAATGAGACCATGGGCTTCTTTGGGCTTCCACATGGTAATGGACTTTTAAATTCTTGACCCAAATTGAACCATCACTCGTGGCCCAACCAATGAAATTTCCCGAGAAAAAGAAGAAGAAGGGTTTTTTGCTGAAAAAGGTAAATGATAATGATCAGGCAAAACGTCATTTACCATAGAGATCCTAAAAAATTTGAGATAATTACATATGCACAATTATCCTAAAAAAACGATAAAAGGACCTCTAGATTTAGAGAAACTACAGAGCTTACTATGTGAATATTAACTTTTCATATATATATATGCATTGATTTGGGAAGTAGTGGGTGGTTGTTATCGAGATTCTAGGTAAGTGAGAAATTTTTCAGTAAAAATTAAATTAAGCAACCATCACTGTTTTATCAATAGTAATACCCCGCCCACCGAATGGTAACTTTCAAGTCACTTACTTTTTGCTGCTACGACATGCTGCCTTTGTTGCATAGATTTTGATCTTCCATTTATGTTTGTTATGTTGTTTTCTCAATAGGGTTCTCGAGCTTCTTTTTCTTAATTGGTAAAATTCAATTTTTGCTTCCTCTATACATATTTTCAATCTCACTTGTATATACCTATTGATTAATTTTGCTTAAAACTTTTGAGCAACCTATTAGTAAACCCTTATATATCATTAATCTTTTCATAGAGAGAAAATCATTTTTGTGTATTCGAATTCTTGCATTGTGGATAATCACAATATTTCAATTTGGTACGAATCATTTTGAATGATCAATTTCTGTAATTGACTTGATAAACATGGATAAGTTTGGGATAAGCATCCACCCTCAAAAAGGCTTAATTTCACTTGCAACAACTTGATTTTTTGGAAACCAAAGTGGAACGTCTACAAAGAGACAATATAGTGCAAAACCAACGTTGAAATCAACCTAAGGTTACTTTATGAAATAAGCATGTCCATGTTCATCATTCAATGATTCAAGTCGAATCATTTTAGTTACACTTTTCTTAGAGCCACCAACAATATAATGCTAATAATTGGGCTGGCCTTAATTTTTGCTAGGACTGTTAAATGGACGAGTCGGGCCAAAATTGATTTGACCCATATCGACTTATTTATTTGTAATACAAATCTAATAATATATACCCCACCTAAATTACTAAAACACACTACTAGCGGCATTTATATGGAATACAGTTGGTTTCCTTGGTACAAAAACTCCATAGGAAAGTGAGAATTTCAAGCGAGCTCAACACAATACATGAATTAGTGACTTATCCATTTATTTTCACACGTTTCAAGTGTCGATGACAAAACACAGCCCACAAGCATGGTCTAACATGTTATTCCAAACTATCCATTGCAACAGCGGAGTGCAGAGTCTCTTCTAGCGCTTGGTAAATCATCCGCCCGTAATAAACCAAGATGATTTCTCAAAGCATTCAGTGATCTGCCACCGATGACGACCAAGAACAGATTATAACATGAATTAGTGACCCATTTTGACAGCTCTAATTTTTGCATAAGCTTGCCCATCACATGATTTCTTATCTACGATTCTTTTGGCACTTTGGGCTTGGCTGAGGTCCCATCGAGTTGGGCTGGGCTTTCTCATTATCTGCCGTTGCCTAAGCTCGTGAAAAATTGTCTTTGGGCCTTTGCGCTAAAAGTAGGGCCCAAGAGAGCTTATGTGTCCCTAAACTATCTACATATGAATTTCAATTATATTTGGATTGCATGGAACCTTGACTAAACGCTTAATGGAGGACTAGTCGACTAGTAAGTAAACACCTCATTTGAACAACCTCGGATATAAAAAAATCCTAAACTTCTTGGCATTGAACATTAATATCTTAAACTTCTTATTCTTCTTTTTTTTCATCTCATCGATATCTCTAAAATTTGTACCATCTTTTGAGAATTCGTTGTGACAGTATGCGTAACCGTTGAAATTCTAACATAATTACACGTGATAACGTGCCTCCATTTGCCTTGCATATTAAATACTTTCCTTGCAATATTGATAAATACTAGTGAAAATCTAAAATGCCACTTGGTATAAATTTAGAACTATTGGTAAGATAAATTTTTTTTGGGAGTGTTAATGCCCCAAGAGAAAAGCTCTAAGATTTCTGATGGAATTATTCTAATGTCTAGAAAGGACACGCGTTGGTAACCATTTTTAATAAAACAATTGGAGTATCAATGTCCCGTGGAGAAAAAAAATCTAAAGATTTCTAATAGAATCATTCTAATATCTGAAAAAGAAATGCATAAAATACTAATTCATTTGGCAACCATTATTAATAAATACTATCGTGTCGGGAAAATTATTAGGACTATTGGTGAGACGAAAAAAGGAATTGGAGTATTAATGCCCCATGGAGGAAAAAACTCTAAAAGATTTAAGGTGGAATTATCCTAATGTCTGAAAAAGGAATCTGTAAAAATCCCAATCCGTATCCACTCATCCCTGCGACGGACCGCAGGCGATCCACCCCCACTCGAACCAGAGGCTGAGGATATTTACCATCATTCCCAGACACGAACTCCAGAGAAGAAAGAAGAAGCTGAAACAGAGCTCCTTCCCCACCTCCCTCTCCTCCCCTGTTCCTCCCCTGTTTCTCGCTCTTCAGCCATGTCTTTCTCTCTCTTCAACGCCCCCGCCACGCCCCGGCCACGCCTCCTCCTACCCATCTCCTCCCCCGCCTCCCTCGCCGGCGGCGGCTGCGGCGGCAACAGGCTCTTCCAGACCCCTGCTCCTGCCGGTTTCGTCAAGCCGCTCCGAACCCACGATTCTCTTCCTCCGCCGCCGCCGAGGCCCGTCGTGGCGCTCTGCGCCAAGAAGGCGTCGCCGGGGATGAAGGAGCAGAAGTGGACCCACGAGGGCGTCATCGTGGAGTCCCTGCCCAACGGGATGTTCCGGGTCCGCCTCGACAACGAGGACGTCGTCCTCGGGTACATCTCCGGGAAGATCAGGAAGAATTTCATCCGGATGTTGCCCGGGGATAAGGTCAAGATCGAGGTGAGCCGCTACGACTCGACCCGGGGGCGCATCATCTTCAGGCTTCGCAGCAAGGATTCCGGGGATTAAGGCGAGTTTGTTTTGCCGACGGTGCCGCGCTTGACGTGTTTGATGAAATGACTCTGTTGGGTATTCCTGTGAAGTGGTTTGCTAATGGGATTGGGAAGAGGTAGGCACTCTGTTTTTTGCTTATGTAATTAGTTTGAATACCTGACCTTTTAAGTTCAATTTGGCATTCTGGGAAGTGTTGTCTTTTAGCTTTGCATACTTGAGCTGGTGTAAGAATTGCTCTTCGGTTGAATGGAAATGAAATGTATTTATCTCAGATTGTTCCATGGAGAAAATCCGGGCTTTACGAAGCTAATAGTTAGCATCAATAGTTATGCAATTCAGTCATCAATGCCTCTTGGGAATTCTACTACATGAACACTGGTTGCGAATTTCTTATTTCGATGAAACTGAATGTGTCAGTAATCAATCAAGTTGTATTATCTCTTTAATTTTGCGGCATGAAAGAGTTCTCCTAGAAGAGGCAAGCTCTCTCTTTGCGAGCAGTGATTGATAATTAATAATCTCAGTTGAAGTAAGTAAGCACCTGGTTTCGTGACTGTTTGACCTGAATTTTGTGATCCAATATCCAGATTATGCTGGAACTAGAATTGGAGATTCAAAATTATATGTGGAGGAGAATTTGTGTGTATTTAAGAGTGCAAATATGTAATTCGTGAGCTGATTCATTCGATAGAGTCTGCGTGAGACACTCTGATGAAATTAAGTAGGAAATCGACGTAGGCTATGGAGAACTTGCTGCAATAGTTCTATGTATTTTTGAGTGTTATGAACTCAAAATCATATAGCTGCAGAGAGAGATCATTACACTGTTTAGTGTGTTGATTGATATGAGAGGATATGCTAATATATCGAGCTCTAAACTTCATCGTTGTTGTGCGCCTATCTGACCCTACTCAGAAGGGGAATCTTTTTACTTGTTAGCTCCTACTTCAGATAATAGAGTAATTCCATCAGAGTAACAGTTCTGTTGCATCCCTGGGTGTAAAAAAGTGGAGAAGATGATCTTAAAAGAGGCCAAAAAAACAAAGGTTGAGTTCTTCAATCTTGCCTCTTCTCCTGCATGAGCAGTTTACCAATTTGAAGAAATACAGCCCTGGCATGCTAGCAAAAGTTAATTAAGTGCCGCATTAGTGAGAGGCCCGGTGCCACTCGAAGGGGAGAGGGTGCTCTAAATGACAGGGATGTTGTATCTGTAGAGGCAATTCGGCGCAGAGTTGTGGAGGAAAAGTTTGCACTTTCTGCAGCAGGTCTTGGATTTCCATTTTGCACATTGAAAATTCTGGACATTTAATGGAATTGCACTATCTACTGCTCGAGTCTCGCAAGTGCAGAGTTATGAGCATGGCCTGGATGTTGAAGACTAGCCACTTCAGAGTGAGGAGAAAGGAAGAGAGCGAGGGTAGATGGGCTTTGACTTGCAGAGTAAATAGAATGGCTTCTCAACAGAGCTATCGCACTAGTCTTCTCTTGAGCTTCACTTCATTCTTTCTCATTTCAATCTCATATGGTGTTCTATTTCTGTTAAAAAGGATTTAGTTTGCAAGCAATGGCATTGCTAAACTTGACATAAATACCATGTAAGAGAAATTACATGGAAGTGTAAACTTCCACCAGAAAAAGACTAAAGAGTGCAGTAGCAGGATGCTAAATCTGCTATTGTGTTTGAAGAACATACCAGGTTCTATTGAGAGAAAGTATCTTGTTACTAAGTCCTATAGTACTAATTTGCCATCTTCAACATAAGAGAATAAAATCTGCCCAGTGAAAACTTCTTTTAGGGTGCAAAGAGTCGAATTTGAAGTTGCACTGACTGTCAATAGTTTACGTGATAGCAGGATTCGTACATTGAGCTTTCAACTCCATTACAGTGCAAGGAGAAATCTTTACACTGCAAAGTGCTGATAGATACAAGAAAGTTCATACATTGAGCTTTCAACTCCATTACTGTGCTTATGTATGACAAGGAACTGCAAGAGAAAATATCCCATGAACCAGTGAGAAAACAAAGATAATCTTATTAGCACCCCAGACTTTGTACAATATATAATTTCATCCCGTTAACGGTCCACTTGCATCTATATCTGTACAAATATGGAGGACGCCTTCAAAAGAAGGGGAAAAGAAGAAGAAGCAACATTTAAATTCTTTATTCTTGCCCTTTTTTCCTGTACAAAAAGCTTATCATTGCTCAATTTGATGTAGATAAAGCTGTGTAATGCCTAGAAACAGTTACCTCCTTTTGATGGATCTCGAGATTCCAAGACCTACAATTTCACGTATCTCTTCACAATCTTCAATGTACAGAGATTTCAGGCTTTTGAAGTTCGATAGGTCTGGCAACTTTTCCACAGATTTGCAGCCAATAATTCTCAAGTTCTCCAAGGACTCCAATTGGTCAAGGCCTTCAATGTCAGTTACCTTCTCGCAATTCTCGATCTCCAAGTCCTTCAGGTTCTCCAAGTTTGACAAGTTTGGTAGTCTCTCCAAGGATCTGCACTCCGAAATCTGCAATCCCTCCAGGGATACCAATCTGTCAAGCCCTCCGATATCCTTGATCTTATCACAATTCTTAATTTCCAAAACTTTCATCTTTTTCAAGTTCGACAAATCAGGTAAACTCCTGATGGATCTGCAGTCGGATATCTGCAGTTCTTCCAATGATACCAATTTATCAAGCCCTTGGATCTCAAGCAACTTCTCACAGTCTCGCAGCTTAAATTCTTTCAGCTTTTTCAAGTTTGAGAGATTGGGTAATCTGTCAAGGGACTCACAGTTACGTAGAACCAAGCGTCTCAGGGATTTTAACTGTTCAAGCCCATCAAGCTTTTTCAATTTGCAGTATATCACATCGAAAACTTGAAGTGACTCCAACCCTTCAAGGCCCTGAATCTCTGATATAGCCGAGTGAAGGAGCTCTAACTCTGACAGATTTCTCAAGTTGGAAAGATCAGGAACAATTGTCATAGACTTGCAGTTCCCTATATATAGTGTAGATAAGCTTGAGGGAAGTTCAGTAAAGGATTGCAGATCTACACAAGACAATACCAGCTTCTTGAGTCGATAAAGCGAACCCAGATCAGCTGGTAATGTAGTGATTTTTGAGAGGGAAAGCTGCAATGTCTCTAACTTGGATAACATTCCAAGCCACATGGGGTTAGGATCTTGAACCAGCTTGGTTGGGTCATTGGTGGGAAACCCATGTAGATGAGAGCCGTCAGACAAATACAAATGTCTCAGATTAATCAGATTGGAGAGATTTGGGATTTTCTCCATTGACTGAGAACTAACTCGTAAATTAATCAAACTATTAGGAAGCTCTGGAAGCCCCTTGAGCTCTTTGCACAACTCCAAATCAAGGGTCTGCAGATGAGAGAGTCTGCAAATAGTTTCTGGTAAACTACAGATACGATTATCTGACAAGCTCAGGATTCTCAGATATGCAAGTTCCCCTATATCACTAGGAATGTCACCCTCCAGGTTGCAACCCTTGGCATGAATCTCCTCAAGCTTTTCCAGCATCCCAATGACAACTGGTATTTGCTCTATGTAACTTCCCTCCACTTTCAACACTCTCAGTTTTTTCAGATTGCTTATCGAATCGGGCAACTCAGTAATCCCTGTGCTGGAAAGATCCAGCTCGACCAATGACTCCAGTTGCCCGATGGTGTCTGGAAGTTTATTTATTGACCTGCAACCTTTCAGAGATAAGCGCTCAAGTTTCACTAGCTCTCCAATAGAGGCTGGTAGACGAGTGATTTTGGCATTATCCAATGCCAGGTATGTGAGAGATTCCAGCTGGCTGATTGAGCTCCTAATTTGGGTCAATGACTTGCAATCACGGGCACTGAGAGTTTCGAGCTTCTTCATGCCTCCAGGCATGATGAAAATTTCTTGTACAGAGGTTCCATCAACAATGAGCTCTGTCAAGGCTTCCATAGAGGCCAAGTTTTCAGGCAATTCTTGGATTGAATGGCAGTCCTTCATGTTTAATGAAACAAGTTGTTTTAAGCCACCAATGGATGCATCGATTCCTATTAAACTTTCACAGCCTTCAAGAATCAATATCTCGAGAACTTCATAGGGAGAAAAATCGGGGTTCCTGTATAAGCACGTACATCCCGTGAGATTAAGAACCTTTAGGTTCTTCGACATCTGCAAGAATAACAACAGTGAGAGCGATAAAAACATAGGTATACTGAATTATGGAGCCACGAATAACAGAGCATGTCCTACCTTGATTTGATGCCAGCCCTCCCAATATTCGCTGATCTTGCTCCAAGAGAGATCGAGTATGACTAGATTCCTCAAATAAAAATTGGTAGGCAAGAAATTTGAAGGGCAATAGTGCCAACAAAGCCACCTTAACTGTGGAAGAAGATTTTCAAAGTTACCAGCAAGGTTCTCACCATTGACCTGGAGGAACCTTAAGTTGGATAGACTTGAAAATTCAACTTGAGTGAGATAGTACTGTGACTTGCTATCAAACTTAAGACGGAGGGCTTCAACCATTTCAGTACCCTACAAATGCAACATGAAACAGAATAAGGACAAATGACACAATAAGTCTAGGTATAGATCAGCAAAATTGCTTGTTCCTAGTTTAGAGAATTTTAAGGAGGCCATTAGTCAAAGCTTGTAACAGCATTCGGCTTTATGCAAGCAAAGTGAGTAAGCCCCCAAAATGAACGGTTATTTACTTAAGATAAAGGTCAACAAGGAAAAATTTCTACCTTGTGATTAATTAATGTGTGCAATGCTTCCTCATGGTTCCATATTCTACTACGCCTCCCGAATTCCATGTTACCTTCTTGTCGAACAATTTCTCGACCAAGGTCTCTAAGCTGGTCGTGCATCCACAGCTTGTTGTCATCACCAATCTTTATCAAAGACATGAGACGAAGGACTTCAATACCTTCCTCTGGGAAAAAATCAGCTTCATCCCATAAGTGAACTACAATTCTCTTGTCAAATCCAATGAATAAACATGCTATGTCAAGAAAGATCTGCTTCTGCCAGTGATCTAGAGCATTGTAGCTTATCCTCAACTTTTTCTCAACTTCATCACGAGGTACTTTTTCCAACTTCTTCAATGTGTCCTCCCAAACTTTTTTTGTTTTCCTGGACAGAAACGAACCTATGGTCTCAAGAGCTAAAGGAAGGCCTCCAGTGAAGTCAACAACCTTTTTTGAGTAGGTCAAATAATCATCAGGTGGGCGGTCTCTTCTGAATGCATGCCTACTGAAAAGGTGAATTGACCGATCTGCATCCATCCCTTCCAGTTCATATTTCCAATACATTTCAGGCACATTGAGCACATCTATGTTTCGGGTTGTAACAATGATCCTACTACCTGGACCAAACCAACTACTCCTTCCCGCGAGCGCATTTAACTGAGCTCTCTCGTCAACATCGTCAAGAAGGATAAGAACTTCCTTACCAGAAAATCTCTCTTTGATTGTGTTGATGCCTTCATCAACATTAGTAATTTCTGGACCCTTTCTTTGCAGGATGTGTGAGATCAGTTGATTCTGCAAAAATTCAAGGCCCCTGTTCTGTGATGTTTCTCGTACATCTGTGAGGAAGCTACAGTACTCAAAATGACTTGAAAGCTGGTTGAAAACAACCTTAGCAAGAGTGGTCTTGCCGATGCCACCCATTCCATGAATCCCAATGATCCTTACATCATTGGAACCCACATTCAGCATTCTCATGAGTTTATCCATGTGATCATCAATGGCAACTAACTCGTCAGTTACATTCAAATGGTGCACCTTCAGGCTAACCAGCACTTTTCGAAGAATTAAATCTATGAGTTTTCCTTGAAGCCTGCATTATTTGGATAATTGATGGCAAGAGATATGAGAATACTCCCATGGAAAGATCATCAAATTATGGAAATCAGAATTTCAGAGAATGAGTTATGCCATTCTAGTCCATCCAGGGACTTGACAGTGAGATCGGATAAAAAACTTTAGTTCCAAACATCTCTTATTACTATTCACGGATACAGACAAAAAAAAAGGGAGAATATCAATAAACATGAGACAAAGACTGAAATTCGTTCTACTTCTTTTTTGCGGCTTCCCCATCTTTGTTTCGTTTCCATGATTAAGAGAGATAAACTAAGGTTCGAAAAAGAATTCACAAGTAATGGAATAAAATAGCAGCAAGAGAGGTGAGAATACTCCAATAAGAAAGATCATCAGATTAAGGCAAACAGAATCTCAGAGAATGAGTTATGACGTTCTAGTCCATCCAGGGACTTAAAAGTAAGATGAGGTAAAAAACTTTAGTTCGACACAAAGAAAATGACAATATCAATAAACATGAGTCAAAGACTAAAATTCTGGTTGTGCTTCTTTTTTGCAGATTCCCCAGTTTTGTTTCGTTTCGTTGATTAAGAGAACTAAACTAAGATTCCAAATAAAATTCACAAGTAATGAAATAAAATAGCAGCAAGGGCCTAAAGAAAGCTACCCATTAGTGTCCTTTTCTAACTCCCAGCCCTTGATCTTTCCAACCTCCTTCAGAGCCTCTTCCCATTGGTGCACAAGGTTGGGCTTATGCTTCTTCTTGTGTTTATGGAGGGCTTCTAAGTATGGTCCCTTGTTCAGCTTCACATCAGATGGATCCACGTCGTAGAATAGGGGCAGAATCTCCAGCCCAGTTAGTTTACTGCATTCCACCATCTGTGCCAACTCAAGCAGGCACCATTCACTCTCTGCATAGTCTTTAGAGAAGATGGGTATGCATATTTTTGAGTTTTTGATTGCTTGGAGTAGCAAGCTGATCCTCCCTCCAACGGGGAGCTCATCATTGTCTCTGAAAGCACGGATTCCAGCATCCACAAGCCTGGTATAGAGGCAATCTACAAACTTTTTGCGAGTATCTGGGCCTCTAAAGCTCAAGAAGACTTCGTACTCAACACCTGGTAAATCTGAAGAGCTATAAGATGATAGATCACAACTTTCCCCAACATCTGAATAACTGCTTTGAAGTCTTTTTCTCCGATGAGAATCTTCATGAAACCTGTTGCTCCAATCAAATTTCTTTTGTGAACATTGTGTTGGAAGAGCACGAAGAGTTTCCCAGATGCATACCTTCAGAGTTTTACGATTAGATCTCTGAACAACTTTCCTGGGAGAAAATGAAAAACGAAAACCAGAATTAGCAATGAGGGGTCTACTGTACATTTGGTTAGGGGTTGGAACATTTGCAAATGTTCTGCATATCATGATGAGATGATGCAAGAATTGAAACAGGTGAGAAGTTTTTATCCTTATAAAAACAGGCCAAATGAACGATATGTTTGATGGTGTCTTCAGCTGAGGCAGCTGAGCTCCTCATGTATCTCTCCAAAACCTTGTTTCAGTAGTTCACACCGCTGGCATTCAAATATTAGTTTAGTAGATGAAAGTCGTTAAAACCAAGATAGGAGCTGCAAGACTTCTAATTATTTATCTTGATTGCCATCACAACACGGTCTTGACATTTTAGACCAATAAAGATTCTTGGTGAGCAAGTTTTAGTATTACCAGCTGTCAACTCATTGGTCGCACCGCTAATGACATTTCTAATACTTTTCCAAATCTCGAGAAAATTTTCCCTCCAAATATCACTCTAAAAAATGACATTGGCTTATCCATTTGCAGTCACCGAACAAGTACAAAAGTAGGAGGATCTCAACGGTAAAACCTTTTTGCACCCCAACTAGAAGAAATTCTGCTTTCCCTTTTGAAGCCTCCTTTCCACAAACTGCAGAAGAAGCCTGCCCCGGAATCTGTTGAACTAATTCACAACATAACTTTATTATACCTTAAAATACACTATGTGGGATTTGACTTTGACAGATACAATATATATACAGAGAGAGACACACACACACACACGAATTGTTTAATTTCCGATGATTATGTGTTCAGACCAATGACTTCAGCCAAACCCAACCTCTTTTCTCATAAATTGCGTTGACATTTCACGTGCAATGTCCATGAATTTTAAAAAGATGCATTCTTGTCAGATCCATCAGATGCTTGGAACATATTTAAAATTCATTTCTTTATGAGCAAGCAATAAAAAAGAGAATGTCTCCTCAATCATAAGAAAGCAAAGACTTTTAGCTGCAAAAAGGAAACTTCGGCTCAGATGCTTCCGACGCGGGAACAACGCGGACGATTATGCCATATTTCGGAAATCTTGGACTTCCCATCATGCCCATATCACAGCACTGCCAAGGAACGAAGCCCGTCTAAATCAAGAGTCAAATTCCCATAAACGAAAGAACCAGTCTTGAACCAGGGCGGCGCGGAGAAGAGGGGAATTTCCCCGGAAACAGTGGCGATCTTTCATGCTCGAGTTCGAGCTGAAGAGGGGGCAGTCGCTGAAAAACCCGCAGCTGCTTCGAAGCGCATTGCCGGTCGCGAGACGAAGGGAAGCTCAACGGACGGAAGGACCGACCGGAACCCATCACCGGCTTGAATAAAGGTTATCCCGACATCGTCAGTTACGTCAGTTGCGTCAGTTAGGACCGGTTTAGGATGCATTCGAATTGTGACTGAAAATCATTCATCTTTATTTTATTTTATTTTTATTCTCTGCAAGTGGACGTGATTCGATTTTTTTTTTTTTTTAAAATTTGGCGAGAGGGAGAAGGAAGATGAAATAAATTAATTGCTTAGGAAAATAAATTCAGGAAAAATGAATTTTATCTTTTGAAATTCTGAAATTACTTTTCAAAATATGACTAGGTCATGACTTGAACGAGATACTCCGTGCTTGAGCAGTGGGCTAGATTTAGAGGTCGAGACCAGGTTTTAAGAGGTCGGGCCCAAGATCCCGGTGCATGTGTCCATTTGCTTGACAATTGGGCTTGGTATCGCTGAGGTCAGGCTCGAGATATTGATGCCCGTGCCTGGATCCATAGAGGTCAGTTTGAAATCTCGAGCACCATGCCTAGGCCCATCAAAGTCGAGCCTCAAACCCTGGTGCTCATGCCCCGGATCCCCAATGTCCAGGCTCAAGTCCACATAGGTCAAGCTTGAGTCCTAGAGGCTGCTAGACTTGGTTCCTTGACGCTCAGGTTAGAGTACTCGATGCCCAAGTTCGGGTCCATCGAGTTTGGACCTGGGTCCACTGAGGTCGAGCTCGGGACCCCAGTGCCCTTGCCCCAATTCAATGAGGTCAAGTCCGTAGAAATTGCCATGTGAAAGTAATTACCATGTTAAAAGGAAAAGAGTTTGCAAGCAATGGCAATCTAAACTTAAAATAATTGCCACGTGAAGGTAATCATATGGAAGTAAACTTCCCCCCTAAGAAAAAGACTTAAAAAAGTGCAGCAGTAGGTTTGCTAGATTTGGCATTAGGTGTTCTAAGAAGAACCCTCATTATATAGTCCACTACTTAAAGATATAATACTGGCTTGCGTGACTTTATGGAGCGAGGCTGTATATACTGTGATTCCAGGTTCCATCTGGGGAAAGTTTATTACTAGATCCTATAGCACTAACTTGCCAACTCCATCAGAAGAGACGAAAATATGTTAAAGGCAACAGCCTTTTAGGTGTGCAAAGAGTTGAGTTACACTGACAGTCACTACTAGTACGTGATGGCAAGATTGGTCCACTAAATGGCAATTGCCATCAAACTGTTTGCTATTTCTGCCTCGATTTCTCTTCAAAGCTCTGATCTGAAATGACAATCGACTCTTCATTAGCTCTCAAAGCTCATAGCAAGAGAAAACTCGACTCGAGGCCTGCTTGACATGAATTTCGTGATCCAGTATCCAGATTATGCTGGAACTAGAATTAGAGATGCAAAAAGAAATGCTGAGTAGAATTTGTACTGGGCTTAAACATCGAGTATGTAATTCTTGAGCTGATTTATTTGACAGTCTGAATAAGTAGCACTGCTGATATTAACGAGGGAATTAACAGACTTTTGGAGACCATGCGATGACTATCCTATTGACTTTATAGTGTCATAAACTCAAAAACAAATAGCTGCAGAGAGAAATCATTAGGCTGCTAAGTGCTGATAGATACAAGTAGGTTCATACATTGAGCCCTCAACTCCATCATTGTGCTTATATATGACAGAACCACAAGAGAAATTCTCCCCTGAACCAGTGAGAAAGGAAAGGAAAGGAAAGGAATTCTTATTAGCACCTCACATATACAGTAAAATTGTTTCATTATGCTAACAATCCTGTTGCATCTATAGCTGAACAAATATGGAGGACACTGTTTTTAAAAAAGAACGAAAGAAAGAAAGAAAAACAACATTCGAGTACTTTCTTCTCGCCTTTTTTTCCTGCACAAACAATTTGCCATTGCTTAATTTGAAGCCAATAAAGCAGTGTTACGCCTAGAAACAGTTATCTCCTTTGATGGATCGCAGGATACCAAGACCAGCAATTTCACGTATCTTTTCACAATCTTCAATGTACAGAGATTTCAGGCTTTTGAAGTTCGTTAAGTCCGGCAACCTTTCCACAGATTTGCAGCCAATAATTCTCAAGTTCTCCAAGGACTCTAACTGGTCAAGGCCTTCAATGTCAGTTATCTTCTCGCAACTGTCAATCTCCAAGTCCCTCAGCTTCTTCAAGTTTGAAAAGTCCGGTAGTCTCTCCAAGGATCTGCACTCCGAAATCTGCAATTCCTCCAGGGATTCCAATCTGTCAAGCCCTCCAATATCCTTTATCTTATCACAATTCTTGATTTCCAGAACTTTCAACTTTTTCAAGTATGACAAATCAGGGAAACTCCCGATGGATCTGCACTCGGATATCTGCAGTTCTTCCAATGACACCAATTTATCAAGCCCTTGGATCTCGAGCAACTTCTCACAGTCTCGCAGCTTAAATTCTTTCAGCTTCTTCAAGTTTGAGAGATTGGGTAACCTGTCAAGAGACTCACAGTTACGTAGAACCAAGCGTCTCAGAGATTCTAACCGCTCAAGCCCATCAAGCGTTTTCAATTTGCAGTATATCACATCAAAAACTTGAAGCGACTCCAACCCTTCAAGGCCCCGAATCTCTGATATAGCCGAGTGAAGGAGCTCCAACTCTGATAGATTTCTCAAGTTCGAAAGATCAGGAACAATTGTCATAGACTTGCAGTTCCCTATATATAGTGTAGATAAGCTTGAGGGAAGTTCAGTAAAAGATTGCAGATCTACACAAGACAATACCAGTTTCTTGAGCCGATAAAGTGAACCCAGATCAGCTGGTAATGTAGTGATTTTTGAGAGGGAAAGCTGCAATGTCTCCAATTTGGATAACGTTCCAAGCCACAGGGGGCTAGGATCATGAACCAGCTTGGTTGGGTCATTGGTGGGAAACCCCTGTAGATGAGAGCCGTCAGACAAATACAACTGCCTCAGATTAATCAGATTGGAGAGATCTGGGATTTTCTCCATTGACTGAGAACTAACTCGTAAATTAATCAAACTATCAGGAAGCTCTGGAAGCCCCTTGAGCTCTTTGCACAACTCCAAATCAAGGGTCTGCAGATGAGAGAGGCCACAAATAGTTTCTGGTAAACTACAGATACGGTTATCTGACAAGCTCAAGATTCTCAGATATGCAAGTTCTCCTATATCACTAGGAATGTCACCCTCCAGGCTGCAACCCTTGGCATGAATCTCCTCAAGCTTTTCCAGCATCCCAATAACAACTGGTATTTGCTCTATGTAACTTCCCTCCACTTTCAACACCTTCAGCTTTTTCAGATTGCTTATTGAATCGGGCAACTCAGTGATCCCTGTGCTGGAAAGATCCAGCTCGACCAATGACTCTAATTGCCCGATGGTGTCTGGAAGTTTATTTATTGACCTGCAACCTTTCAGAGATAAGCACTCAAGTTTCACTAGCTCTCCAATAGAGTCTGGAAGATGAGTGATTTTGGCATTATCCAATGCAAGGTATGTGAGAGATTCCAGCTGGCTGATTGAGCTCCTAATCTGGGTCAATGACTTGCAATCACGGGCACTGAGAGTTTCGAGGTTCTTCGTTCCTCCAGGCATGATGAAAATTTCTTGTACAGAGGTTCCATCAACAATGAGCTCTGTCAAAGCTTCCATAGAGCCCAACTTTTCAGGCAACTCTTGGATTGAATGGCAGTCCTTCATGTTTAATGAAACAAGATGTCTTAGGCCACCAATGGATGCATCGATTCCTACTAAACTTTCACAGCCTTCAAGAATCAATATCTCGAGAGCTTCAAAGGGAGAAAAATCGGGGTTCCTGTATAAGCATACACATCCTGTAAGATTAAGAACCTTCAGGTTCTTCGACATCTGCAAGAATAACAACAGTGAGAGCGATAAAAACATAGGTATACTGAAATATGGAGCCACGAATAAGATCACACGAGTAACAGAGCATGTCCTACCTTGATTTGATGCCAGCCCTCCCAATATTCGCTGATCTTGCTCCAAGAGAGATCGAGTATGACTAGATTCCTCAGATAAAAATTGGTAGGCAAGAAATTTGAAGGGCAATAATGCCAGCAAAGCCACCTTAACTGTGGAAGAAGATTTTCAAAGTTACCAGCGAGGTTCACGCCATTGATCTGGAGGAACCTTAAGTTGGATAGACTTGAAAATTCAACTCGAGTGAGATAGTACTGTGACTTGCTATCAAACTTAAGACAGAGGGCTTCGACCATTTCAGTGCCCTACAAATGCAACAAAAAGAGAGTAAGGACAAATGCACAATAAGTCTGGGTATAGCTCAGCAAAATAGCTTATTCCTAGTTTAGAGAATTTTAAGGAGGCCATTAGTCAAAGCTCATAACAGCATTCGACATTATGCAAGCAAAGTGAGTAAGCCCCCAAAATGAATGGTTATTTACTTAAGATAAAGGTCAACGAGGAAATTTTTTTACCTTGTGATTAATTAATGTGTGCAATGCTTCCTCATGGTTCCATAATCTACTGCGCCTCCCGAATTCCATGCTACTTTCTTGTCGAACAATTTCTCGACCGAGATCTCTAAGCTGATCATGCATCCACAGCTTGTTGTCATCACCAATCTTTGTCAAAGACATGAGATGAAGGACTTCCATACCTTCCTCTGGGTAGAAGTCAGCATTGTCCCACAGGTGAATGACAATTCTCTTGTCAAATCCAATGAATAAACATGCTATGTCAAGAAAGATCTGCTTCTGCCAGTGATCTAGAGCATCGTAGCTTATCATCAACTTTTTCCCAACTTCTTCGCGAGGTACTTTTTCCAACTTCTTCAATGTGTCCTCCCAGACTTTTTTTATTTTCCCAGAGAGAAATGAACCAATGGTCTCGAGAGCTAAAGGAAGGCCTCCAGTGATGTCGACCACCTTATTTGAGTAAGCCAAATAATCATCGGGAGGGCAGTCCCTTCTGAATGCATGCCTACTGAAAAGTTGAATGGACTGATCTGCATCCATTCTCTCCAGTTCATATGCCCAATCAACTTCAGGCACATTAAGCACATCTTTGTTTCTAGTTGTAACAATGATCCTACTGCCTGGACCAAACCAATTGCGCTTTCCTGCGAGCGCATTTAACTGCGCTCTCTTGTCAATATCATCAAGAAGGATAAGAACTTCCTTACCAGAGAATCTCTCTTTGATTGTGTTGATGCCTTCATCAACATTAGTAATTTCTGGACCCTTCTTTTTAAGGATGTGCGAGATCAGTTGATTCTGCAAAAATTCGAGACCCTTGTTCTGTGATGTTTCTCTTACATCTGAGAGGAAGCTACAGTACTCAAAACGACTTGAAAGCTGGTTAAACACAACTTTGGCAAGAGTGGTTTTTCCAATGCCACCCATTCCATGAATCCCAATGATCCTAACATCATTGGAACCCACATTAAGCATTCTCATAAGTTTATCCACGTGATCATCGATTGCAACTAACTGGTCAGTTACATTCAAATGGTGCACCTTCAAGCTAACCAGAACTTTTCGAACTATTAACTCTATGAGTTTTCCTTCATGCCTGCATTACATGGATAGTTGACAGCAAGAGAGGTGAGAATACTCCAATAAGATTAAGGCAGACGGAATCTCAGAGAATGAATTACGCCGTTCTAGTACATCCAGGGACTAAACAGCAAGACAAGGTAAAAGGACTTCAGTTTGACACAAAGAAAATGACAATATCACTAAACATGAGTCAAGAATGAAATTCTGATTGTGCTTCTTCTTTGCAGATCCACCAATTTTGTTTCGTTTCCTTGATTAAGAGAACTAAACAAAATATTCCAAATATAATTCACAACTAATGAAATAAAATAGCAGCAAGGGCCTAAAGAAAGTTACCCATTAGTGTCCTTTTCTAACTCCCAGCCCTTGATCTTTCCAACCTCCTTCAGAGCCTCTGCCCATTGGTGCACAAGATTGGGTTTATGCTTCTTTTTGTGTTGACGGAGGGCTTCTAAATATGGTCCCTTGTTCAGCTTTACTTCAGATGGATTAGCATCGTAGAATATGGGCAGAATTTCCAGCCCAGTTAGTTTACTGCATTCCACCATCTGTGCCAACTCACGCAAGCACCATTCACTCTCTGCATAGTCTTTGGAGAAGATGGGTATGCATATCTTTGAGTTGTTGATTGCTTGGAGTAGCCAAGTGATCCTCCCTCCAACAGAAAGCTCATCATTGTCTCTGAAAGCACGGATCCCAGCATCCATGAGCCCATGATAGAGGCAATCCACAAACCCTTTGCGTGTATTTGGGCCTCTGAAGCTCAAGAAAACTTCATACTCGACACCCGGTAAATCTGCAGAGCTATATGATTGCAGATCAGAACTTTCCCCTGTATCTGAATAACTGCTCTGCACTCTTTTTCTCCGACAAAAATCTTCATGAGACCTGTTGCTCCAATGAAATTTCTTTGGCGAAAATTGTGCTGGAAGAGCACAAAGAGTTTCCCGGATGCGTACCTTCCGAGCTCTATGATTAGATCTCTGAACAGCTTTCCTGGGAGTAAATGGATAATGAACACCAGAAATAGCAATAAGGGGTCTACTATACACTGGATTAGGGGTCGGAAGATTTACAATTGTTTTGCACATCATGATGACGATGTACGAGAACTACAACAGGTGAGGAGAAGGTTTGATCTTTCAATGAATGAACAGAGGGCAAATGAATGATTTGTTTGACGGAGTCCTCAGCTGAGGCTGCCAAGCTCCCCTTATATATCTTTCTAAAACCAAGCTTCAAATGGTCAACCCACCAGAATTCAAATTACCTCGATCGCCAACGCAACACAGTCTTGACCTTCTTGACCAATAACAGAGATTCTTGGGGACCAAGTTTTGAAATCTCTACCATTCAACTGGTCGGTCGGTTGCTCCTCTAATGACATTTCTAAAACTTTTCCTCCAAATCTCTTGAAAAATTACCTCTCCTAATGTCGGTTACGAAAACGACAGTGGCTTATCCATTTACACAGTCACCAGACAAGTACAAAAGTAGGATCTCGACAGTAAAACCTTTTGCGCCCACTTCTGACCTCCAACCTACAGAAAAAAGCCTACCCCAGAATCTGTCAAACTGAATATCAACACGCCTCTCTCTACTTTCCCGGAATCTACCTTGCAATACACCACATGGGATTTGACTTTGAGAGAGAGAGAGAGAGAGAGAACAAATGCTTACTTTTTTTCCCATGATTATTTGTCCAAACCAACTACTTCAGCCTGCCCATCATTGGTGTTGGGAAATTCATGTGGAATATTCTTGAATCTTTAAAAAAAAAAAAATGCAATTTCCTCGAACAACCACCAACTGAAAGCATTCATATTGCCTCCCCATCATTGTGCTGGGAATTCATGTGCAATATTCACGAATCTTTAAAAAAAAAATGCAGTTTCTTCAGTCAACCACTGTCTGAAAGCAAGCATTCAAAGCAAACCATCTCTTGAACGTATAAAAGGAAACTTCGCTTCAAGTGCTTCCAACGTGGGAACAACGTGGGCGATACATAAAATATCCCGGAACATTTGACTTCACTTCATGCACAGAATTCACGGCACTGAAACGAGACGAAGTCGGTCCAAGCTAAGAGCCAAATCCCAAGAAGCAATCCGGAATTAAGAAAGAATCGGTCTTGAATGAGGCCCGCCATCGAGAGCTAGGAATTTTCCCGGAAACCGTCGCGGTCTTCCGGACTCGGACGGCTCTTCCGTCGCTGGAATGTCGGCTGCTTCGAAGTGCATTGTCATTGCCGGTTGCAAGACGAAGGAAAGCTCAACGCAAAGGCTGACTGAAAACCATCACTTTTGTTTTGCTTTTCCGCGCTTGAAAGTAATCCCAACGTACGACCAAAAAAAAAAAAAAAGTAATCCCCACGTCACCATGACCATTTTATGATGCATTCGGATTGAAGCCGACGTCATTTTTCTCCCATCCTTCTTTCCATATATATATAAATTTATAAACATATAGAAAGGTTTGAATTTAGGATAAAAATATTGAGATTTGAATTTTTCTTTTAGGAGGGTTATTTTAGGATAGAAAAATTAGATTACAATTATGAAACAAGTGAGAGATTGCAGAGAATTATAATTCATATATTTACTCATAAATTCAATACTTGCGAAATGCATATATTAAGGTCTTTAAAATCCTTTAATAGTTGAAATTTTTTTCCAACTTTGTAAAATGCTATAGATTATGACTAACATGAGAGAATCTAATGCATGTGGGATTGCATCGCATCATCAATTTCATACGAATCATCAATAGCTAGATCGAGTAAAGAAAAGAGCCATTGAAGAATATGTCCAAGGCATCTAAGGCTTGTTTGATAATCATTTGGTTCCTAAGAATAATTTCTGCTTGGAAATTGTTTTTCTTTTATTCCCTAGATGAGTTTTTGAGCATTTGAAAGTATTTGATAACTGCTTAAAATTTATATTCTTAAGATAGAAATGCATTTAGTAAAATCTCAAATTATTTTGTGATTTAGAATTTCTTTAAAATTTTAAACAATTTTATTATATTTTTTTCCCTTTTATTTTTGTCCTTCTTCCTCTATGGTCAATCAAAAACCTAGCAATTGCTAGCGGCTAACCAAACAATGGCCAGCAACCTCGTCAAAGCATTGTCACCTCGCCCAGATTTGATAAGGCAGAACTTGCATAGCCATCGGCAAAGCTCAACCTTACCAGGCCACCACAAGGTTGGCCTCATCATGGCCAAGCGACATCGCTCTTGCAGCGGCCCGACGAGGCTTGCCTAGCCCTCGCTGAGGCTCGATCTCCTCAAGCCATCATGAGGTAGCCTCGCCCTCGTCCAACCACTGACAAGGCTCAGCCTTGTTGGGGCCAGTGATGTTCCGACGAGGTCGTCAGCCCTTGCCTAGCCAATCGTCAAGGACCGGCCAAAGAGAAAAGAGAAGAAGAAAAGGAAAAAGAAAGAAAAGAAAATGGACTTGATTCTAAAATTGTTTCTTGGAACAAAAGATCAATTTTTTTTTCTTCTATTTATTGAATCTGTTCTAAATCTATTCTAAAAAACAAAAAGTTTCCAAATTGATTTCCGTTCTGTTTTGATTTTTTTTTTTTTTTTTGGGGAATAAAAGAATGGAATCATTCAGACCCTAAATGGCCAAATGAGTCCGCGCCGTGGCAGAGATTGTGGCTCTCTTCTCTATGCCAATCACGTGTGCATAATGCATGTTGACTTTGGTATTCCACAGCTGAAACTGTAAACTGTTCACCAAATTTTCAATTACAAGTTATGGTATATCAGAACTATATTGAGAACTCTATTAGAGAATATTCAGCCACTATTTCATCAAGGAGCGTGAATGTTAGTAAGGACGAGCATTGTCGGATGACAGAAAAACAATTCAAATAAGAAATTTTGATAAAGAAAGACACGAGTTTGAAGACCAATATAACCTTAAGATACAATAGACGGATATAGCGATATGGTATGGATAAATACTCCAGCTATACCCACAATTTTCTTAGATCTTCGATCTGTTCATGGAGCCTCACACCTTTAAAACAATGTGAAGGCTACCAGACTGATAATGCCGAAGATAACTTGATGGATTACAGTCAGACATACAAAAGGAATCATGTAATTTGAAGGCTTATAAGGTATTATGTGCACAATCTCTTCTGCAGCCACTGTACTTGGATAGACGCATCTTTCACTTCATGTGCTTGAAGGATGGCATGAGAAACTTAACTTTGCAATCAACATCGAGTTCTGATGACATGAAGCAGATGCATCGGCCTCCAGACTGCATGGAAGATAGTGTCAAGAGAATCCACAGGCAAGTAGAAACATCATTGAGAATCATATTCGTGAACATCACACTATAAGTTGGATCTTACATTTTGGCATAACATGCCCAATTGTGAACAGGAGAAGACTGCTGAGATGCCATTTCATAGTTCAGTTGACAGGCGTTTGCTCCTGTAGCAACAGATGAATGATGGAGCTGACGACTTCATTGCTAGCAGATGTATCCTGAAAACATGGAACTGCATCAGCACACTGTGTATTACCATGTGCAAGAATACGGAACCAGAGATCAGAAGGATACTCTACAATTTGCATCTATCCACATCTAAGGAAACTGTATAGTAAATTGTGAACACAAAATAAGCATATGTTTGCAACTAATACTTGCAATTCATGTGAAGAAAGGGTATGATGCTCATATGTCCATATCTCCAATCAAACATCTTCAGCTTCGAAGAAAGCAATAAAGGTCATTTCTTCCAACTTGCAATAGACCAAAAATGAGTGTTGTCCAAAGTTTGTTGCAGACATCATTGCACAGCATCATTGCACAGGTTTCTTGTGCAATGATTTGACAGCGTAACAGCCAATCTGAGTACACCTTACGAACAGTAAAGTGGTTGATGCTATACAAGGCAAATGTTGTCCACTTTGTCAAGGTCAGCAGCAGGATAAGATTCCAAATTCAGACAAAACTCATTTTGAATCGAAGGATAAACTCATTCAAAGGCAGTGAAGGTAATGACTTGGAAGGTGGTGACTCAAATTGAAATTTAAAGATTCACTTAATCAGATCAGATGATGTCAAATGAGTACAAATTTTTTAGGCATATAAATCAATTTCAAAGTACTCCATAATTTCAGATGAAAGGGAAGCATACAGCAGTACCTCAGGATTTCTGATAAGCGACTTCAACACAGAATGAAGCATCAATCGAAGTTCCTTGAATATGACAGCTGTTTGTGCTGGTGCCATCAGTTTCAACCATCCATCGATGATTAGGACTCCGGACTGAAACAACCAATCATCATAACCACTTAGCGTGAAGAAAAATTCCCAACAATTGGAGAAATTCCAACAAGTTGGAACCGTATGAGTTTTTCACATAAAAAGTTACATCTGGAATACTTCAAGTCAATCCCTAAAGTTACAACGGACATCTTTACAAAACAGTAAAAATCCATTGGGCATGTTCAACTAGTGTGATTTTGCTATTCCAGGAGGCAGAAGACACTTATTACAGGTGCATCTGCACCCGTCAACATGAACACACTATCTCCCCTCAGTTCATCTTATCACTACTGAATCCTCACAGACTAAAAGTGGATTACCGTCATCATTAACCAGATCTTTTATGTGTCTTCTTTCAGAAAGAAAATGGAGAGGGGAGACTCTGATGTATTTTCTACTTCCTAGTTTACAAATACATGCATATATTCAAAGAGAAATTCAACAAGAAGACTACCTTATGCTGAATATCAATGGATCCCCCAAAAAGCAAAATTGAGTAAGGCGAAACAATGGTCGTATCCCGCAGAAATACCTTGCCGGTTTCTACCTGAAAAATGACATTGTAGTCATCAAATTAGCTAATCACAAGAAGGCAGTGAATATTTATTTCTTCTATACAGAATTGGATTTCAACAAGCAACAAGTGTCGGCTTGACGTGACCCATAAATCATATCTCACAGCCTACAGAGTTCTAGAGCTCAAACAAAAACTTAAGACATGTATGCCACTTGTGAAATGAACTGTTTGTCACAGAACCAATTTCACATCTACAAAAGTACTGACCTCCCTATACTCTTTAAGAATAGGCGCTTTACCATGAATGTGTGAATCATGTGGCCCGATTATAAGGAAAACCCAGATAAATTCCAGGTTTCAAAAGTTCACTCTATCATTGTCAATTCAGGGAAAAGCACTTTAGATCAGCTTATGCTTATTAGAAATATAAAAGCTTTATGCACTAACCAGAGAAACAAACTGAGCAAACTCTCCAAAACAACACGGTTATTCTATAAGGTTTATTGCAAACCTGAGCATTGCCAACATGGAAACTGATTCTTGTGACATCTAAAAGTCCAGGACCTAATTTATGATCAGATTATGTGCTGCCAGAAAGTACTGCTAGACAAATTGAATTCCTTAGCGTTTATAAATAACTATTTGTCTGACCAATAATACTAAATTCTAGCTAGATCAGTGTGCCCAGAAAAATTTGCAGTCGTCCTTACTGAAGTATACATGTAGATCAGGAACTTAGTGCATTTCAAGGTTGGAGGCAACTTTTTGAGCTCTTTCTACCAGCCTACAATTTGCTCACTGTGACCCCCTCTTGGACCCCTATTTAATATGCACTGAACTAGTCATGTGTACTTCCCCATTGAAGAAAATGAATGTCCAGTTGTTTCATGACCAAACCTTGCCAGTTATCCAATTCATGCCAATATAGAAAAAAGAATGAGTTAACGTGTCTTATGATCCTAGTTTTCATAGTTTAACAATAATAGAGAAAAGCCAGGGGAGAAGAAACAGGGGAAAGGTCGACAACAAGACTAAGAGGTGGAGGTCAGAAAAAAGAAAGAAATGGTATCAACAAGTCATAGAGCTGAGCTTGGAACAGATTTTTATAATTTGATAACACATACAAAAGTAGAAGATGAAGAAAACATTACTGCATTTAATTAGCTAAAACTTTACAAACCTTTTCAAGAAAGACCAGAAATGGGTACTGAAATGATCTAAGGCTACTGTTGATGGAAGTATGATGTATGTAAACTTCCCTTCTTCCATCATACCAGGCTAGACTACCCTTTGACAACAGACCAGTCGACTGTTTAAGATTGCTAAGAGCTGCCCCAGCCATTCCTAGCTCGGTGGCCGCCACATTGGGGTACAGACCTGCACACAGAATTGCCTACAAAGATAATGTAAATTAATAAACTACCATGATATCATCAGACAAAAAGAATATGGTATAGAGTCTGTGGACAATAGATGTAACCTATGAACCGGAAAACCAAACTCATGAAAAAATGTCTCCAACACAATAATAAAAAAAGAGCCAAATGTTACTTCAACCTATTCAACCATTTGACAAATCAACCACTTCTTAATGATTTGACTATGAATGATCTGAAAAAAGAAAATTGGGAAGAAAAAAGATAATGGAATTTGACGATAGGAGCCAAAACTTTTGAGGGAAAATCTTTTTATTACTCAACCATTGATCGCCTATCAGGCTTGAGGTGCATTTACTAGTATACGGTGTAATCAACAGTGGAATACCTGTCAAACCAGTTCAATCGGCCTCAATTTGATATCATAACTAGCACTGAAATTGCATGCCAAAGTCAACTGAAAGAAATTTTTTTCTTACCTTTACAACTGAAGGATGATGCGAGTGCCTATTGAAAGGTTGTGATAAATCAGAAAGCCAACTGTCCAGATTTTCCTTCTTTCTTGGCATAACCTGGGGCACATAATCATGTCACTGTTAGAACTTATTTAAAGGTGGGTTCTTTCCTTATGATGTAATGCACCTTTTACCACCTAATGCATAAAAGACTTAAAGCTAAATTCACGATGAGTACACCATAAGACTTATAACCAACAAGTTTCAATAAAGTAGTAAGTTAGGACTATATATGAAAACATTCCTAAGGGAAACCATGGGTTAAATAAGTAAAATAGCCTTTTAGTGGAAGACGATATACATTTTCTGGTAAGAAATTTCTACGTGAACCCAGCCAATAAGACACAGGGGAAGCGGGGGAAGGACAAAACATATCCAGGCAGGTCAGATTTAATTGGTGTGTATCTTCGTATTTTTTTTTTTTTCTTTTGGGGGGGCGCACTAAAGTTTTGTGGTTGGATGATCAGCCCATCCATGTGTCCTTCAAGTCTATTTACCATGTTGGATCCATAATCCATCTTAATGGACATATTACGCATGCACACGTGTGTGAGAGAGAGACTACTACCCAAAAAAAGAACAATGCTACCCTTGCCCTTAATCTTTTGCATTGGTTTTTATCTGGAGTTCCTGTTGTTGGATGAGAAGAATCATAAGATTTCACTAGAAACTAACGTGAGCTAGAATGTCCCATTCCATTCCAGTAAAATAATTATGCTACTGGCATAACAAAAATTATAGTTTGAATTTCGAGTTAAGAACAAAATGTTCATGCTATTTGCACTGTTTTTTTTTCCGCTAAGATCTGATTTGTCATTGAGCACATCGATGATAAAGTGATCTGTTGCTCATAAAAACAATGCATTATCCATAGGGCACATCATTTGAGAGATAAGAATTCTAATCCATAACTTAATATTTTGGATATATAGGTGTCAATTATATACTCTTTCATTTAATCACAAAGAAAAATCAAAAAAGTAAAGGAGTAAATATAATTCTCTACAGATACATGCCATTCTCCAAACCATATACTTTGACCAATTTGTCGTTGCTGTCTTTACTCCTCTACCAAGATTAATAAAGAAACAAAATTAAACATTTTCTGTTATTTTGAGTAGCTAGGTGTCAATCATGATTCTTTAATTATATCACCAAGAAAAATTGATAAGTAAAGGACTAAAGATAATTCTCTACAGTTACACAATATAGTACCAGCAACCATAGTATAATTCATGTACCAATTTTGTGGTAGCTGTAATATTTTTTTAATAAGAGAAAAAAGGAAAGATTGTGTAAATGGTGATATTTCTGATAAACAATTTCTAACTTCACTATAGCAATAAATCTGATCTCTATAAAATCACCTTTGATAACATTAAATGTAAAATGGTTGTATTATGAAACAACAGTTACAGCTGCTTGAGAATATAAGGATATCAGTGCTTACAGCTACCCAATAGTGTAATTATCGATCATTGAACATCTCAAATTAGCATCCTAGGTTGTAAATTATGTACTACAACTAACTTTACATTATGCAATAGTATAATGAAGAAAATGCATAATATACAGATCAACTAGTGCATTAACTGCAGGTAGAACACCCACCCGGTAATTCTTGGGAAAACTGATAAGGCCAATATCTGCTAGCAGAGTTCCAAACTGTACCCTCATGTCCCTACAGATTAGTACCTCCATCAGAAAATCAGAAGGCGGAGAAAGAAAGAAGGTGGTGTTGGACCAGTTGGCTTACTACCAACATGGAAAGTTAAAGAGGAATTCACCTTATCATGAACATAACTGGACTGCTCAAAAAGTATGAATTGCAAAACTGTTGAGCAGCTTTGACTCCTTTCTGCAGAAAAAACAACGGTACAAGTAGTGAACAGCATGTTTTGGATAGACATGGTTTTGTTTGAAAATTACGTATATTATATTTGTGAGATTCTGTGGGACCATTACCAACTACTCTAAAAGCTTAAGTTGTTAAATGAAGGTGTGGTTTAATATATGAATATTCTATCACTTTCCCTCCACAAAATCTCACTATGAACAAAAGAGAGTTACTTCACTTACAGAAGTTCAATTTATAAAAGAGAGGGAAATGGTAAATAACGAAAAGGTAACTGGAAAATAAAGTCTCTTTGGCACAATCCACCAGGCGAATACCCAACTTATGAAACTAACTTACATGCAGGAGATATTCAAAAGGAAAAAAGAAAGAAATAAGCATAGAAAAGGAGAAAACATATTACGATCCCATAATCATTGTCCTGAACATGCATTACCACTACTTATCATGAATTTCATAACTCATGGTTTTGGAGAGCTATTTGAAGACCTAATGATGGCGAAAGCCAGCAAACCTCATTAAGAACTTTTTCCCATTTCTTGTACACAACCATCATTAATAGATGGTCGGACTGCCGGTCGCCCTCATTTAGATCTGTCTTATCGGTCAGCAACGCCAGTTTTGCCCTTTCAACAGTTTGCTTCTGAAGATGAAAATATAATGTTGTCATAGACTTGCCCAAGTTCATGTGCAAAGTCATAAAACAGAATATAAAAGAAGTCTGGAACAAACCTCATCCTTTGGGTACACAAATGGGGATTTGTAGCTCAGAACAGCTGATATTGAAAGAATGGGTGACAAGCAGCCAAAAATTGCACCATAAAGCATCATCTGGAATTTGAATGAAAATTGCAAATTCTTTAGCAAAGTGACCAAGGAAAGAAATAAAATGACAAAACCAACCTTCATCAGCAAAGTCAGGTTCTCCCTGCCAACATCTCACCATATATGAAATTTGAGAAAATAAGTTATTTGGTGGAGACAAGTCTTAATTATAGGAAATTGCAAAGTGGAACAAAATATACTGTGGATATTGATAAAGCATATCCTAGGCTGCAATGATGAATTAGCCTAGAAAGAGATGACGTGTTTGTACACTGATGTTGTTTATGTAGTCAATAGAAAACTTTACCAATTCAGCTTCTGTGATCAAGGTAAATCAGATTGAAATCGTTCCTGAATTATTGCATTCCTATGTTCCACTCTATATTATCAGAATAACTTCCAATGCATTGTTAGATAGCTCATGATAATGAAAGACTTTCCCATTAGGGGTATGCCTTGATCCATCAACAAAATTGAAACAAATAGGAATCCAAGTACTTATCCCCCAATCAGATCAGTTTTATATACTGGGACGACTATATATATTACAGTGTAAGGCAAATTCGCACCTTTTACTTTCTTTTAGTATAAGTAGACATGCCTTTTTCTCTCATGACATGAGAAAAAGTGGACATGCTTAATATTTCAGTAACTCTAGAAGTAAAATAAGCTACGATTTGTATTCCCAAGTACAACATTGGACACAGAGAGTATAAGTGTTGAATTCGTTCAAACCTTCCCTATCAGTACGTCAACTGGAAGTTTTGCAAGATGATATCCGAGAGGAGTCAACTCTTCATTCCCTTCCAATGCACCAACCTATAAAAATAAAGTAATAAATAAATTTGCAGGGATACCACAATATTCAAAATACCTGAATTCAGAATTAATGAATAATAGTGAATATCTATTTATGAGTATGACAAACCATCAAATGATTCTGCTAACATCATCTTTCTGGCAAGTTTTAAGGTAAAGTACCAAGTCTCTTTAGGTTCCTAATTCAGAACCAAAACTTAAGATTAAATTACTGATGGTCATTAAGAAGTACCTCATACAACAATGAAATTGCTGAAGTCATAGCCTCTTCTTTTGGAGGTTCTAAGGCCTGCCAAGCAGAATAATTGAACAAAGTAAACTAATATCTTTACAAAATAAGAGGAAAAAAGACACTTGATTGAGAACGAACACTAATTACCTTGAACAGGAAGGATTTTATGTAACCCAGAGAAAGTAGCTTAATCTGTAAGCACAACTCTACCAAGGGCATTCGAAGCATCTCAGGAGCCTTCCATCATAAAACAATCAAGTGAACACAATAAAAACAAATAGAATTGACTGTCTAAACAATAGAAAACCATCAGAAATCAATTCAACAATAAGCACCTGAAAAGGCCGCATTAGCTTCTCAAATCTATGATGTGTATATAAGCAGAAACACGTCCCCGGTTTCACACGCCCGGCTCTTCCTCGCCGCTGTTTTGAATTCGCTTGAGATATCCAATCTTCTACCATGCTAGTTAATTTCTAGACAAAAGAATCAAGCCACTGTAAAAAGTGCATAAACTCCCTGAAAGTTACAGTTTCTCCAATTATCATGACCCATTCCATTAGGTATCAACTATACCCAAGACTTTTTATGAGCATAGCCCATAAAATGTAGTCAAACAAAGGTGCACAGATGGATTAGCATATGAACATTCACACTTTACAGAACAAGATCACAAGCTAATTTAACTTAACAGACAAGTGAGCCACAAACAAAAGCTTATTTTCAAGCAATAAGATTATGGACATAGCAGGTGTTCACATACAAACAAAGGTACTCTAAGCATGCCACTTATTTGCATTATTGAAGATCTGCCATGAATAGTAAACCATGATATGCCAGATGGTTATTCTAAGCAATAAAATGCAAACAAGACTATCCTGGCACTATGCTCTACATGCTTGCGGTGCAATGCAAATCATAATAGAAGAGGAGTGAAGCACCAACCTTTTGCGGATTATACCGATTTTCCTTGTGCTTTCCACTGTCAATGACATAAACAACATCATCGATTGTTATACTTGTCTCTGCTATATTTGTAGCTACAATGACCTATGAAAATATGATAGAAGAACTTAAAGTCATAAAAATAACCAACATATCATCAACATGAGAAACATGCTCTTCCAAGTATGAGAAAAGAAATGACTTAAGATTTCTTCTTTCCAGAGAAAGCAAACGGTAAGACAACTTCTTCGTTTTCTGAAAATAAAGGTGAAATGTGCTCCTGGCATCTGCCAAGCACAGATGCAGCTTTCTTCACCCAGAACTTTTGGACCAATCTAGCTTTACTGTCTAACCTCCTAACTCCACCCCGTTACAGAAGTTTCACTCAATGAGAATCCTTAATTAAAAAAAAAAAAGGCAAAGTTTCTAGACCACTTGGGTAGAAAACCCCGGTATAAGGTATAAAATTCCTACTTTAAATGTCATAGAAGGTCTTCTTGCTTATTTCATCTTCATGGTAAGGCACTGTCTCCTAGGTATTCCATGCTCGTTTGGATAACTACCACCAATATATGATAACGTACCAAAAGAAAAAATTCTTAATGCATTTTCTATTCCATTTTTACACTGGAAAAAATGAGTGTCAATTTAATCCCTTGCTTCAATCAACAAATGTTACAAAACTCGTTTAACTGCAACTACTCATTACGCAGGAAAATTGTGGATGAGATGCAGAATCAAATGATTAGACAGGAAAACTTTTCCCTTCTCCAAGTATCTACTTTTCATCATATATATCTGTTATCGAGCAAGCCATTATCAAGTGTATTGGCCATTTGAAAAACAAGAAGAGTGATTTTCTGCTTAGAATCAAGGTGAACCGCAGTCAGAAGAGTGCTTAATCTTGGGAACTGGGAAAATTACAACAGAAGCATACCTTGCGTATATTTGCAGGAGGCTGTGAAAAAGCTTTCTTTTGGTCATTTGGTGCCAAAGATGAATGTAAAGGAAGAATCCAATCAGATGATGGCCCACTAAAACGATAAGAGGCGGTCAACTTATCAACTAGCTGATGAATTTCATAGACTCCCTGTGTACGTGGTGAAAGAGGAGTATTACAGTTTTTTCAGTATGAAAACATCACAAAACCGAGTTTCCACAATAATTTAAGCGACTTACGGGTAAAAAAATCAGTATTGCTCCATCACCACAAATTTCATCAACATGACACACCAAGTCTTCAAGAAGATCATAGTCAATGATATCCTCATTCAATTTTCTCTGTATAGAAGGTTGTGAAGTTGGAAAATAGTAATTGGAAAGAAAAGTAATCCATTATTTGATAAGTGGATCCTATTAACACTTACCAAGTTCAGGCGAGTTTGCTCGCTATAAGCTTGGTAATTACTTGGCTCATAATATGGATTCACAGGGTCTTCTGACAGCTGAGATTCATCACCCCATGCAGACAAGACAAGATTCTTCTTCCCTCGATGGTTGTCCACACCTCTCTGAAATGAAGGCAGATACATGACAATTAGAAGGGGGGGGAACTCTGCATGATGAACAGATAACACCCAAGTTTCCAAAACATAGGTTGATGAACAGATAACACCCAAGTTTCCAAAACATAGGTTGATGTGTAAGGAAGAAATTCCACTAATGAGATTTTCAGTATCCTTGAAAAGCAGGTCATAAAAGAAAAAAGGAAATATGCAAAAAAGGAAGAATGGAATTCCAACAACTGAGTTATCTTCTGGGAAGAAAAATTAAAAACTAACAATTTTTGTTAACCAAACAGGCAGCCTAAACAATTGGCTGACGAGGAATGACAGTGCCGTGTACATATACAGCTTGGCAGATCAACAAAATCAAGTCCATGGCTTCTGACAGGAAAATTACTAAGCAATCATGTTTATCCACATTCTTGCATGTGCATTATTCAAATGCATTGAATTCAACAATAACAAAACATGTACAGCTAAACACGTCCACCTTGTCCAGAAACAGAACACATGTTACAGCTAGTGCTTGTTGTCTCTACATGAAGAGGGCATGTGACTAGCCATAGAATGTCTATATTTTAGCAGAGAGGGCATTTACTTTACAGCCATCGTTTGAACATTATTTCAAATCTTTAATAAGGACTGAAGGTGCCAACATAGAACCCTAATTGTTTGATAGTAGCCATCACTTGAATGCCGGATGCAATCAACTTTTCAGTGAACACAGAAAGCAAATATATTTTACAGACATAGTGCTGCTGATGTTCTAATCCTATCAAAAGCCCTCCAGTTGAGAGACATAAGTAGATTCTTTTTCAAAAAATTCAGTGATCTTTTTTGAACATTCTCGATCTTGGTCAGGGCTGAATGTCAAAAATTTGAACTTGGAAGTTGCACGTTTCACTAGTGGGATACCTTGTCTTTAGAGGATGTTTCCCATCTTATAGAAGCTGGAGAATCTGAAGCAAGACGGTACTCCAGCGTCTCATGTATATCCTCCAGAAAGTATGTTGTCACAGGATGTGTCCGGCCTTGTGCTGTTATTACAGGGCAGTTACCAAAGTATCTTGAGAACAAAGCCGAATCAACCGTCGCAGACCTGGTAAAGGAAAATAAAGCAGATGCTAGGCGTTACCTAAAGCTCATCAATCATCATAAATAAATTAGTTCAGAATGATTTTGTCCACTTTAAGAGGTCAACTTACATTAGAATTACTTTCAGCACCCGCCCATTGTGAGCAGACTGTCTCTCAAGAAGATTCTTCAAGACAATAAGTAGAAAGTCGCCCTGTCACGGGGAAGAAACTGGTCAACGTTTTTCCAGGCCATATCCTTCATTCCAGCAGCACAAAGAACATGCTAAAGTTACTCAGACAGAGATTTGACAATTGGGAAGTCAGAGGGAAGGGGATCGGATAAACATAACTGTTAACTGTGTGATCCAGTCATGTGTATTCACACCATAAGAGAAGTTTTCCCACTTCATTTATTATTCACCATAATAGAAGAATTCCCATTCCATCCTCCTTAGGCCACAACTTTATGGACAACTCCTATTACTTACACTACCTCAATCTTTAATATTTTAACCTCTTGTACTTGCTCTTATGCAAGGGTGTCTTGAATGTATATATCAATATGCCTGGCTAGCCTGATGGGCAATGATTAGGTACAGGGAACCAGTCAAAGAGGCCAAACTTGCGTTTGCATATTCAGAAAAGTCTATGCAACTCCAGAGAAGAACGTGTTTTAAGAAAATAAGGATCATTGCCCATTTTACTTTCATCTCACTCAAATTTGTCCATTTCACTTCTCTTGTCATATGTTTGAAACAATTGAATGTCCATTTAAATCACCTTATCAGACTACTCTTTGTTCTTAAGATCCACTAAAGAACTTCATGTCATTCTCTATTAAATAATGGTCTAGGCATGTAGAGCAACAAAGTGATGGGTGGTCCAACTAATCTACAAAGATTTATCTCTTACTATGGCCTTAGACAGGAAAATAAGGTACCATTAGGATATTATATGAAAGAGGAGGAGATTATAATTCTACCTCTCATCAATGACGAAACGCATTTGGAAATCTAGATGTAATCCTTAATTTTGGAGGAAACCTCGAAAATCAAATGAACTGACACTTAGAATGTACAACAGCTTGACCTAAACTTTGACATCTATTTTGGTTGGAATTCAACATGAAAGTTGCCATCAAAGCGACTCAGAAGAGTAGAAGGCATCATGACAAGGCCCCAAATTCAGAAGAATGCACTTTAAAGAATAAAATCAGATCATACAGTTTAGGTGCAAAGAACAACTGAAAGTACAACAAATCTCATTCACTGTTGGACAGGAAAACATATAGTCACAAATATGAATAGAGTGATAAAACAATAGAAAGAAAGATGCATGGATTGACCAACAACAAATAGATTGGCCCAGCAATCCTTTTCCAAGTAGAAGTAGGAAACTCACATAGAAGGAAACCAATCAAACAAGATCAATGACAAAAGTTCCAATTCTACTAGGCTGAGTTCTAACTGGATTAGGACAAGTATCCTAACATAACTAACAAAGTCAAAACAATTTAGTAAGTCTGCTAGGGCAACTGATTTGCATCATGAACAGATGCATTACTCCATCTTCACTAAGTTTAAGATATTCTCTAGAGGGAGATCACATGTATATAAGTCCAATGTTGACATAGAATACTTTACCGCCCCCTCTCCACATGCAAACCAGACTGAGACCAAATGGAATCAACGAACAGGGAGCCACATGCAAAACAACCATAAAGCAAACCTGGCTCCGATAGCATGTTACAAATCCAACCTAAAAGTTTAAGCTATGAGGCGGAGGGAAGAGATGTATTAAAGGCCATTGTAGACCTTTCATACAAGCAATGTCGATGGTTTGATAGAGTCAATACATTAATATCTGGAACAACATCTACTTCTCTATTATTTACCCACAATGGAGATACCTTGAACTTGAGAATCGATTTTACATTCATCCAATTTATCCCCATCATCATTTACTTGAACTAACCACAAGATGATAAATTTTGTCTGCATATGCTTACATGGTTCACCACAACCTTATCTACTCATTTATTTTGCTCCCTTGCATTGCATGTAAACTCGCTTCCAATCGATAATTTCTATTATTGAAATCCTTTGTTCTCAAGCATGATAAAGTCTTTGCCTTGAAGATCTCAGAATCATTCTAGAGAACAAAAGTTCCAATTGTGCAGATGATGACTAAAGAATGTGAAGACACTAATCAATAGACAGCCAATTTTCAATGAGGAATAATAATAAAATGCAGGCCTGCAGGGTACCAAGATAAGAATTTAACTAATTGGTCCTTCACCAAAAACTTCCAGTCCATGATCTTTCAACAGCACAGAGATCCCTTAGTGGCACTTTCTTCTTGAAGCAATAACACTCTAAAAGATTGAACTAATATGGCATTAAATTAAGAGTAGATTGAATTCAGTTTATGGCTGTTCAACTCAACTTGATGGAAATGAAGAAAAACCCTCATCTTATGTTACAGAAGCTAAAATGGCTTCGACTATTTCAAATGTTTCCGACCAATATGTATCGCATAAAGTTTCCATGTGAAACTTTAAGGAAAAACGTGGACACCAACAAGATAATTAAATATGTTTTTTCTAAAATTTGCAAATTAGGGTACCTTTTCACAACTGACATAAAGAACCAGCATACAAGGATAGTACTAGATCATAAATTGATCATACTTGAGTATTTTGCAATTAGGCTGTCAGAAGATTCACCCAAAAGCATAAGCTAATGGGTAAAGGGAAAACTATATGAATGTAAGGCCCTTAGAAACCCCATAGACAAGCGATATAGGATACCACGTGAAAAACCAGCTATGGAACAGCATGTGTAGTTGACAAACAGGGGCCACACAAGCAAAATAAACTTAGAGAAAAACTTGGCTCATATAGCATGTTAGAAAGTCTAATCTAAAAACTTAAGCCAATAGGTCGAGGGATAGACTACAGAATATAAGGTTCATAGAATCCCCCATAGGCAAGCAATGTGGGACCCTTTAATAGATGAAAACCATTAGAAACATGAGGATAGATAAAACAGGGGATCCCCATTTGCTAAGTTGTTAATGCTCAGGATCCCCAGATGAAAACCGTTAGAAACAGCATATTAGATCATACAGACACAATCTCATGAACACGATACAGGTTGTGAAATTGTCACAAACTCACCAACAATGACCGCTCATGCACTTCATCAACTATCACATGGGTAATGCCTGTCAAGTTTTTGTCTCCCTGTAAATCAAAAAAAGAAAAAAGAAAAAGAAAAGAGGAAACAATCAGATAGAATCAGGAGAATATTATGATGACATCTTTTGATAAAACAACTGCTTATTCATAAAAGAGCATCAAGGGTGCCTCCTAGTACAAAGCTCTAATCCCTATACATTTTCCTTACACCTAATAAGCTCTTCAAGTACACTGTCATATGGTAAACAATCGCTGTCAAGTTTTCAGAAAAGAGGCCCATGTTACATATCAATCATGTTTCTTAGCATCTCCAATAGTGCAGTGTCAAAGGCTTTTTAAAAATCATGCTTTATCAACCAAAGTACATGATTGCACACATAATAGCTAGCTGCACAGCTCCTTACCATGTGCACTACACAGATGGAATTAATGATTAGACCACTTACAGAAATGCTCCTTAGAAGAATTCCTGTCGTGCAGAAAAGAAGCTTTGTCTTTTCATTCCTGAAATATTCGTGAATAATAACCATCAATAACTGAAGTAGAATAACAATGAAAATGACCATAAGGAACCTATCCTGCAGCTTGATTCAGAAATAAACATGCCAAGGAATGCAGATTTGCCGGCGCTTGGTTAAGCCAAATTAAACTAGTACATCCTAAAGGACTGGATCTAAGGTTACATTCCTGGTGCCGTTCGTCCTGAAACATACAAGAGCACTCAAGTCCCTACCTTTTCCACAACTGAGTTTTGATCAATGCTTCCCTCAAAGTCACGACCAATTACTAGTTCAAGCAAATTATATTGCTAAAATTAAAGAATAAAAGATCTGTTAAAGCTTGAGTGAAGGAGGGCTAAGGTTCCGAGCAGTGCAGTCGCTTGCTTTTCTTAAATACTGAGCATGAGGATAGATACGTACAGCGCAGCAGACCCTTGTCATTACAGAAGTTTCAGCCCCATGCATAGACTGCATCACTCTGATATATTTCTCAAACAGATAAAAGGTGATAGGCACACTAACATGCTGAGTTTTAAAGCAAGGAAGAACATTTGCATATTCTCTTCCACTCGGGAATCTCCAATTTAGTTTCTTCATTGTTGTTTCATTTTTAGTTCTTAATGTCATACTGCTTCGTTTACCTATCCTCTTGACTGCTCCTCCCTGATTTAATGCCAACCATTGTGATTTCTCTTCATCAAAAGTGGTCTATTAACATGAAATAGCTTATTTATCACGATAAATCTTGCTGTAAACGTTACAACATCAAAGGTTTAATTCCAAAAGAAATGAGCAAGTAAAAAGATTGCAGAAATCAAATTGAAACAAAATTCAGTACTGGTGAATGATCAGCAAAGCGTTACCAGTTTACCACCACCACAACCTCAAATTAAATCCACATTTACTTAGTAGACTAAGAGAAGGAGATGAAGAATAAACATTATACCGAGCACTATCAAGCCTAACTTGATAACCAATTAAAGAACCCCTAGAACCTGGGGAACCTTCACAACGCTCCTCAGCAACCCTTTCAGCTACAGAAATAGCCTACAATGAGAAATCAGAACAAAAGTGACTTCTCCACAAAGCTCCTATATTAGTGCGCTAAGTTTAAAAATGCCATCAGAATTTGCTGACAGGAATAAAAATGAACAAAAGTGATTTCTCCACCTAGGTATTTGCCATTAATTTGCAGTTAAGATGAAAGTAAACGAGCTAATGCTTAATTAAATAGTCCTGTGGTAGAAGACAAGATTTTAGAAGTATAAAGACACAAGAATGAATACCAAAGGCTGAATGCTGACAGAAGCATGATAAAAGGTGTTAGAATATTGATCAGAATTGGGGGTCCTAAGTTCAAATTTTTCCGGAGGCCCATTTGCCTCTCCAATTAAATTTCCACACTTAGTATTAGGCAAAAAGACCAAACTAAGCGTGAGAGGGAGTTTTAGAAAATTTAAAATTAAACCATACTTTCATCTAACAGCTTAAGCTATTGGAACAGCTGGCTGTGGTCCCACTAAGATCTCACAAAGGTGTTTCTCTACTTCACATTCTAGCCCCTTCAGGGTCCATGTACATAGAAGAATACATTAGGACATCTTGTGGAACATTGTTAAGTTTGGTATGCGAGATAAAGATGGTTCAGATCAACACTAAGATTAGCCAAGAGAATTTGATCTGTTGAATCCTGAGTCCAACCTGCAAGCTTTATCACTTTATATTAGTGGCCACATACTACCAATATCGTGAGGTACGAGATTAAGAACAGGGTAGGCTGTGTGTAAAGACCGCAGTATGTAAGGCATAACTTTTGGTTCATTAACTAGGTTCGGAGGTCCTTTTGAAGAATAGTTGAGTTATCCCTCTGTCTCAGACAGTTTATTTGTAGTTATATTTGCTTTAAAGTGACAAGGTGCAGTTTAATCAAATAAAGAAGGCCACCACTCATTGAATTTGCTTCCAACAAATCCAAAATCTTTAATTAGGTCAAAAGAATGTTCTAAAATAAGCTATAAACATTAGTTGTCATCTTTTGACACGACTCAGTCACATTTACCACTCAATTGTATGAGACAAAATCATCTGAAGGATTAATCAAACAGAACTCAGAGTTTGAATCAAATTGACTATCATGATTTTAACATTGCCAATTTGAATTGCTCAATTTTGACAACATTGATGTGGAATACTGGGGTATGCGGAAGGAAGTATTATGAGGAGAAGGAAAGGTTCAGAGCAAAGAGGATAAGAGGAGTTGAGAGAGTTGTATTTATCAGTTGGAATGGAGCTTACAATCACTCCAGTGAGGAGACAGCAGGAGTGACTGCCAGGGATAGCAAAAGCATCTTGTTAGCTGGAGATTGCAAGAGAATACATCTGCAGATGAAGAAGTAAATCAGGCTTAAGAAATCAACGTCAGAACGGAGCTAAAGGGAGGATGAAAATCAAAGTGGAAGGATAATTCGGAAATATTTATACTCACTGCGAAAGGGGAAATGAAGATTATTTGAAAGATAGATGTCCATTGTTCAGCAATTAACAGAGGCAGGTACAGAATATTAAAAATTTTATGTTGGAAAAACAAAGCAGATGGATGTGCTCATCGGGTTGCTACTAGTTGTAGGAATAGGATGTACTCCTAGAATTGGGTTTCTTGACCCCCAACTTCCTCCTTTGAAGAAGATGATGCCAAAGGCTTTTATGCCATAGGTGGGCTGTAAACTGTTGGGTTTTTGCTCTTTCATAACAAAAGTGCATTCCCTTGTGCCGGAAAAAATTAACAAAGAAATCACCACCCCTCTACACATGGACAATCTATCAATGCTTGAAAGTTTAAGCACTGACATCACGACTCAGCGTCAATGAATGGTGTTAAGAAACCACAGCAACCATAATAACAATGGAGCAGGCAAAGAGATAAAGGAAACTGCTAATGAAGCAAACATTACGGATCTATTCTCCCATTAATAATTGCAAGGTCACCACTGAGAGAAAATGTTGATCTCGCTGGCAGGAGAATCCATTTCTTTTATTGTATTGTTAGGTGCTGCATGGCTGTCGTCAGCTCGTGTCGTGAGATGTTTGGTCAAGTCCTAAAACGAGCGAAACAAATTCTAAACTCACCGCTATTCTTCTTGGCTGTGTGCATATGATGTTACAATATCCACCACTTCCTGATTCAATCATGTCATCCAATATAAATTGGGGGACCTACAATAAAGGCCATTTGAAAGCACATAAGGAAATGGCCATCAAATATCACATCACCACTTGAGAATAATATGGTAAAAATCAGATTCAATCAAGCACGTCACAACCCATCCACAATCATGTTTTTTAAATCATCAGAAAGCAGACATTCTTTCAGAAAACTAGTATAACTTTCACCTGAGTTGTCTTGCCAGAACCTGTTTCCCCACAAACAACAAGAACATTATTCTCCCTCAGCAGTTGCAGAATCTCACTCTTTGAAGCAGCAATAGGCAGCGCAGCTCTGGCTCTCAGCATTTCCTGAATGATACAACAACATTGTTTATGTATACTGAAGTTTTATTGATTGCAGAGAGGGAAATCAATAGAGGTTTTGCTATTAAATAATCAACAAGAAAGATTGCAAAGTCTCTGTGTCAAAACATGTCTATGAAAAACATTGCAACTCTTTTTATGGCATATTCATATTTTCCTGCACATGCTCACTTGTATGTTAACTTCCTAGCTTCTTGTGATATCAAGCCAATGATGTGCAAAGTGAATTACACCAGCCAGTTTATTGGTTGAACCAGGAACCACACCGAGGTCTAAACCTCAAAGCAGTTATGGTCAGAAACAGGGTCATGATCCGGGCAGTAAGACAGGTCAACTAAACCAAGAACCTATTTGGCTCTGTTTATCAGGGGAGAAATGCCCAAAAAAAAAAAAGAAAAAAGAAAAATAGCAATAGCAGTAGGGTTCAAACCAATAACAGTACTAGATACATAGTGCCAGTATCCAGCCATCCCTCACTTTCACTAAGGTCTCAATCAACTCAATAGATGACCAACAAAAATGTGAATTGAATACATCATAAGCTTTATGAAAGGCTTGAACAAGAGCATTCCCTGTTCTTTACGTCTTCTGCTCTCCATGTTTTTACTTGACTCTGTTTTCTCTCAATTTTTTTTTCTTTTGATGATTTCACTCTGTGAGAGGAAAAGTATTTTGTATTATTCAATAATGTTCAATATGCAAATAAAAAATAAACCCTAAAGATCCTAAAGACTAACCCCTATACTCTAACACACTATTAATTGAAGACAATTTCTTCGAATTCTCTAACTTGAAGTAGAGTTTTGATGGAGCTGATGAAAGTGGGATAAATATAATGGAGCAGAAGTTCTGAGCATTCAGGGGGAGAGATTAGATTCTTTTCAAGAACTGGTTTGTTTGATGGGACGATGGGCTGACAAGTCACATAGGTGGGGGAAAGAGAGAGGTGGCAAAGAAATCGTATTAAAATAAGAAGCAAGAAAGCTAAAATCCAAAAAGGAACTTTCCTTGGTATATATGCTGCAACCCGGCAATAGATAAACCTCTCCGATTTTGAAATCAAACAATAAAAAGGTCCAATATCATCATCACAAAAGCTTGGAAAAATTTTCTGTAGTCTGCCTTCCCAAATAATATATCAACAAGTCAAAGCCGTCATAGATCCTCCTTCCACTTAAATCTATTGCAAATCCTAAAGGATTATTTACTCGGGTGCAAAGAATGTTCACTCCAAGTATGTGAGAACATTTTTGCATGCAGATCAAACTTTTAACTATGAAAAGGAAAAGGGAACGACTAAGAAGCCAGTACTGTATTCATCCTCCAAAAAGACAATCGTTTCCACAAAAAAACAATAGATTTGAACCATGAAACTGATACACACTATGAAGCTTGCAATCCTTATGATCGATTTTAGTGATGATACCCATTATTAGTCTAGATGAAGATGATAAGTGGACAGGCACTATATTACTGAAAAATAGGGTGCAGAACTGCAGATATAAATATTTCAGACCAGATATCAACATTTGCTTAAGAGTAGATAAGAAAAAACAATCTACTGACCTTGTATTTCTGCATTTTCTTTCGACTCTCATGCTCCTTTCTCAGGTAAGAACTCTCTGCTTCTTTAGAGAGCTCTACTCCTGTATATTGGTAAAGTTAGACCATATTAAATATCTCTGCCATGCTCTTCTCCATTCATTGAGATCCCACTTTTTCATGAGATAATAAACATCCTTAATCAATTGATGTGAAAGCATTGATGTATGATTTGTTATGACAAAATAAGATCGCTAAAGGAGCACCTGCTTTTCTATGCATAGAAGTCCATGGCACCAAAAATCTCTAAGGCTGATTAGCTACATCCATTATCGCGAAATATCAGTAGCACTAGTTACAAGTAAACAACCGCCCATCCAAAATTCAGAAATTCAAGATGTGCACAGATACATTGACATGCTAGTACCTGATCAGATATTTTCAGCCCATCTGCAATCTAAAAGTTTGAAAATGCTCAGACATACTGACAAGCTAGTAATCTTAGTGATCCCCTTTAGCCACCGTGACATGTAACAATCATACTATTAAATCATAGTTTCATAGAAAATTTGAATGGAAAAATCATGGGAAATGTTTCTTTTCTCCTCTGGGCCTATCCTGCCAAATTTGCATTAAGCAGGGAAGTTGGAAAAGTTCTCACAAAGAAGAGTATGAAGATGGGGTAGTTATCAAACAGAGAACTCAGCATCCTCTCTATTCTAAATGTCCCAAAATCAAAAGTGTTAAAAGACAACCAATGCATCATGTGGCACATCAAGCAGTTCAAATTCTCACATCATCATCAGTTCTACATGAAATAACTACAATAATCGATCTTAAAATCTCAAAGTCATGTCTGGTGCAAAAGGCGAGAGCGCTATGGCAGAAGGGAACAGGGTGTCCGGCACAAAAGGCCAGAGCATGCAGAAGGGAATGGTTCTTTTTCCCATGTGAAAAACATGTAGCTTTAACTTGTATTATTTCCACCACAACTGACAAAAAGATATAAGGACCCAAATACAGAAGAAAAGATATGCATATACAAAATCATTCTCCAATAATTTCTTTCACCAATCCAAGGTGAACTCGAAAAGTCGATAACATCTACATGAACATTCGACTGGCTGAATAAACCACTCCAACCAGATGAAAAAAATGGTCAGTAGTGAAACACGTAAAACAAAAGCTGGACTTGGCTTGGGCCAGTGTCCGATTCAAGAGAATGTGTTCATGCTGATTTCTTTAGAAAAATCATGAAGTGCGAAGAAGAGAAGGCTGCAAACAACAAGTTCCATTAAGTTGCAAAACATCATTAGAATATGAGAAAACAACACTGGAATATATATGTGGGAATGGGTTGAAGGGTGCCAAAATAGGAACTCATTAGCATACTGAATGAGAGAAGACGCAATTGAAAATGCACATTCAACACAGAAGTAGACTACAGAACGCACAAGAGGAACATACTTTGAGTATCTTCATCACTATGTGCACTCTTGTTTTCTTTAGCATGAGGCTCTTGAGACTTTTCCTTAAGCGATCTATCAGTGACATCCACCACTTCACTTGATCTCAGCAATGAGTTTACAAAATCAGCTCTTCTATCTTCCTCACTAGCTTCACTGTTAATTGACTGCTCCCCTGCATAATTAAAGATGTCAATACAACAAGTATTGCCGGCGAAAAGAATGATTACGAACATCCTGGTTTCAAATGGGCTTGCCCAGTATCGTAGGCATGCTGATTTAGCTAAACATGCACAGTAGAATATGATCCAAAAGACTGAGTCTTCAAAAAGAAACACTTAGAATGGACAAACACTGACCTTCCTTCCACTGCAGAACAAGTGACGCATAAGGCTCTATGATCATAAGATGAACAGGAATATCCGGAAAAAGGTGACACAGAGCGTAGGCTGCAACTTTATTTTGCCCATCCTGTCAAAAGTTGGAAGGAGGTTACACTAGCAAAGAGCAGCACTATTATTTACATGAACTAAAAGCTCTTGGGTCAGACTGAGAATTGACTGAATAACTAAAACAGGCTTCTAATAGCATCAAAGCAGACACTTGATGAATCAACCAATGCTGAAGGAAAGAACATGCAAAATGATGCAAATTACGTATAGCCAAGAGGGTGCTATCAGTGCCCAATGTCCCTCCGTCACAGTATTAGAGTTCAACTGCTAGGGTATCAATGACACCCAGGGCAGTAGGTACATTATCAGATGAATCAACACAACTACTTATATGCTAAATTGAAAGACAAGTACCACTCAAAACAGCTACCTATTTGTTAAATCCCAATGCCAATCATAAGATATAAGGTCTTATCTGATTTTAAGATCATGCAAGATTAGAAATAAAAGTTGAGCATGGCCCTCCAAAACTTAACATAGATCACACAAACAAAAGAATGCTCAGTTTTGAGAATTGACTCTTCTCAATGAAGCTATTCTAGGTAAACAGCTTCCGAGTTTCTCTCAGGAAAGAAATTCTCTCTGGGTAAGCATGATTAGCGCCACATACGGCTCTATTTCTAGTGGTTGGTACAAAAATCAATGTGAACTCTCCATGAGGGATTGATTGTTTGGAACATATCAGGAAAGTCTGGGATTCTTTTAGCAGGGGATCAAATTCCAGATAGGTGAATGGATGTACAATTTATTTCCTCTCCATTGTTTGGTGCAGTAAATCTCCTCTTAGATCTAGGTTTCCTTCTCTCTTCTCCATCACTAATGATCAGAACACATGATGATTTCAGACATTTAAAGTGCTGGTTCTGGATATGTCACATGGGCTCCTATTTTTGGCAGGAACTTTAATGATTAATCATGCTTCTTCCTTCCTCTCTGCCTTTTACAATATCAAACTTGGCAGTTTGGGAGAAAACAAGCATCTTCGGTGTCTCTCCAGCAAAGTCTTCCAGGTTAAAGCAGCATACCAGCATTTTCACAACTAAAGAAACTAACTTACATGCGAGCAGACATATCTAGAAAGAAGCCAAACCCGTGTATTTGGCAACTTTCTCCAACCAAAGTGAAAGTTTGGGAAAGTAATTGCATAAATGCACCTCAACATGCTCATCTCAAAACAAGAATATGCATGTACAAGAGAATAAGTAGGGAGACAGTCAAAGACAGAGAGAGAGAGAGAGAGAGAGAGAGATTGAGATCAAGGTGGAGAAAACGGCAAAGGCACCATAAGTAAATGAAGGAAGGGGCCAGATGGTGGACCAAAAAAGTTCAATGATCCTTAATAACTAGATAGACAAGTGAAGCTGGTTTCAAAATAAGTTTGATGATCCAACAGAATTTTTTTAAAAGTTTGTGTGGGATTTTACTTTTTAATCTTTGTTAATATTTATCCAGTTTTAAGATAAAGAAGGCAAAGGAAATGAACAAGTGTGCAACAAAGATAAGAAATAGTATATAACATTAGCTGATGAAAGAAGGAAAAAGGCAAATCAAGGAACAAATCATTCTGCAGAAGGACTTAAGTGTTTTTCTTCCTTTGTTTTTGGCGCTCTGACCTAGGCAGGTATTGAGAGGAGGATCAAAATTGAACTCAAATCCTCCAGAGCTTCATAAAAGTGGAGCACCAAGTTGACCGAGGCCCCATTCCACATACCAGTCTTTTTTTCTCTTTTACTTTTTAAGGAAAAGCCACTCCTTTCAAGGGCTTACACACATTACCTTAGCCAAATATAATATCCCCACACAAAGAGGCAGGAGTGTGAGAAACCAGGAAAAATGCATACCTCTGCTGATTCCAGAACTTCACCCTGGTTAGGCAGCTGAAAAGTCACGAGTCCTCCAGCTTTTCTGCTTTTGCCTCTTCCGCTGGCTTTACGGACCACACTGACAGCATAAGAAAATACTTTTGATTCTCCAAGTACTTTATTGAACTTTGGTGCTTCCCACCCTGATTTTTGACATAGTTGATGCAACACAGCTTTTGGTATTTTTGGTGGGTCCCCCTGACAAAATCTTGTCTACATTAAAATTTGCAAAAGAACCAAGAGACAAAGTTGCACCAAAAATCTATTATTGTCTAAGGACCAAGGAGCCAACTTGTTCCAAGTAGAAAATCTGAACAATAGGACAGCTGCAAATTCAATGAATTAGCTCTACTACACATGATAGAGTACATATCCATCTAAGAATGAGTAATTCCTTCTCATTAAAGAAAGTATAATTTTTTTCCTCCACAAAAAGTTGTGTTGTCCAGAGAGAACCTCTTTTTCTCTAAATACCTTGAACCTTCTCTTGCAAACTTGGATCAATGCACAAATTTCTTTCAAGTCATATCACCCTATCTGGTAGCACACTCTTCTCAGATGCATACACAAATATCCTCTGTTGATAAAGAATACCCAATTGCTGCCTCTAACAATGATAGACAGAAAGATACTCTTCACGACAACCATAGCAAAGAAAATTATATCACAAGACAATGTCTCTGACTACAATAATCAGTATCCAACCTAGAAAAAAATAAACAGAATCATAAAGTAAAGCAGCATCTGTGGACACCAATTAGATCATGTTTTATCTCATCAATCATCAAGCCACCCTATATCAGACATTGCACTTCTTTTTAATCAAAGTTCAAAAACCTCAGTCTATAATATCATCAACGAGTTAGAAGCTAAACTATAGGCAAACATCATTTAGATCTTTTTTCTTTCTTAAGATGACTAAGAATCGATATCTATAATGTGTAAAAGCAAAGACAATGCAAGCAAGCAGAAACACTTAGAAATGATATCAAAATTGTTGTTCCATTAATTTGCTCTTCATGCACTCAGGGATCAATCAAGCTAGTTCATCTGGAAAGAGCAATATCATGAAAAAGCCAGAAGGAGAAATTTTTTATGGTAAAACTCAAAGTATTAACACAAAATCAAAATATCAGGGAACTCAAACAATGGATCTGAAGCTATCAAGAGTTTCGAGCAAGCTTTTTCACTTCCGTTTTGTTCGTGCTGGAAATAATGTTAATCTTGGAAGTTTATCTGTTCCTAGTGAGCTACATCATGAAACAATACATTTTCCGTATGATAGGTAGCAAATTCATCAATTGATAAGGAATTTTGTAGCATTTAGATAGCACCACAAACAGACCACAAATCCAGCATTACCTTTCTCCAGATACCCTCCAAATTCTTTTCACTGCATAGTTCTCTCATTCTTTCTTGCTTTTGTAGTCTCAAAACTTCCGAAGTGACCAGCTCATTCTCCGGTGCATCATCTGAGAATAGCCCGCCAAGCTCTACTTCTCCTGATTCACCTTCTGTTGTGTTCTCTTCATGAATAGGTGGCGTCGGGAGGGTAGGTGTCTGAAGAGAATCTCGGGGGCCCAGGGAAGCCACCCTCCCGTCAACTTCAGTAACATCCACATGTGCAGACGAAGAAGACGAAAGACTGATATGTGTTGATCCTGTCTCCAGGTGCTCTGAGGGTAGCGAACCAGTCTCATTCTCAGAAACATGTTTGTAAGCAAGGTCCTGTGCCAACATGTCCTCAGATAATCCTGCTTGTGATGGTCAAGAGAACACAATTATTACAACATAATCAGAAAAGAATATAAATCATAAAAGCAATAAACGGACCTAGAGCAGACAACTCTTGCTTGAGGTTACGGATAATTAAGCCTGCCTTTTCCTGGCTGCTCTTATCTCTTTTTTCTTTAGCTCTTGAAGCATCCAAGCGAGCAGCATGGTACTCTCTGGCAATGTCATCATAGGACCTTGGTTCGCGTATCTATAGATTGCCAAAGAAAGACAGATGTGAAGATACAAAAAAGTAAGGGTTGCCCAAAACAGCAGTCAATCTGAAACTCCTTGCACTTAATAAAATCTTCACAACTCAGTACCATCTGATCCTTAAATCAGCTCCTTCTTTGTAAAGGTACTAAAAAGTCACAAGCACGGCCAGAAATGACTTTGTAATCTGAAACTTCTGGCACTTAATAGAAACTTCAAAAAACAGTTTCACCTAAACCATACAGCAACTCACAAGCAATGAACATCTCCATCATGAAGATGACAAGTGAAAATTGCAGGAGAAAACACATACAAGTACATAATTATCTCGTTGAAACTGTGAAAACATTTGCATTACATAATTAAGACCCTCTGAAGGTCTCAACAAACATTTCAGATCAAGACAACAAGGTATTAGCAGTGCCTCAAACACAAAGATTTCATCAGAGCAAGAGAGCCTTTGAAAGAGATTTGACTGAAAACCTTTGGTATAGTGGAAACAGGCATGTGGATGTAAATGCATTGATGGACATTGTAGATGCTTTGTCCTATGTTTGAGCTCCTTTTCATTTGTTTTCTTGAGTAATCATTTGGGTTTATACCCCTTAATGCCTTGTAATTAAATTTATTTACCCAGAAAAATATCTGGTTTTTCCCTGATAAAATATTTAGTATGAAGGATGGTAAGAAAGGAAAAGAAAAGAAAAAACCCATATACCACATCAATTCACTCACAAGTATCTCGTTTCCTTGAGTTTATAATACTCGAAAGTTGTCTCAGCATAGTGGGCAATTTCATCAGCACTAATATTCAATAAAAAGAAAAGCAATTTAAACTGCATTATAAGACAAAGCAATTAAAACTATAAAGCAAAAATATACCTTTTGCAAGTGGCCTTCGTCAACCATGCGATCTTCCCAGGTATCAGAACTATCCTGATGATGCAATACAGCATCAGGAAACAAAAATAAAAAGTTATGACAACCAAAAAAATCTGTGAAGATAACATAGAAAAGTAAACACGTGTAACTCCATACTTTCAGCAGGGGAAAATTAAAATTTGCGACATTGTCAACCACCACCATATAACAAGTCCAGGGGTGATTGATATGCAAGTGGATCAATTCAACGGCAGGCCCGTCAGTTAGAAACAAGCAAATTCCTGGTTGTGAACCAGACAACTTCCACTTTTTCTTTTTCTGTAACAAATCAAATAACAACGTCTAATATAAAATCTCATCTTTTAAACAAGAGAATTAATCTGGTTGAGTGATCACGTGGATGTGTTTCCATGTTGGAGCCCATTGTCCAAATCTTAGTAAGTCATTTTGCTAACTTCTATGAAGAAAGAAAACCGATTAAAAGCCGATTCAACCGTGGAACTGCCCCTATGAGACCAGGGACGTTTTTCGTGTAAGCATACCACTGGTTCCAGCCTATGCTCAAGTTAAATCAAACTAGCTGCGCAACCTCATCTGAGTTTCAATGTCATATGCAGAATTACCAAACAAAAGTTCGATAAATAGAAGAATTCTCTCGGCAAATCCACAAGTATACTCAGAAAAGAACTAAATAGTAGCAGCACGCATGTAATCCAATTTGAAAGGAATACAAGAAAATTTTCCAAATTCAACAGCAAAAGTGATTAAGTTGTTCTGACTTAATTTTTTTCTAATTAATAGGAAATAGAAAAAATCAATAAATATATCGACATCATTAAGCAAAATGCAAAAATAACACAACTTCCAAATTATACTTGAACCAACCTCTTCCTGCTGTTCCACATATCGTTTAATCCAATCTGCTTGGGATTGTTTGTGGGAATCCAAACTCTCATTGTCCCGATTGCCCTTAAGCTTAACAGAATACTTGGCAGCGTCTTCATCGACCCTTGAAGATGGTTCCACTGAAGGTGTCCAATCTTCCCGTGCTGATACAAGGACATTGACAGATCCTCCTAACAGAAAATACACAGCGCAGCATTCGGTCATACAGGATCTAGCTCGCCCATGCGGTAACACAGACTCAATCTACTCAAAAACTCCACGAGCTATGAGTTCACTGGTCATGTTATATTTACCTGTACTGGCAAGTGAAGAGACCCCACTGGAGAATTTCAGAGGAAGCTCGTTCCCGGGCAAATTCAAGCATAACCAATCAAGAGCAGCCTCAAAAGTGGCATTACCCTGCCCATTTTGCAAAAAGGATAAGAAAATCATAAACCCCTGCGCCGCACTAAATTGGTAAAGAGTTTAAAACATCACTGTTTCATTGGAACAACCACTCTTAACAGCTCTCTAAAAAACGTAAGAAAAGGTTGGGCAAAATCTTTTTTTGACGAGCAATAGGTAGTCTCTGAACAGCTACTAAGTAGCGTAGCATGAATGCTTTCGTCTTCGAACAAACCACTCTACTACATTTTAAGAAACCTAGATTAACATAGTAAGCCGAGCCTTCTAAATCAAAGGACCACGCAATCCGACATCATCTTGTGGGTCCGCTCTTATTCTCAGCGCTGATCGACAAAACTCCTGACGAAAAAAGTTATCGAAAGCAGCCAGATCATGAAATTTCCCACTGTACACAGTCCTCGGCGACTGATTACGACGAAACTGAATTGACATTTGGGAATTCACATCGAAACCTTGAGAGCAGAGAGCGCTCGTTCAATCTGGTCGTTGGAGAAGCCCTCGCAGGAGAGCTTCTCGTAGGCGGACTTGAGGCGCTTGGCCTTCTGGGCATCGGAGAGGCAATCCCCGGCGCCGCCGGCATCGGGCTCGGCCGATCGGCCGGAGCCGGCGGCGGCGGCGTTGTTGAGCAGGAGGCGGCGGAGGCGGCTCTCGTTCTCGGCCGACAGCTGGAGCTTCGGACCGGAGGAGGAGGAGGAGGGTTTGCCGCCGCCGCCGCCGCCGCCGCCGCCGCCGCCGGTCTTCTGCTTCGGTTTCTGCGGCTGCTTCTTCTTCGGAGCCATTTTTTTTTCTACTTGCTTTCTTCTCCGAAAACGGAGGGAAAAAGGGAGCGAGGAAGCATTATATACTGTTGCATCAGGAACTTACTTTACGTGAATTACGCGTTAGCCCCTACATTTTTGGCTTAATTTCATTTTGCCCCTCAGCTTTTTGGGTTTTTCATGGGGGATTGTCAATTTATCAACTCGAGTCTAGTTACTTGGAAAAAAAAATTTAATTTCGGTTGAATCGATTTCGGGTGTTTTTCTTGTTAGTAAAGATTGATTATCGAGATGGAAAAATAAAGTGAGAGAGAGATGTCTTGTGCAAGTGATGGGATCCAATGGTCGCATAATTGGAATTAAAATATGGCAATAAAACTAGATGAAAAGCATGAAGTTTCTAGAATTAATTTAAAGAGAGAGCCAAAATGAAGCTAATATAATCAATGGGGCAACTTGTATGAATACACTTTTAATTTAGACAGGATAACGCCATAAATCCTAAATTACGTTTTTTTAGACCAATTCCTTAAATTTTTTTTCCCACTAATATATATTTGCAAAAGTTTCGATAACATAAAAAATAGTTTGGGGAATCAATAAAACAATAACGTGACTTATAATTTTGCCGATATTAATCCTTTAAGAAATAAAATTAAATATGAAAATTAAAAATCATCATGATTCTATGCCTCTATCGACACAGGCAAGAGATTAACGAGCTAGTCCTCCCACTTCACCGCCACACCAACCAACTCTTTTTTTTTCCTTCTCCCCTCCTCTTCTTTTGCTCGTGACACTAACCAGATTCGCTCGCTTCTTGTCCTGTCATTGTACATGTCCGTCACAATTTTTCCTTCCCATTTTGCAAAAAAGTTATTAGATTGGTCCCTGAAGCTGAGATGCTACCTTTGTCTTTTAGTCCTCTGTCCCACAAAAATCCTAATTTCCCCCTAATTTTTCCTCCCTTCTTTGCACCAAACCCAAATAACAAAGAGCCGAAAATCGCCGTCTGCAAACATAACCATCTCCTAGAGAGAGAATTCAATTTCGACTGCGATTCCTCCTCCTTCTTCTTCTGCGCTGCGATCGATTCAGACCATCGATCCTGTCTTGCCCATCCCGACGTCGTGTCGGGACCTGCCTCGCCGTCCGCTTGTTACCCGGCAGCAAAAAAATGCAAACTTTGGCGGCGAACCGGCCCTGCTGCAGGTTCCACCGAACCCTGGAACCGCCGTCTTCTTCTTCGCCGGCCGCCAAGGTCACGCCTTTTCTTCGGTTCTTGCTTTTGCTCATGGAATGTAATCGTGGGTAGTTTTTTATTTTTGCTTCTGCCCCCGTTTTGCTAATGGGGTTTTCGGGAATTGGGCAGAGTTCCAGCTTCCTTGGAGCTCATGTATTGATGTTGAAGGGGATTGGTCCGTTGCCGCGGGCGTCGTGCGGCTTCCCGCGGGTTCGGGGTCCTGCTCCGGTGCGAAGACGAGGTGAGATGAGAAGCACTTTGTATAGAGGCCGCGTATGGTTGGCTAGCTAGTTGATTGCAGAAACAAGTGTGTCCAATAGTAGCGAGAGAAATTCTGTACCGTCCGATTGAATGTCGGTATCTTCATGTTATACAGTGTCGTGGTAGCGTTGGTTTGGGTTGGGTTGGCCATCTCTTTCACTGCGTAAGAGTGAGAGGAGAGATAACCTTGAGGTTTGTTTCCTCTTGGGTTAGTGAAGAAAGAACTTGTTAAGGTCTATCAGTTACTTGGACATGACAGTGAATCTGCGAGGTCTTGGTGGTTTTGGCTTTAGGTGGTGTTCAAGGGGCGCTGCGGTTTTGACAGGAGAATGAACGAAGTGTCACTGTCTATCAAGATGCATCAGAGAAGTCTGCCTTGTTAATTTACGAGTATGGGTGCTCTTGTTGAGATGCATCGAGTTTTGATTTGACTAGGGAAGAAGTTTTTTGGATTGACCTTATATTAATTCAATTAGAGATCTATGAAGATCTTCTAGTTGTCTTGCCAGATAACGGAACATGTTGAACAGTTTTAAGGCGTCTGCCTGATTTCTCAAGTCTTCTATATTTGCCAAAATAAGGCCTTGGCTGTGCAAGAAATAAATTTAGAGGTCCTATCTATGGGATTCTTCAATTTTGTAGTTTAAGCATGGTCTATTTGATATCCAACTGTCTTCTTCTATGGCTTTACCAACCCAAACAGCTGTACACATCTCTTCTTATCTTCCTCTGACAATCTTTGAGAGGTATCTTCTGGAAATGATAGCTACAGAGGGAGCCATCCTACTCAATTTTGAAACAAACTTTCCCCTAATATGCTTCCTATTTAGCCTCAGCATCTTCCTCATCTGGGGCACACTTTTTTCAGGGAAAAAGGATTGTAATTTCTGTGGATTTTGCTAAGTGATCCTCCTCTCTTGACATGTAGTTGTGAAGGCTGTCGCTACGCCCGATTCAATGGTGGAACTTCCACTGATGGTGGAGAATGTTGAGAGGGTGCTTGATGAAATCCGACCATATCTAATTTCTGATGAAGGTAATGTTGCATTGCATGAGATGATGGCAATGTTGTCAGGTTCAAGTTACAAGGAGGATGTAGTTCTTGTACAAGTTCTAAGGACAATGAAGATGGGCATTGAGCGCCGTCTGATGGAGAAAATTCCTGAAATCGTTGCTGTGGAACCGATAGCAGATGAAGAAACTGGCCTTGAGCTGAATGAGGAAAACTGAGAGAAGGTAAATAAGATATTGCAGCAAATGCATGTTGCTTAGCATCATTAACGTTTTTTTCCTTTAGGACTTTTTTTTCTAGGATATTTCTCCTTAAAGAATTTCTTTTTGTTAAATGCTTCAAGTTCTCTAATTAGGTACCTCTTCTGGCTTCTTGGATATTTTCAGTAATGGTGGTATTGGATCCCTATGCTCTCAAGTAATGATTGGCTTGTCCTCTTCCTTTTCTGTAAGCTTGATTTCTGTCTTCTGTATCATTTTTATGATGAATGCTCAGCATGAGGTCCTCCTCAACTTCATGGAACATACACTTCACACGTTGAGGATTAATCGCTGACCTCTTTTGAGTTAAGCCCGACTACATTGCATTGACTAATGATAGGTTTTGATCCTTGTGCTCTCAACTCAAGTGATGGTGTGTCTGTCTTTTTGCCTTTCCTGCTAAGTTCAATCTATCTTTCTATCTATCACTTCAAAGTTGAATAGTTAGCATCAGGTTCAGGTCCTCAAGTTCACGAAGAGCTCGCAAGCTGAGTATCTATTAGTGACCTGCCCAACTGTACTGCAAATAAAATGCAGTGTAGGAAAGACGTATGTGCAATTTATGCACTAAAATAAAGAACTTACCAAAAGAACAGAGAATGTCATAAAAAGGAGTTAACAAGTTGAGATCTGCATTTTGTCAGAGATTCTCTTTATCCTGGGACTGAACTCACACTCTTCTTTGCCAGAGCATTCCTGACCTTCTCTGTCTGTTTGTCCATCTCAAAGTGCTTCGCTTGAACAGGCCCCGATTGCTTTAGCAACCCCATTAGGAATATCCTTATGTGCGTGACCTGGAAATCTGCTGGCTAACATGTTTTTACTTGATTATTTCAAGTTCTTGAAGAGATAAGGCCATACCTTGTTGGTGCAGCAGGCGGATCACTTGAACTGGTGTCGATTGAAGAACCAATAGTTAAAACTAGAATCACTGGTCCTGCTGCTGGGGTCATGACTGTTTGAGTTGCTGTCACGCACAAACTACTGGAGAAAATTCCAGCCATTGCAGCTGTCCAACTTCTGTAATGTCATTGGGTAACGAAAGATGTAAAGCATTTAATTCTTCTTGTAGAAACAATTTTTATCATTAGAGGCATATGCAAATAATCTGTCTACAATTTCAAAGCTCACCTGATCAGTGCAGTAAATTATGTACAGTGAGGAGTCCTCTAATTTTGAAGCAGAGATAGTCATTGGTGTAGCTGCAATCCACCTTGAGCTGCAGCAGGGGTTGATCCTCGGCATCCAACTTCATGATTGTATCCAGGTTGAACACAAGTTCAAAAGGTTGATCTATTCAGGAATGTTCTCGAGTTATTGCCTTCTAATAAACAACAGCAAGATTATGAAAGTAAATATTCTCTCTTTTATTTTAACTGCAATACTCATTGTGGAGTTGATCAACAGCATTAATTCATGGGGGTTAACAGAATTCATATTTACACTTTTTTAACCTTAATGAGTTAACTGGATGTACTAAAACCACAATAATATTCGATGGGATTCTTTAAGAACTCTATGTGATTAATTTTCATATATTTGTTAGGTAGGAAATATTTCCAGAATTCCAACTGTGCTTATCTTTGATTTAGTTTACTTTTACAAGCCAACTTAATAGTTGTAGCAGGGCATATGATAGAATTAAAGGTGGGTTATAGAGTTTTTCCCCTTCTTTTCTCTCTTCAGAGCTGAATTTCCCATATTCTGGTTCTTCCGCTGGGGTCTCTTCTCCCTTTCCTATTGTGGGTCTTAGATTCTTTCATGTTGTTCTTTATTAAGTGATAGACTTGCCAACAAGGTGGGTTGGGTCAAGTCAAAAATAATCAGACTCAAATAAACTTATTTAATTCATTTTGACCCATTTCCATACAATGCAATATAAGAAAACTCATACCCAAACTGAGATGAGAGTATGAAATGAGCGAGGGAGGGATCGAGTGAGGGCGAGAGAGAACTTAAAAACAATCATAAAGGGAGTTAAATAAATAAGTTGTAAACTTATTTAACATCTATATCGTATTGGGCTTCACCATTCCAAATTCATTTACAATCCATTTATTGAATATAATTAATTTATATAATAATTGAACCTGTTGGATATGGATTAAGAAATGGGTCTATGACCCATTTTGATGGCCACATTGATTAGTAGAGCCCGATTTGTAGGAAACTAATTGCTAAGCAAAGTTACAAATTCAAAGCCTATGTAAAATTTGCTTTCTGATTATTGGGAGTACAAAAAGGTTCGAACGAGGAATAGAGGCGGGCTTGGTTTGTCAACCTTTTAGCCCAGCCCGACTCATGCCAACTCACGTATACGCCAGAATTTGAGTCATTCGAGTGATAATTCGGATGCTCCTTCATTATCTTTCAACTATTTCCCCACCGGAGCCAGTTATTCCTCCAACCTCTCCAGGTACAAGCGCTCTAATGGCTACAAGGGAGAAGCCTAACGAGCAAGATGGAGCCTAGGTCGCGGGGAGCATCTAGCTTCAACGCTTCTCGCGTAATTATACGCTCGATCAACTGATTAGTGCAGCAAATTGGCGAACGCAGCTAATCCAAGCCAAGTGGGTCTTGATAAAGATTGCTTCTATGTGGTCTTAAGAAGCATGAATAAAAACGAGACTGATAATGATCCCCAAACTAAAATGCGTTAGGGTTTAAAGGTAGAAATTAAACTTGAAGCTCGATTTCTCCTTCGGATGAACCATATAATCATTCCGGGTAAGGTTTACATCCTTTGTATTTCCACACTCTTACGATTACGATCAGTACATAAATATAACATAACTTGTTGAGATTTGACCTTTCCAAACTATACATGAACAAAGAGAAGAAATGAACAATATATGTAGCAACAAGAAGGAAAGAGATTTGTCACACCTAACCCTGCTTTATCTTAATTGTTATTTGAACAAGTTATGTATTGGTTCAAGTGGTGATAGCATCTCTCGACACATTAGGGCATCCCACTAGTAATTTGACTCAGGCTTATTCATCAGATTCTAATATTCACATACTAAAGTTATCGAGTCCGAATATGTCATATTTTAAATGACTGGCAATTGCCTTTTTAAAACCACTTGATGGCATCTACGTCAATCTTGTGTGTCTACCGTCCATTCTTATCTTCTGCGCCCTGAAATCCACATCGAAGATTGCATTCATCATACATGTATGGTGAAATCTTAACTCCCAAGATGTCAGCAGTAGCATTCTCTAAGGCTACGTTTGGTCGTCCGGATTTCTAATCGGGATAGGACTGGATAGGATAGGATATAAAATCCTATGATTTTTTTATATCCCGTCCTTTGTTTGGTGAATCATAATATTAAAGTCGGATATGTTTACATCATATTATGTACATTTTTTTTTATATAAACGGCATATCATTATAAATGAACTAAATGTTCATAAACAGAGATAGTGAAAATCTCTCGTAGCACTATTACTTAATTTATTTTTATTTTATTTTTCCTCTTTTTTATATTATTTTAATTATTATTTCTTTTTTCCCCTTTCATCATTCTTTAATAAAATTTTATCAATAGTAAATTGTACTAACATACCAAAAATACAAAAATACAAAAATACCTAAAATATATAATAAATATAAATATTTATTTATAGATTGAATATTTAATATAAGATAGAATTAAAGTTGAATATATAAATTAAAATAAGATTAATTAAAAATAAATGTTTATTTTTATTTCTTAAATTATAATTCAAATATTATTTATATTGAAATATAATTTCAATTTTGTTAATTTAATAAGTTTGTTATTCAAGAAAAATAACTTTCCTATTATGAATATTACAAATCCTATTTACCTTTATCCCACCTCCCCCATGGGATAATTTTATCCGGTCTATATCCCCCTTATATCCGACTTTATCCCGTCCCGAGTGAGACTAAACGTAGGATAGGATAAATCATATCCTATCCCGAATTTTATCCCGATTGCAAACGCAGCCTAACTTTATATCAAAATTCATAAACAAAACAATTGCGAGTTCCACGGGATACATTAAATTGACCACATACAGGGCAAAACTGAGGGAGGAAATTTATCTAACCGATAACTCTGCGATTCTTTACCAGATTAATGCTCAGAACATATTTGGCAAGAATACCAAAATTATTCTGGAGCTTAAGAGAAATGGTTGCTGGACGGCCTTCCCATTTCCATTTTGGTTTTAACTTATTCCACCATGCAGCATGACTCAGCATCAACCTCCTAGAGCGCAGCTCCGTTTAATTGTCACATTCAAGTATGCAGAAATCAAAGGATCATTTCTCTAGAGTCTTCTTTTAGCGTCAGTAAAGTCTGACCACAGAATCAGTACCAGCTATGAACAACCAAGGTTACCGTGGATGGAATTTGCAATCCATCACCCCTGCCGATAAGAAGAATAATAGATAAATAAAAATATACCCAGATGTCAGTTTCTTATCTGCATGGCAAAGCTAGTTAGCTTGTAATTAGATGTGCAGACAATGAAAGTGTGAGAGTGGAGGAGGCCTGACCCAGCAAAAAAGTTACGAACCATTTGGTTATAAGATTGGAATATGGCCCTGAGACAGGATGCGATTTTCAAATGTAACAAAATGGGGTCCAAAAATATGTTTTCTTCCCCATCGTAAGGTTTATGCGAGAAATCTCAGACACATATCAGAGCAACTCAATTGAATCATTAATTGAAAAAACAAAAAGGTCAGTTCTCTTTCATTCTGCTTGATGTTGAGGAGAACCTGATGCACCTTCCACATTTATCCAAACTTTGATCTGCTGCCAAGAAGTATCTTGGACAGAGAGACTGCATAGGTTTCACATGGCCCCAGGCTCTAGCCTCATCTTAAAGATGGAAGGCTCAAGACTTTGTCAATAAAGGAACAAATGAATGGTGACATCTAAAAAATCTTATGGCCAGAGCTGCTTTAAGACTTTGTCAACAAAGGAAGAAGCTCTTGCATCACACTAAGCCGAGTGACATACAGCAGAATTGTGGACCTTTAACCGTCCCCAAGCTAATTTATGAACTCTCATCTTGATAACTTCCAAACTCAACCCCCCCCCCCAAAAAAAAAAAAGTTCATGAAACTAGGGATAGGTATTCCTCCTCAATGTCAATAAATATTTATTTTTCATTTCACGTGGCACTTTAGGATATCATCAAATCTGCACAGAAAGAGCACGAACGCTCACCTACTCCATTTGAGCTCACATGCCCTCAGAGAATTTCCAAAGGAACAATGAGAGGGTTCTGGTTGAAATCTGAATAAACCATGCCATGGAACACATAGGCTGTGCAATGATCAGAACACGATGCAAAAAGTGGGTATGAACGATGGAAGGCCACATTTGTAATGTCCTTCAAATGACACCTGACAATCAGAACAAACAAGTAACAAGCTGAAATCTGCCAAACTGTATACATGCAAACAATGAAATAATCCCCTACCGAATTGCCCTAACATACTTTGCAATCTGCAAAATGTTCGGTGCCCAACATGAGCCGTGTTGACATGATAACAATGAAATTCTGATGCAAAATGCAATGAATATTTCAGCATCCATAGGTTGTAAGGTGAATTGCAAAGTAGAAAGAGTATAGGCAGGCTATTGAGTGCTTCAGTTTCCCAACGCAGTGGCATATATTCGTGGCTTCCCCAGTATAGAAAGAAGACACTTAAATTGAACAATCAACAAAATATTAAGGAGAAAAAATAAATAAATAAAGCAGTAGTGCATTGGATAACAGAAACTTGAGTATCTGAAACGGATGTCAGCTATTAGAAATAGTAAGCTGCAATTAGTAAGCACAGTTTGAAGCCAACCGCATCAAGACTAGAAGCCATCAGGATAACACCCCAGTACAGGATCTTATATGCGTTTGAGGAACCAAAAGTAAAAACGCTGCATCATTGTTACCAGCTCAGCCCGAAAGGTATGAGAACTAAAAGAATACTGACTTCATCCCATATTGTCATCCAAATAGGGAAATGCTGAAAAGACTGATCTTTTTGGCCTCCCATTTTGAAGGAGTGAAACATCTCTTTGGTTCTGGGGCATTTGATAGTGGGCGTTTCACGTCATCCCATTTTAAAGAGTCAACATAATCCTGCATTTTAGAAAGAAAAAAGTCACATGGAAGCCCCTTCAATAAGTAAACCTAGGTTTATATATAGCACAATGATGACAAGTGGCACAAACCGGATATGGATCAAATCCAGCATGCGGTGCTCTTCCTTTGGGTAGTCCACGAATAAGTCTCGTTTCATCTTCTGTCAGCTCTACTACCTCATCATTGTTCTCATCATGTATCTTGCGCCTGAATGAAATCAAATTAAAGCAAAAACATATAAACTTCAATCTAAAACCAATTAATCAAAGTGACGAATGAGTTTCCTCGTAGTAGTCCTTCTATGCCTCAGAACCAATAGATGTACAAACAACCTTACTCTTCTCACTAAGAAGCAGGAAATAAATCACAGTGAAGAAACAAAGAAGGCAATTAGCACGTACCTCGTGCTCTTGTGAGTCACTTTCTCCAGATTCCAAGTCCTATCTTCAGAATTTCCATCCTCAGAGAAATCCTACTACACGCACAACGCATCAATCGATCTCGAGGAGGCGAATCGACACGGACAAGAGCCACGGAGGAAAAGCTAAAGCCAAGAACTCGTAATCGGAGCCGGAATCAACAGGCGAGGTGCTCCTTCCTTCGCTTGCACCTCGGCCTCCTCGCGCTTCAAGCCGTGAGCCTCCGTCTCCTCCTTCTTGCCCTTCGTCTTCTCTTTCTTATCGCCCGCTCCCATCGCTGCTCTCTGAAGAAAGAAGGAAACGGCGGAGAGCTGGGAAGAAGAGGCCGCCGCCGCCGCCGCCGACGGTTGAAGGGGGCACAGGGTTTAAAGGCGGGAGGAGGGAACGAGAAAAGGGGCGGCTCTGCGTCCGTGCCACTATCCCCTTGCGTTGGCATTTAAAAAAAAAAAAAACTCAAAGAAAATGGAAAAAGAAAACAGAAATATTTTGTTGATTTAGGACCTACTACCAGAGACAAATGCAAAAATAATGCATAATATATATATATATAAAGAACGGCAAAACATAATAATAATAATAATAATAATAATAATAATAATAATAATAATAATAATATCCATTATTACATTTTCCGTTGAAGTTGCTAGAAATTGCCAATTCGAAATGTTTAGTATTTTGTTTGATTTTCAGACCATTCAAAATGATGTTGCTTTACCATTTCGTCGTATTGATTTCTCTGTTATGACTTACTGGGTCGTCGAATCTCATGTTAGCTTACGAGGTGATTACTTTTTCTCTCTTAAGTAAAAGCCGATATATTATTTGAGAGAAATGAAGATATTTTTGTGACTAGTTCATTAGAAAGATTTACATAGTAGATAGCTAATTGAGCAGTAGAACCCGCATCCTATGATTATCCAGCACTGTTGATAAGGTATCACTTACTGCAGAATTAATAATTGGTGTGAGATTTTTCTACAATGGTTCCAATTGTCATGCGAAGAATGAATAATTTAACTTTTTCAATAAATGACTGCATGTATTACTCGAAATAGATAGCCAATAAAAAAATACTTTCATTACTGATGACGGTTTTTATCTAAACATTTTCATAAATGATAAAAATGTTTTTCGTTTATTTATTTTTGTAAATGATTTACATGACTATTTTTTAAAAAGTAATTTCTAAGTCAGTCGTCTTCTGCGAAACAAACGCAAGTTAGCTCATTAGACTCGCAAAATAAGGTCTATCTCTTTGGAAACTCGAGATTGACCACCCGAAGCGAAGGCAAAGCGGGAGAGAATCTGTCTGCCAAACGCGGTGGTGTTTAAGGTTTGAAGAATCCTTGTGTAAAGTACTACCGACAAAACACTTCTTTGCGACACCGGCAGTCGCAAGTCGTCATAGAAAGGATTTTCCGAGTAATGTCGTCGCCAGTCGTCTATGATTGTGCTCTGAACGTCCATCGTCAAGCAAAATCAACGGGCGTGAATATCTTCACTTGCGACACCATCAGTCGCTTATCTTCTGTCGCCTTACTCATCCGACTCGCATAGGTGTTTAGCAGCGCTACTGATACCGCTACACAATGCGACTCGGTTTTGGCTTTGTGTAAGTATTAGCAGCAGCACCTGTATATCTTCCAAAGTGCATCGTGGAATTGCCATCGAACCCGATTGTCATCAATGACATAATTACAAGCCAATAAGGTCGCAAAATAAACTTTAGGATATTCCCACTCTTCCTCAGGTTCTAAAATCCATCGCTATAAACCAAAGTGGAAAATAACACCTATAGGAAAAGAAACCGCAAATCTGTCTGAAACAACGGATCTGGCAAGGCTACCAACATAATCCAGATAGAATATTCCTGATGAATTCTACCCCATTGATCTTCTCCAAAAGCCGGATCTCCTCCAACTCAGGTGCCTCTAGTCGACCTGAGCACCGGCTACCAAGAACTAAAGCCCGAGTTTGGACAGATTCTCCTCCCCAAGTTTGGACCGAAGCTCCTGCCATTTGGAATTCACTTGATCGTAAATCTTAGTAATCTGAGATACCTGAACTCTGCAAGCCCCCATCTGCACGATAAAAGTTTCAGTATATTCAAAAAGGTACTCGGGAGTGATATCAAGCTATGATTAATGGAAATCAACAGCAGCATATTTCTTCACTTGACATTAGGATGTGATTGGGGGGAAATAAATATTTTTGCATAAAGCAGCTCCGTATTGGCTATTTCCAAAATTAGGACTTACTGCTCTCAGCTGCTGCTGCACAGGGCTATCAAGCAACTCTTTAGGACCGCAAATGTCTATTGCATAGCTGTCTACAACCATTTCTCCATCACGTCGGTGAAAGACTTGATGTATGGCAGGCTCCTGTTAGTGCATGAGCAAAACACTTGCTTAAGTGAGAATGAGATAACTACACTTTAACCTTCAAATCGAGCTGGACCTCAACTTGGAGTATGACAAGAAAGGGCTCACTGCATTACCTCCAAACCAGAGAGTGTTAATTGACTGAATACTTGCTCAGCGACTTCCTCGAAACTACTCCCACTCATATACCCTGTCACCTGTAACAAGAATTAACACCGATTATAAAGCTGTCATCATGAGACTTGGATAAAGGAGTGATCCCAAGTATGTATCTGCAGTATCTGACCCGAGTACATTCTAAAAGGCCTTGTGCTGCACTTACCGAATTTTCTCATATTATTTCTCCCAAATTTTTATTGCAGCAATTTACTACTTAGCTACTTAGCTGTTGAATAAAAAATAATACTTTGAAAATGAGATAAGGTACGCTTATGTGCACAGAGTACTAACCACGTCCCATCTGATTGACACTGCTAAATTAGCTTCAACAGAAAACTTGCCCTAACATAAGTCACCCAGTTAAATTTTGTGTTTTGATGAGTTCCACTGATAAATCTTTTCTATGAAGCTCAGTAACATACTGAGTGAAGGGGGATGGCAACAGCAGATGCAGCTTAATTCTTGTAAACTCTAAAGGAAGTATGACCGGATGCTGGACAGGAAGTTCATCATCATACATACAATAATCTACACACCTTGAACTGGCCAACTGCTTTTAAATGTTCCTCCAATCTTTTAAGAATCTCATGAGTTGTGCCAAGAGCACCGACCCGATAGAGTAGTGACTTCCTGCTTGCCACAAGAACAGCCTGAAGGATATTCAGCCCTACAGTAAGAGTAGTTCGAAAAAGACAGAATGAAAAAATATTGCAACCTTGCCAATGCATTCAACACCCACCTGGCTTTCCAACGCTATCCCGCCATCAATTTCTCTCAAGTTATTTGCCCGTAGTGTTTCTCCAGTATTTACAAGGTCCAAAACAACATGAGCAGTACCCATCTGGATTTCCGAAGAAAAGAAAAAAAGTCAATTAAAGATCACGCAGACACAGCATCAATACTATAATGCCAATACCATCAATTTGCGTCGGTTTAATTAAATATGCCATTGCAGATGGGGTGCCACATGCCAAAATATAATGGCAGTCATACATATATTTCTATTCACCTAAATTGCAGCTTCTAAACAAGTACATGAATTGAACTACAGTTGATATACTTATGAGGTTGCTTTCCTACTGGCTTATTCAAAAAAAATTTAACAAGATGAAGCAAATGTCTGTAGAATTATTTTCTTCAAAGAAATAGAATTTTTAATCATTCAAATGAGAGAAAATCCAGTATATCATGCATTGATCACATCAACAAATCATATCACAAAGTGAATGGCCCACAAGATCTACAGACAAGGACAGAAAGATCCAACCATTGCATCATCGAAGGAAACTTCAAACTTTTTTAAAAGGATCCTGCAGCTAAAACTACAGTGGCTTGATGTAGTCTCAAATATACATTTCATCATCTTTTGTTTTTTAAAACAAAATTTGAAAGGGTCTGAACCTTTTTCGAACAGGAAAATGAAATGGTTTACATGTCTAGATTCTAAATTCTAGTTCAGCACACAAAATTGATCCCTCCTTGACATAACTCTACCAGAATATGGGTTCCCCGAACCCTTCTCTTGAATCTTTTAAGAGAGCTTCCACGGTCATATAAAACTCCAGTATTAGTTTAAAGAGAACATGTGCTTGGTGAAAAAATTCAACATGGCAATCACTAAACATCTGCCAATACAGGTAATAAGTTGGTAGACTAGAAAGATATGAAATAACTGAATTGGTAAATTTACCTTGGGTGCTACCTCCACTGCTCCTTTAGGAGAAAAAAACCTCACATGCTTCAGTCCCTTTTCTTTCATAAACTTCTGCCCCAGCTATAAAGACACAAGAAAGAAACTTCAACTTAAGCAGTAAATAAAGGGCAATCACTCTGGCACCCCATAAGGAAATTTGCTATTGAAGGTGGAAAGTTGGCACAATAAACAATGACATTTCAGATCTGAAAATGCAGAAATACCTTGGGGAAAGAAGTAGCAACTACGAGTGGTTCCTTTTCATTCCATTTGGGCATTTGTGATAGCTCCATCACCGAATTGATCTTCTCAAAGTCCTCATGTTCTTTGGGAATCTAATAGAAGATCAAAAGAACATATCAAAATAGCAATGAACCAATTGGAAAAAATTCCATCGGTATATCAAAAATTTGAGAGCATGAACTTTCTTACTTCGAGAGACAAGTAGCAATGCCCATAACCAAGAGCATTGTGAACAATAATAAGATCTTCTTTACCCTGAAAAAGGAGCACAAGCTCTTTTAAAATGGTCTACTATATCAAGTTAGTGTTGTGAAATCAACATTCTATGATATCATGAAGTTGAAAAGCTTGATGAAAATATATATATAAAACACTGCAAAAAGTTCAGAAAAAGCTCTGATGTATGAAGTTGAAACAATCAGGTAATTTTTATCTCTGTCCAGCATTCCTCACATGGTGACCACTCAATCATCATTCTATGATTTCTAAGTCATAGTTTTCCATCCACGCATCCTAACAAACACAAAAAATATGAACACTCTAACAACCTAAACTATCTAAAGACATCAGAAGTACATACCAAAACTCAACATTATCCAGTAATTCCGAATCCAAGCCATTCTTCTAAATTGTTTCCATGGAAAGGAGTAGACAACCCAAGTAGGGGAAAAAAAATACAACATTTTGTTTGATAAAGCGCTCTGGATATTCCAATTCATCCAAAGCAGGGGAAAACCGTGCAATAAATTGTTTTCACAGCTTCAGAGTATAAATCTTCAATAGCAGACGAAACACTAACAAAGAATGATGAGTAAAAGATCCAACCAATGATCAAATATACTGCATACAACATCTTCTGCTTACCTGCCCATATTCACTAACTGTGTCTAAACCCACTATTCCCATGTCTAGATCTCCAGACAGCAATAGTTTTACAATGTCCTCTGTGTTTTGAAAGTAGACTTCCAAATTAGGGATCTGCAAAATAAGTTAGCCACCAAATCAATTAAGAACAGTATGCAGTATATAGAACTAACACCTGAAATAACAACTATGTACAGTAAAAAAAAATAAAATTGAACAGTGCCGTGGAGATTTTCTTAGTTACTTTAATTACTTTTTCATGAAGAGTTTTCTATGTTACGTGAGCGAGAGCGAATCTATCTAAGAATAGAGAAGCACTTGTCTAGCTCATCACCACGGAAGTACTCTAAGACACAGACCTTTTCAACCACAGCCTTTGAGCAACTAGAGTGGGTCATTTCTTCTTCTTGCGTCTTGCAAAGAAGGTGTCAGCATTATGCTTTGGGTTCAAAACATCAGCACTTTGTGAAAATTACACTGTATCTTAATTAATACAGAGACCGCTATTTTACATTGATTTTGTGAAGGGTTAGTACTCCTTGGTTCCCTGTCCACATATCTCAGATATGAGGACTAAAGAATCTCTCTTGCTAACATATCTCTAATAGTTCTGAAAATCAAAATTGAGGTCGAAGTGAATTACAATAAGCGAACTCAAAATGTCCTACCACCATGTCTATACCAAAATAAGGCACAAATGGTCATGAAATTTCCGTACCTGTGGAATTTGTGCAAATAATTGTCGAGGATTATCCAGCGGGACCGGCAATTCGCAATCCTTCAGAAACAAAGTTGAAGAGAGTTATTATGCAGATAATAACCAAACCAGGAGTATCCTAGAGCGGCATGCCAGAGATTTAAGCCATTCATTGTCAAATTCAAATGTGATAACACCATGCATGCACGTCCATATTCACTCAGTTGTCTGTACACTTCACATTTGAAACCAATTCTTCAGCAGCCAAAACCACAATGCAAGTCGTGAAGAGCTAGCAACACCTTGAGGAAGCAGAGAGTGTCCTTGTGAAGGCGCTTGTTGCTTGGCAAACCAAGCCAAATCCCTCTCCGCTCGCCATCTGGTCTGCCATTGGAGTCTGTGACCGCGACCGCAGACGGCAAAGAGCCATGGCCACGGATGATCCTCGAGGGCGCAGATGTGTTCACGGAGACACTAGAAGGCATGTCTGAGGATGGCGAGAGGAGCTGCTGTAAACCATGGGATGACGAGGACGCCACTGGGACAGCGAGTAGAGCTCCGGGAGATTGCAGCTTCAGAGAGAATGATGGGGAGAGAGTGAAAAAGAGTGGGAATTTGTGTACATGGAAGCTGATAAATGTCACTTTTGTCCGGCAACAGCATTACAAAGGTGAAATCGACTACAAGCTTCCTCGTAGTAAGTCCATCTATGCCTCAGAACCGATACTAAATGTACGAATTATTTCACTCTCCTCACTAAGAAGCTGAAAATGAATTACGGTGAAGAAACAAAGAAGGCAATTAGCACGTACCCCGTGCTCCCGCGAGTCCCTTTCTCCGGAGCTCACATTTTCAGATCCATCCTAATCACGACACCAAGAAAACGTGATCAAGCCTTCCCTTGGGGGACAAATACAAGCCTTTCGCAGACAAGCATAACAGGTACCTGATCGGAATCCAGCAACTCATAATCATCGGGACCTGGATCCTCGGAGTAATCCTACCACACAACGCCATCAATCTCACGACGCTAATCGAAAGCAAAACCAAAGGTTGGAAAAAACAGCAAAGCAAAAGACCTCGTAATCGAGTTCTGAGGCATGGGCGGAGCAACTGAAATTTCCGCCGCGAAAACCCCCGCCGACCAGAGCTTCTGACCAGCGCTTCACGGCTTGAGCCTCCTCATCCTCCTCCTTATCATTCTCATTCTCCTTCTCCTTCCCATGCTCTTCCTTGTCGGCCGCTCCCATCACTGCTTCCTGAGAAGAAACGACGCAGGCTTGGGTGGAAGAACCGAAGGGAAGAAATCGCCGCCGCCGCCGCCGACTGCGCGCGCTTAGCGATAGGTTTTAGGGCACAGGATGAACAAGAAAAACGTGGTGCGACCATTTTATATTGCCATTTGCCCAAATATTGAGTGTTTAGGAACAGCCATTGAAACTTGCTTTCAAGGAATGCTAGCATTCCAATGGCTTTCAGCATTTTCGAAATGCCTTGTTACTATTTATGAACTGCTGTTTATCTTCTTCTGCGGCAGTGTAGACGAGCTTGAGAGGCCGGCGAGTCACAGCTGAGGTCGGCGAGATCGCAGCGACCATCACCGGCTAGTCGTGCGACCTTGGCGAGTCGCGGCGATCACCCTCGAGGCGCGCGACCCGACGAGTCACGTCGCATGACCTCGCGACGACCAGATCTAGTCACGGCGAGGTCGCGCGACCTCCCGGCTACTAGAGGTGCGTTTGTTTGCATTTCTATTTAAAAATTGTTTAGGGAATAGAAATAGAAAAAGTGTTTACATTTTAAACAATTTTTGAATAAAAAAACGCGTTTGATAAACTTGTTCGGAAATAAAAAATAAATAGAATCACGTTTGGTAAATTTGTATAATTTTTTTATTTCTTTTTTTTTCTATTTTTTCTATTTTTTTCTTTTTATTTTTCCTTTTTTCTTCTTTTGGCCGGTCGCCGAGCCCCTCGGCCATGGCCGACGAGGACGGCGGCCTCGCCCACCACGGCGAGGCTCGGCGGCCCGGCGAGGCTAAGCTCGCCTAGCGGTCGGCAAGGCATGGCCTCGCCGGCCACCGCCAAGCGACGTTGACTCGCCCGGATCCGGCGAGGCCGAGCCTCGCCTTGGCCGGGCGAGCTCGGCCTTGTCGGATCCGGGGCGAGATCGAGCTTGTGGGCCGGGCGCGAGGTCGGCCTCGCCTAGCTACGGCGAGCCTTGGCCTCGCCTGAGGGGACGGCGAGGGGGCGGCGAGTCTCGCCGTGGCCGGGTGAGGCCACCCCCTCGTCGGCCGGTCGCCGGCCATGGCCCAAGCCGGCGACCGACGAAAGAAAAATAAGAAGAAAATAGAAAGTGTTTCTGATTTGTTTTGTAAATAAGAAACACAAATTTATTGTTTCTTATTTCGTTTCTTTTTTTTTTGGGAACAAAAGAATAAAAAAGAACAAAAACGCACCCAAACTCGTTTGTTCCTTTTGTTCCGGGGAACAAAAAATAGAAATTTTTGTTCCCGAGAACATAAATAGGTGCCAACCAAACGCACCCTAGATCCGGTCGCACGGAGGTTGGCCAACCGGATCTCGGTCGTCGAGGCGGAGGTTGAACGACCACCCGCGACCGGATGGGTCGTGCGACCTCCGATAGACCTAGATCTAGGTCGGGCGACCCTCGCCGGAGGTCGCCCGACCTTGAGATCCCCGGCGGCCGCCCGCTTGGCCGATGAACTTTTTATTTTTTTTTAATCACCAAAGTTATTTCTTTTTTTTGGTGAAGATCACCAAAGTTATTTGTAAATGTGTAATCCTCCAAACACCATTTTACTCAAAGATACTTATAAAGGGCTTTCAAACTATAATTTATCAAACACAATTTGCATTTTGGAAAACACCTTCAATTCAAAGGTAATTACATTTTCCTAAAGATTTTTCCCAAAAGCTTTCCCAAACGCACCCAAAACATAAAAAGAAAAACAAAAGTAAAATGAGCGAAGCTCGAAAATTACATTGTCATTTGCTAAAAAGAAATGATTCACTTCGATCCCCCGATAACAGCAAACCACTCAGGCCTATCTAATGCAAGATTATGGGAAATTTTCAAATAAGGATTCGGAGTGAATCTATTTTTTCATATAAGAACTCAAAGTGAACTTTATTTTAAATAAAGACCCAAAATAGATCCATTATTTCAAATAAAGAATCGAAATAAATTTTATGTCAAATAAAGATCCGAAGTAATTAAATTAATTTCTATTAAGGACCTTAGCTTGCCGGAAGACATTTTCGGCGATTAAAATGAGGGCAATATTGTCGAAATATGCCATTGAAAAAAATGGAACATTCTAAATTAATTAATTTTAGGTTATTCATTTAGATGTTTGCATTTTCTTCTTTCTTCTCCCCACTGCTCCTCAACCAAATTGCTACTTGGTCATCGTGACAACTCAATTCTCATCACTCCTCGCCTTACTCGACCAGCGAAGAATTTGGGTCTCCACAAACAAATAATGAAGTATTTGGTTTTCTTTTTATTTTTGAATTCATGCCTCAATCGGCAGAGAATTTGGCTCTTTGACTTTGTGGAGGATGGAAACAAGGAATGGGGAGAACTTTGATCTTTAACTTTGCAAATGATGGATACAAGAATGGGGTATACAAGAATGGGGTACCGTAAAAAACCTAGGGTTTTTTTTTCTGTTTTAGGATTTATTAATTTTCCCTAGATTTTTTTTGGACAAAATTGAACAAACTCCAGTCATAAGAAATGTCACATGCTTGATAGCTACCAAATATATGGCTGATCGGCAAGCTCGGGTCCTTATTCGGAATTGATTCAATCACTTTATATCATTATTTGAGATAACCGATCTATTTTAGGTCTTTATCTTATACAAAGTTCATTTTGGATCTTTATTTGAGAAAATTGGTCTACTTTGTTGACACCTAAATTTTTGCAAAAAAAAAAAAAAAATCATTTCCGAAAAAATGGGAACTTGTTTTTCCACAAAAATATTTCATATCAAATTCTTGCATATAGATTATCTAAGTGTTTAGTATAGTTTTTTTTTTTTTTTTTAATGGAATGTGTTTTTCCTTTTAAAAAAAATGATGAAAGTTGGGGCCAATGATCTAAATGTGACTAGCCAAGCCTAGGAGGTTAAATTGGAATTAAAATGGCAAGTTGGGGCCAAAATGCAATTTTCAAAAGTTGAGGGACCAATTCGTGAATTTCGCAAAATTTTGCTCGAACCCTTAAATCATCATCTTGGTCACCAATTAAGTTGAAATTGAACTTGGGCCGAGTCAATAAATCAAATTGGGCAAAAATGACCAAATTTGCCTTGAATTGGATATTTTCAGATAAGAAAATAGTTAACTTTAAGGGACTTTTTTGCAATATTGGGTAGGCACAATTGCAAAATCCGGTCAAGATCTTAAACTACTATACATGTGCTTACTAATTGATCAAAAATTATAGCCAAATTGATGGATTAAAGCACTTAAACTAGTTACCAAAACCCAACCCACGAGTAAGTCTTAATTCAGAATTGTTGAGTAAGCAACTTGGTGGCCCCACCATATCCTCCTCAGCTGCTTAACCAGCTTGATATTTGCATGTGATGGAAGACCATCATTGGTACTGCAAGTGGACAAACATCGGTCAGAGATAAGCTACTAAAGGCAAGGGAAAATCGCACCAAATCCGGATACTCAATAGCTGCAGAAGTGAAAAAATTGACTAAGTTAGAGAGTGAGTAAAGTAGCCTTGTTGACAGGCTTGGTAAGTGGACAAAATACAGACCAACAATCCTCTAATTGAGAGGATAAGATCACTGAAGCAAAGTCTTTCGAGGGATGAGAGGTAAGAGATGAGAAGGAGAGGAGAGAGCTCACGGTCATCCTCCAAAAACACCCTCAGAAGCAACTCCAGAAAAGAAAACCCAGAAATTTCATACCGACCTAGAGAGAGAAAAGTGAAATTTTCATACACCTACGTCCAAAATTAGTCAAAACCTTCAAATAGAGAGTGAAACTCTACTCAAAGATCTTTCCATTCATAGGTCGAACATCCCAAATGGAGTTCGGGAAGGTCTCCTAAAGCCTCCCGAAAACCACCCTCCTGGCGGGCCAAGAAAGTTCAAAAATTTTTCTAAGTGTTTAGCCCAATTGGTCATGGGTGAAGGAAAGCAAGTGTTTTTGAGAAAATTGAAAGACAAATAAGGAAAATATTGACTTTCAACTCAAATTAGAATACAAATAGTTTGGTTTGGTGTTAAGTTTTCCAACAAAAGAGGTCCTAAAGTCTAATTTTAGAGGTTAACAAAAACCTTCGTTATCAATTCTTGTTTTTGTAGATCTCATTTTGAGTTTGAAGGAGTCAAATTCCACGTGCTCCCTGAGGATAATTTCTCGGTTTTCTTGGCCAAGAACCACTTGAAAAAGAAATTAGGAAGAAAGGTAAGTATTATAGATGTATTTTTGTTTGATTTTGAACGTGTTTTAACAGTGAAAAATCAAGAGGAAAACCAACTTGGAAAACTGATTTCTGAGGCTGAAATTTTTTTAAGTGTTTGAAGCCTCTTCAAGAGCCATATATGTTTGACTTGCTACTCCCCTTCACATGTATTTTCTACTTTTGTGACCTTGTCATATGGGAGTATGAATGATGCATAGGTTAGCTTGGTTTGGTCTTTAAACCCCGTGTGAATTATGAGATTGTCTAAAACTTTGGCAAAAAACCAAGCTTATCAACATTAATTCATGGCTAGTTAGTGTGGACTTTGCATGTGTGCTTCTTGGAGAGGTCGTTTTAACGTGTTCAGTTAGTTATTCTCTATTATGTTTGTTGCATTTAAAAATTCATGTTATCTACTTTTACTAGGATCAAGTAATGTTTCCCTTAGATCTTATATATGATGAGTGTCAGGGCTTGAATATGGGCATGCAACCTGTTTGCTTAACTTGAGTTCAAATCCATATTTCAAAATCAGCTCAACCCACATATTTGAGACCGATTTCAACTTAGTTATTTTGTGTTTTAAGCTGTGATTTCTATCTAATCTTGCTTCTTGCATGTGATAGTATAATCTTGATACTTTAGTTCTGCATGAGATTGCTTATGATTTGAGTTTGAAGGCCGCAAACATGACCTGAGGAAACTGGTTTTGGGTGATTTGATGCATGCCAAGTGTTCGATGAAATGCACAAACCGAGTTTCGATCTTGAAACGGTTGATTTGAGCTCGATTATTGTGATATTCATGTGATGTGTTATTCCATGTTAGCATAGATCGGTATTATTAATATATATATATATATATATATATATATATATATATATATAATAAAAATCTGAAAATTTCAAAAATATAAATAAATAAAAAAAATGTTACATAGTATCAAATTAGGGCATAAATGACATTTATTAGATTTTCCTAATTTTATAAAGTCATTTTCCTAACTTGATGCTATTTTGATATTCTATAATCATTTTTGTAAATAATCTATTTTGTATAGATTAAAATTAATTAGAGTAATTTCATGCATATTTAAATTCTCATTTTTCTTAGGGGTCTTGTCCCGGGCGTGATAATAAGACCATGTAATATTATTTGCCCGACTTATATCGGATCTTTCTTTTCCGCATTACTTTCAAGTTATTTCAATTTCTTGGATGTTATTTACCGCACCGCTTTTCAATAATTTGAGTATAATTTTATTTTCTAAATTATGTTAGGATTAGTCTAGAGATTAAAAAAAAAAAAACCTACAAAAACATTTGCATGGACACTTAGTGGTTTCATAAATATTATAATTGGTAATCAAGATTGTGTGGTCATTTAGATAAACAACTTTTCAAGTTAGTGGTACCACAAGGGAGCTAATAGAAATATTGACGTAGACAAGTCCCCGTTCCTAGAAATCTCTGGTTGCGTAGGAATTGAGACAACACTCCCACGTCTCGATTGGTTTCTAACCGACCCCAATAAGCTAGTGATGACTCCTAAAAATATTTAGGTTGTTAAGAATTGAAATATAAAATCCAACACCATGCGAGGTATGGGTTTGGGAGAGTCCGCGCCTAATCTAGGGCCATTGGTCTACCTCTTTAGGCAAATACCCATAAACCTTCTTTATTTTTCCCCCAAACGGAAAAAGAGAGGTCGCGACACACTTTGGGTCCATTTTAGGTCTTTACATGCATTACTGGACTAAAGGAAAAATGCGTGAATTTATATTGGACACAAATATCCTCTTCTCAAATGACTCAAAAAATGCATGAATTTTCATGGCAACAAAAGATACATATTATTAAGTGTTCTAACCATGCTTGCTCAAATTAGGGATAATAGAATGAAGGGATAAATAACACAAGTGATCTCTGACCTTTTACCCAATAAGCAATATAATTCCTAAATTTTACCTTGACATGCAATGTGGTACTTAAACTTTTAATTTGTTCAGTGTAGTCCTAGAAGTAATTTAATCCCTAAATTATACAAGTTGTTCAATATTGTCCCATGGAGACTAAATTGAACATGTACCAAAAGTCCAAGAGCCACATTAAATAATTTAAAAGCTCATAGACTATGTCAAATAAATTAAAAGTTTAGGAACTATATTGCATTTTATGTCAATATTTAGAGACCATTTGTATCGTTTCCCCTAGAATAAATAGTCCTTGAAATTTGGTTTATTGTGCAATATTGCCCTTAAAATTTTAATTGTTATATGTAATTCCCGAATTATTGGTAATGGAAACATTTAAAAATTCAATGCTCATATTAAACAAATAAAATGTTTATGGATCACATTGCACATTAGACCAAACTTTAGGAATCATTTGTGTTATTTTCCCTTTGGAATCTAATTTTTTATTTGATATGCAGGCTACTCATTTTTTATTTTTTCTATAATATGGTAGAAGCATAACAAGCCTTGACTCAAAAAACTTAAAAGCAACGATGCCATCAACTCACCATGCTGACGCGTTTTTTTGTGACGCGTTAGCACCGTTGGCCATGTCAAATCTCACATCAGCTTGAATGAACAGAAAATTTGAACGTAGTTATTTTTTTCTCTTGAGTTAAGGTCGATACATTTTTGAGAGAAATGAATATTTTTTCATTCAAGACGAGCATTCAGCCTATTGCTATCTGGGAAAAGCCGGCGTGCACTGCATGGACTTCTTCTGGAGAACAGTGCACAATTGACATTGATGAGGGTGTCCCATGTTATAGGGGATCGACATTTGACAACCCGCTAATCGCAACTATTAATCACATAATTAGCAAAATACATGTAATCACGGGAAGGAGAAGAGAATAGGTAAGTGTATATTAAATTCAATTCAGTTCTTAGATAAATACATATAATCATTATAAAATACATGAATGAATATTCATTATATTAATCTTATCTAATGTAATTATTATGGCATATTTGTATCATACATTCTAAGTACATCTCCATATATAATGAATGTTTATATCATATCCAATACATGTATTACTTGACATATTTATATTAATGATAAATACATTTTTGTTTTCTTATAAATAAGAGCTTAGTTTTTGTTGTAGACATAACAGTGATACACTAGAAATAAATCTTCTCCTTTGACTTTCTCTACTATTTTTGGTGTTTACCTACTTTTTCTTCTCAATCTTTTTATTCTCTCTATTACATATTTGTAACGCAATATTTTACAACATGTTATCAACATGAAAATCTACTAACTGAGTAAATAATTTTTGTAAGGTAGGTGTTCTTTTTATTAATCAACTTATACTTCATATTCTTCTATCAATTCTTCATTTTTATTTTTCTTGGCTCAAAACTAAATTTCAAATCTAAAAGTATCATTCTGCTCTTGAAGTTGTAGTAGATATTTGGAAATCTTTTTAATTAATTTAAGGATTTATTTTTGCAAGAATTATGGCAAATATTGAAAAGCCCAAATTCCACATCTTGGAAGTGAGTGGAAAAAATTATCTATCTCGGTGCCTTGACATAGAAATGTACCTTCAAGAGTAAGGTTTCACTAATGCAATTACAGAGAATGAAACCTCAAATGCAAAAGACAAAGCAAATGCGCTGATTTTTATTCGTTGTCATTTGCATGAGAGCCTGCAGACTCAATAATTATCCGTTCAAGACCCTTAGATCTTGTGGAGGAGGTTGAATAATAGATATGATCATACTTATTATCCTCTCTCAAGCACAATATGACTGGCAAAATCTCATACTGAAAATTTTAAATTAGTATCTAACTGTAATTCCGCTTTATTCGATATTGTTTTTCGGCTTGAGTTATGTGGCATCAAACTTGCTGATGCGGAATTATTAGAGAAAACTTTATCTACCTTTCATACTTCAAATATTGTATTGCAAAAGTAATATCGGCAGCGTCAGTTTGCTACATACTATAAATTAATTTCTATACTTCTTACTGCCGAGCAAACTAATGAATTACTAAATCATGATCTTCAAAAGCATTGCCTAAAGCACATGCTAACATTTGAGAAAAATAGTATCAATTTTAAGGGGCTATAAGCACAAATAAGAACATAATCCTAAAAGGGATAGCAAGGAATTTAATCGTCCTAGGAAACCTAACTTTGGCTCGAATCATAACAAAGAAAATAAATCATAAAATGCAATTAATTAAAGTATTTGTCATCACTGTGGCATGATTAGGCACTAGTCACGTACTTGTCATATGCCAAAATATTTTGTTGATTTATACCATGCATCTTTAAAAAATACGAGCAAGCGTGGTGAATCTCATGCTATTGAAATCAATTCTACTGTCATAACCACTATTGAGGCCAACAATAACTCTGTTGGTGGGACTCTTCTTGCTCCTGAAGTAGCAAATGTATCATTGAATGTCTCTGATTTTTTTGAGGACATCCAATTACTTTAATGAGACATTAGATTTTTATGATACTTGACACTTAAAGTTGTCAACATAAATGCAAATGGAAAATATCAAGAAAAAGGGAGATGTTTGTTTGTTTGATAGTGCAATAACACGTACTATATTTCCCAGTAGACACTTTTTCTTGAGTATGACATTGCGTAAGGTGCAAATCTATACAATATTCGATTATTGATGGTTTTAAGAATATCACAATTGTTTTGCCAAATAACACTATCCTACATGTTGAAAATGTGTTTCTAAGTAGTATATCAAAAAGAAATCTACTTAGCTTCAAAAATGTACACCGTAATGGGTACCATATTAAGATTATTTATGAACAAGATAATGAATATATTGTAATTTTCTCTTATAAGATGAACCTGAAGACCATTCATGAGAAGTTGGAAGTTTCTTCTATAGGTTTGTATTGTGTCATTATTAAGGTTGTTAAAACTTACACTATCACATCTTGGAGATTGGTAAATCATAATCAATTTGGACTGTGGCCTAATCGCCTTGGTCACCCTAGTGCTTCAATGATGCATAGAATAATTCAGAATACAAAATGGCACCACTTAAAGGATACAAATGTATTGTTGTCCAAAAATTATAATTGTGAAACTTGCTCACAAGGAAAACTTATTATCAAACATTTTATAAGAAAGGTTAATTTTGAATCCATTTTATTCTTAGGGTTAATACCCTAAAAAACAAAAAATTGGTACACTTGTGATAAATTTACCCCATACTATTTTTTTTACCATGAAAAACCCTAAACTAGTAAACTTGTGACAAATTTACCCCGACTTATTATAAAAAACGCTAAACTGGTACATTTATGACAAATTTACTCCAAACTAATTTATTCGACTGCAAAAAACCTTAAACTGGTAAATTTGTGACAAATATACCTATGCTAAATTGGATTAATACCACAAAAGAATCATAAAAATTGTAAACTGTGACAAACGGAACGTAAAATCCTAAATTGGTATACTGGTTGATTGTCACGTGTCATTTAACTTAATAATTTGAGAATAAAATTTAACGAAAATTAACATAGGGTAAATATGTCACAAGTGTACCAATTTGGGATAAATTTGTCAAAAGTATACCAGTTTGGGGTTTTGGTGGTCAAAAATAATTTTGGGTAAATTTGTCACAAGTGTACAAGTTTGGGGTTCTTTAGGATATTATCCCTTATTCTTATAAATAATTTAGGGTGATATTTGTTGACCAATACAACCATCAAGTGGACCATTTCGATATTTTATGGTACTAGTGGATGCATCCTGATCTCATGTTTGTTTATTATCTATGCCAAATGTCACATTTGCACGTTTACTTGCGCATATTATCAAGTTTTTGGCCCAATTCCTTGATTATTCAATTAATAGCATAAGGATGGATAATGCCGGTGAATTTACATCAAAAAGTTTTGATACTTATTGTGCTTTACTAGGAATCGAGGTTGAGCACCTAGTTGCATAAGTTCATACTTAAAATGGATTGGCAAAATTCTTGATTAAACATATCTGAATTGTTGCTCGCATTCTATTATTGAGAACGAATTTCAACAATACAGCATGGGGTCATGCAATTTTGCATGCGGTAGCTCTAATAAGATTGTGCCTCATTGCTAGTATTTTACAGTCTCCCCTTCAAATAGTTCTTGATTATAAACAATATATTTCACATTTACACACTTTTAGTTGTGCAATACAGGTGTCTGTAGCACCACAAAAAATAACGAAAATGGGTCCCTAATGCCTTTTGAGCATTTATGTTGGATTTAATTCACCGTCTATCATTAGGTTCTTGGAACCAACTACCGGTGATCTCTTTATTATCAGATTTGCAGATTGTCATTTCAATGAGATTAGGTTTCCATCAATTGGGATATCTACAACTTCCATGATTGCAAAACAAAAACCAATTAAAGTTTTTTTTTTTTTTTGTGATGAGAAAAAATTATCTCAATTAGACCCAATGACTCTTGAATGTGAAAATGAGGTGAAGCGCATAATCTATTTATAGGTTATGACTAATAGACTTCCTGACGCATTTAATGATGTTATTAAAAGTAATAAAGTCTCATATTCCAGCTGCAAATACTCCAGCTAAGATATCTTTCCAAAGGACAAGCTAAAATGGATCAAAATCCCCCGCACTTAAAGTGTAGTAGACGGATAGAATCAAAAAATACTATCTCTCAAAAACGAATGTGAAAGAATCAGGAATCCACTTTAGAAGAGCCTGGTATTGTGCTTACTCCCAAAGAACTTATTGCCCCTAAAGAGGCACAAACCTATTAAAGGAACACAAACCCTAGGAATACTGAGAATTCCATTATATATTGTAATGAAATTTGGGATCGAAATGAAATCATCATTGATGATTTTTTTGCATTCTCAGTTACTTATAAAATTATGGATGATGATTATGAGTCGCAATCTATGATTGAATGCCGTCAAAGGCAAGATTGACCTAAGTGGGAGGAAGCAATTAAAGTTGAATTAGCTTTCTTAGCTAAACGAGAGGTTTTTAGGCCCGTAACTCGTATTCTTGATAATGTAAAGCCCATTGGATATAAATGGGTATTTGTTCAAAAACGAAATGAGAAAAATGAGATTGCCAGATATAAAGCCCAATTCATTACCCAAGAATTCTCTCAGAGACTTGGGATTGATTATAATGAGACATATCCACTTGTGATGGATATAATTACATTTTTTTTTCTCATTAGTCTAGTAATCTCTGAAAGATTAGAAATGCATCTTATGGACGTTGTGACGGTTTACTTATATGGCTTATTAGACTCTAATATTTATATGAAAATTCCTAAGGGATTTAAAATGCTTGAAGCATGCACTCTCCACAATTGTTTCTCAATAAAATTGCAAAGATCCTTGTACGGATTAAAACAATCCGGTCGCATAAGGTATCAATGCCTAAGTTAATACCTAATTAAGGAAAGATATAAGAATGATCCTATATACTCATACGTGTTTATTAAGAAATCAAAACCAGATTTACTATTGTAGCAGTTTATATTGATGATATAAATTTAATTGGAACTCCAAAAGAGTTAGCTAAAACTGCTGAGTATTTGAAAATTGAGTTTGGAATTAAAGATTTGTGTAAAATCAAATTTTGTCTTGGTCTAGAGCTTGAGTATAAAACAAATGGAATAATTGTCTATTAATCAACATACGTTCAAAAATTGCTTAAACGCTTCAACGTGGACAAATCTTATCCATTGGACACCCTTATAGTTGTAAGGTCTCTAGATCCAAAAAATGACTCATTTCATCCTAAAGAATCTGATGAAGAGATACTTGGTCTTAAAGTACCATATCTCAATGCAAGTAGGGTTTTGATGTATTTGGTACGAGACTAGATATCGCTTTTGCAGTAAATTTATTGGCACGTTTTAGTTATGAGCCAACTCGGAGACACTGGAATAGAGTTAAACATATTTTCCGTTATCTTCGAGGAATCATAGATTTTGGATTATATTTCAAGAATTCCACTAACTCTAGTTTATTTGGATATGTTTATATTGGATATAAATCTGATTCACATAAGGCTCGCTCTCAAACCAGCTATTTACATTGTTATAATGGTACTGTTATTTCTTGGTGTTCTATAAAGCAATCGCTAGTAGTTACATCCTCTAACCACTTTGAGATTATTGCTTAATATGAAGCTGTAAGATCTGTTATGACGCATATTCGTAATTCTTGTTGTTTAATTCTGGTTACAAATTATTCTATTATAATTTATGAAGATAATGCTGCTTGTGTTGCACAAGTTAATGAAGGATATATTAAAGGTGGTAGGACATATCTCGCCAAAAAAAATTTATACTCATGAATTCCAAAAAAGTCAACAAATTGATGTTAAACAGATTCGATTAATAAATAATCTTGCAGTTCTTTTTAACAACATCAACTTTTGAAAAATTAGTATATGGCATTAGTATGCGGCAAGTTCACAAGATGCAAAATTGACTAATCTCAGTAATGGTTATATGACTCAATTGAGGGGGAGATATTATGAACTATACATTGCACTATTTTTTTTTTGTCCGATTTTTTTCCACAGGGTTTTTCTAACTTAAAGTTTTTAACGGGACAATTAATGTATTTATAAAAGAGAGGGATCATAAAATTTGCGCTCTGCACTCTTTTTCCCTTTTGCCTGATTTTTGTTCTACTAGGTTTTTTTGGCTTAAGGTTTTTAATGAGGTAGTATCATTCGATGCACATTCGTAATAAATATAATAAATATTAAAGGGGGAGTGTTATAAAATGGGTTAATACCTTAAAAAACCCCAAATTGGTACACTTGTAACAAATTTACCCTAAACTATTTTTTTTTGACCATGAAAAACCCCAAACTAGTACACCCGTGATAAATTTATCCCAACTAACTATAAAAAAACCATAACCGATACATTTATGACAAATTTACCTAAAAGTAATTTATTCGACCGCAAAAAACCCCAAACAAGTACATTTGTGACTAATATACCCTCCGAAAAATTAGATTAATACCACAAAAAAATCACAAAAATTATAAAGCGTAACAAACAGAGTGTAAAATCTCAAATTGATATACCGAGTCCGATTATCACGTATTATTTAACTTTATAATTTAACAAGAAAATTTAACTAAAACTAACATAGGGTAAATTTGTCACAAGTATACCAATTTATGGTAAATTTGTCAAAGATATACTAGTTTTGGGTTTTTGGTGGCCAAAAAAATAATTTGAGATAAATTTGTCACAAATATACCAGTTTGAAGTTTTTCAAGGTATTAACCCTTATAAAATACATGAATGGCATCTTACCTAATATACTTATTATAGTACATTTGTATTATACATTCTAAATACATCTTATTATATAATGAATGCTCAACTCCCTATCCAATACGTGTATTATTCGATACATTGATATTAATGATAATTACATTTTTTTTTTATAAATATAAGCTTAGTTTTTATTGTAAACATAACAGTGATATACTAAAAATAAAATTTTCTCTTCTGACTTTCTCTACTATTTTTGGTGTTTACCTATTTTCTCTTCTCAATCTCTTTATTCTCTCTTACATAATTACAATGCAATATTTTACAACAATAATAAATATCTCATGAATCATCAAAATTAACTTTTTAAGTCTTTTTAAGTTTTCTCATAAACTACGACACTCAATTTCCTCAATAGCACCCCACATCACTCGTCGTCCTTCTTCTCTCTCCCTCCACAATACCCATCTCTCGCTTGTGCCGCAACGCATAATGACCGTGTAGCTACATTGAGCAGAAAAATTACCAACCACGGGCTTAGCTCGTTAGGGTCACAAATTAAGTTAACTCGAGATAGACTGACCGAAGCAAAAGGCAAAGCGGGAGCCGACAGAGAATTGGTCTGCCAAATGTGGTTGAAGAATCCTTATGTAGAGAATACGGAGAAAACACTTCTTGGCCGACACCGTGCAGTCGAATACTCACTGTCGATCTTTCCAAGGAATGCCGTTGTCAGCTGTATGATTTTGCTCCGAACATCATTTCCATAGTAAAGGCCGCCATCAAGCAAAATTGATGGGTGTGAAAGCATCTTCATTTGCGATACCATCCATCGCTTATCTTCTGTCGTCTGTGCAATTCGATTATCAAAATTTTCTTCGTGTAACAGGCAGCTAAGTCACCTGACTCATCCGACTCGTGCAGGTATTAGCAGCGCTACCAATACTGCTAAACGATGCACCTCGGTTTCAACTTGGGTAGTTATTAGCAGCACCTGTATATCTTCCAAAGTGCGTCGTGGAATTGCCATCGAACCCAAGTGTCATCAATCATATAATCACTTACAAATGATGTCACAAAAATAAACCATGGGACGTTCCCATACGTCCTTGGATTCTAAAACCGATTGCTATAAAACCAAACAAAGAGGAAAAATAAAATACCTAGAGGAAAAGGAACCGCAATTCTAAAAGAACGGATGCCACATAGCCACACTAAGATACAACATTCCTGATAAATTTTACCCCCTCCTCTACTCCAAAAGCAGGTTCTCCAACTCGGGCACCTCTAGTCGACCTGAGCGTTGGCTTCCCAGAACTAGAGCCCGAGTTTGGAGAGAAGCTGCTGCCATCTGGGAGTCTCTTTATGGAGAACGTCAGTCAACTTAGATATTATGACTCTGCTACTCCCAATCTGCACGATAAAAGTTCCGATATATTCAAAAAGGCATTCAGGAGTGTTATCAAGTTATGACTAACGGAAATCAACAGCTGCAAGTATTTCACTCCATATTAGGATGTGAAAAGGGGGAAACAAGAATCTTTGCATAAAGCAGCTGCGAATTCGCTATTTCCAAAATTAGGACTTACTGCTTTCAACTCCTGCACAGAGCTATGGAGTGCCTTTCCAGGAACACAAATGTCTATTGAATAGCAGTCCCTAACCATTTTTCCGTTGCGTTGGCGAAAGACTTGACATACGGCAGGATTCTGTAAGTGCATGAGCAAAAGACTTGCTTAAGTGAGGAGGAGATAACTACAGTTTAACCTTCAAATCGGGCTGGGGCTCAACTTGGAGTATGAAAAATAAGGGTTCACTGCATTACTTGCAAACCAGAGAGTGTTGATTGACTGAACAATCGCTCGGCGACTTCCTCCACACTACTCCCACTCACATATGCTGTTACCTGCAACAAGAATTAACACCGATTATAAAGCTGTCATTATGAGACTTGGATAAAGGAGTGATCGCAAGAACGTATCTGCACCATCTGACTCAAGTACACTCTAAAAGGCTTGTATCACACTTGCTTTATTTTCTATATTATATCTCCCAAAATTTTATTGCAGTCCCCACTTTGTTGTCGAATAAGAAATCATACTTGACAATGAGATACAGTATGCTTATGTCCATAGAGTACTAACAATGTCATATCTGATCGACGCTGCTAAATTAGCTTCAACAGAAAACTTGCACTAACATGAGTCACCCAGTTAAATTTTGTTGTTTGATAAGTTCCACTGATATATCTTTTTTACACAGCTCAGGAACATAGTAACAAGTGAAAGGGGGATGGCAACAGCGGGTGCAGCATAATAGTAGTAAAATCTAACCGGAGGTATGCCTGGATGCAGGACAGGAAGTTCATCATCATATATACAATGATCTACGCACCATGATCTGGCCGACTGCCTTCAGATGTGCCTCCAATTTTCCAAGAATCTTGTGAGTTGTGTCAAGAGCACCTTCCCGATGGACAAGTGACTTCCTGCTTGCCACAAGAACAGCCTGAAGCATGTTCAGCCTGAGAGTAAGAGCAGTTCCAAAAAGACAGAACGAAAAAATATTGGAAGCTTGCCGATGCAAACATGCTGCCCACCTGGCTTTCCAACACTGTCCCGCCTTCAATTTCTTTCAAGTTATTTTCCCTTAATTTTGTCCCACTACTTACAAGGTCCAAAATAACATCAGCAGTCCCCATCTGGATTACCGAAGAAAAGAAAAGTAAGTCAATTGTAGATCATGAGGACACAGCATCGATACTATTCTGCTAATGCCATCAATTAGCATCAGTTTAATTAAATCCTTGACCTCCCCTCATAAAGATGCCATTGCAGATACAAGGGTGCCACATGCCAAGATATAACGGCAGTCGTATATATTTTCTGTTCAACTAAATTGAAGCTTCAAAACAAATACATGAAATGAACTACAGTCGATATGCTCATGAGGTTGCTATCCTAATAACTTTGGGTGGATACTTCAGATTCTTTTTAACAAAGGATGAAGCAATGTCTGCAGAATTATTTCCTTCCAAGGGATAAAATTTTCAATCATTGAAAAGAGAAAAAACCTGTAATCCATGGATTAATCAAATCAACGCCTCATATCACAAAATGAATGGCCACGAGATCCATAGGCCAGGACAGATAGATCCAACCATTGCATCATCGAAGGAAACACAGAAAGATTCAAGTGCTTTTTTATAAGGATCCTTCTGCTAAAACTATGGTGGCTCGATGTAGTCTCGAATATACATTCCCCGGGACAGGGCATGTACATACATTGCCCCCCAATGTGGATAGAAAATGGTCTACATAAGCACAATTTACCGACATTTAGAATACGAAGATTAGTAGGATGTACACAGTCTGTCCTTCCTTCACTGTATCTACCAGTCAACAAAGACACAGCGGTTTCCACTCCCTTCTTTTACTTCTTTCCCCTTTTCATAGGAAATATTTCTCTGCCTTTCTTGTTTAATGAAGATTCTCATGTAACTATATTCCCTGACACCATTTTTAATCTCCTTAATGGGGTGCACTTAGGAGTGACATAAAGGGCTGCACTCCGTAGACCGACCAAGAAAATAAGTGGGTATCGAGATATTTGCCAAAAATGTAAAAAATGTTGTAAAGAGTTGACCCCCGAAGGAGCACGAAAAGAATAACATAACCCTGCCATACTGAGCAAAAAAACAAAATTGTACTCACCAATCTTCTCATTCAGTACAGATCTTCTAACTGTCTAGGTGGAAAAAGAGAAAAGACATGAATCCAGAGCCATAAGACTCTCAATGCATTTTATTGTCTTTTGTTTCTTTAAAACAAAAATTGAAATGGTCTGAACCTGCGAACTGGAAATGTTTTAAACTTCTACATTCTAATTTCTAGTTGAGCACACAAGATTGATCCTTCCTTGACATAAACTCTACCAGAATATGGGTTCCCCAACCCCTTCTCTTCAATCTCTCAAAAGAGCTTCCACAGACATATTAACTCCAGTTTAGTTTAAAGACGACATGCGCTTAACGAAAAAATTTCATGGTGACAATCACAAACCATCTTCAATACAGGTAATGAGTTGATATTTTTACCGCAGGAGCTGCCTCCAATGCTCCTTCACCCGTTGAAAAGCTCACATGCTTCAGTCCATTTTCTTTCATGAACTTAGGCCCCAGCTACAAAGACACAAGAGAGAAACCTAAACTTAAGCAGTTAAAAAGGACAATAGCTCTGGCACCCCACAAGGAAATTTGCTGTAAGGTGGATAGATGGCACAATAAACAATAACATTTAAGATCTGAAAATGCAAACATACATAGCCAAAACCAGTAGCAACTCTGAGTGGTTTCTCTTCAGTCCATTGGGGCATTTGTGCAAGCTCCTTCACCGAATTAATCTTCTCAAAGATCCCATATTTGGGAATCTAATAGAAGATCAAAAGAACATATCAACACTAAAATTTTCGATAGCAATGAACCTATTGGAAATAATTCTATCAGTATATCAAAATTGAGAGCATAAACTTTCTTACGGCGATAGACAAATGGCAAACCCCATAATCAAGAGCTTCATGAACAATAATAAGATCTTCATTACCCTGAATAAAAGAAGCATAAGCTCTTTTAGGACAGTACTATATCAAGTTAGTGTTGCGAAATCAACATTCTATGATAGAATGAAGTTGAAAAGCTTGATGAAAACATAAAAACAAGACAAAAAGATCAGAAAAAGCTCTGATATATGAAGTTGAAGCAATCAGGAAGTTTTTGTCTCTGTCCAGAATTCCTCACATGGTGACCACGCAATCATCATTCTAAGATTTCAAGTCATTGATCTGTACAAACACAAAAAAATATGAACACTCTAACCACCTAAACTATCTAAAGACTTTAGAGATACATACGGAAACTTGACATCATCCCGTAACTCTGCTAATCCAAGCCATTTTCAAAATTGTTTACATGGAAATACGCAACTACTTTTGTCATTCAGGTAAGATCTTTGATCCAATTTCTCTGCTGCATATTTAACACATAGGAAGCACCCTGTCATCTGCTAACTACTAATCTGCACAATTGGTGGCACTCTATATGCCAAGTCAATCTTTTTTTTTTGATAACCGAGGACTCCACCACGGGCCCCCGTGCCCGAAAGGCTCCTGAGGGCCGGGCCTCTATACCTCGGGGAGACTAGCCTAGCAACCCACCGCCAGGGCCCCCACTTAAATTGCTAGCAACTGTGGGTTTCGAACTCTCGACCTCAGCGATGGGGGAGGGACTCTCAACCAACGCAGCTACCCACGGATGGGTTATGCCAAGTCAATCTTTCATCTCTGAAGGGCAACATATTGTTTATAAATAAGCAGCAGAAAGATGACATACTATTGAGGCTACAACTGAGCTTTGACAGAGTCCCCTCACCTCTTTTTCAAGTATCAAGGATGGCCCTTACTTCTAAAGACAACAGGAAAACTAGGATCTTCTGTCAGATGCTCACAGGGACTGTTTAAAGCAGGATTATTCACACAACTATTCCCCAATCAACTTTGTTCATAGCAACAACATGCAATCTGCACGCAGCATTTTCAATTTGCAGTGGCGCATCTGGTGTGACTTTAGTTTTAGCTTTTTGGCCGTAGCTGTTGCCCAAACACACCTAGTCTTGAAAAACATTTGAACATTAACATTTCAAATCGAAACGCATTATTCATAATATTTTGGTTTAAGCATGAAAGCTTATTGCAATATTTTTGCTTTGAGGGGAAAGCAAATACGGCGTTTTGTTTGATAAAGAGCTCTTAATCTTCCACTTCTTCCAAAAGCAGGGGCAAACCACGCAATAAATTGTTTTCACAGCTTCAAAGTATAAATCTTTGCATGCAAACGAAACATTAGTGAAAACTGATGCATAAAAAATCCAACCAATGATCAAACATACAGCATATAACATCTTCTGCCTACCTGTCCATGTTCACTAACTGTGTCAAAACCCACTATTCCAATGTCTAGATCTCCAGATAACAATTTTTTTACAATGTCCTTTGGTCGCTGAAGCCAGACTTGCAAATTAGAGAGCTGCAAGATAAGTTAGCCCCCAAATCAATTAAAAACAGCCTGTGGCATATACAACTAACAACTAAATTAAACAGCGCCATGAAGATTTTTTTAATTACCTTTTCATGGAGAGTTTTCTTTGTTATATGAATGAGAGAAATTCTATGTAAGATTAGAGAAGCGCTTGTCTACCTCATCACCACAGAAGTACTCTAAGACACAGACCTTTTCAACCACAGCATTTGAGTGACTAGAGTGGGTCATTTCTTCTTCTTGCGTCTTGCAAAGATGGTGTCAGCATTATGCTTTGGGTTCAAAACATCACACTTTGTGAAAATTACACTGTAGCTTAATTAATACATAGACTGCTATTTTACATTGATTTTGTGAAGGGTTAGTACTCCTTGGTTCCCTGTCCACATATCTCAGATATGATGACTGTAGAATCTCTCTTGCTAACCTATCTCTAATAGTTCTGAAAATCAAAATTGAGGTCGAAGTGAATTACAATGAGCGAACTCAAAATGTCCTACCACCATGTCTATACCAAAATAAGGCACAGATGTTCATGAAATTTCCATACCTGTGGAATTTGTGCAAAATACTGTTGAGGATTATCCCGCTGGACCGACAATTCACAATCCTTCAGGATCAAAGTTGAAGAGAATTATTATGCAGATAAAAAACAAACCAGGAGTATCCTAGAGCCGCATGCCGGAGATTTAAGACATTCATCGTCAAATTCAAATTTGATAACACCATGCATAGCACGTCCATATTCACTCAGTTTTCTATACACTTCACATTTGAAACCAATTCCTCAGCAACCAAAACCACAATGCGAGTCGTGAAAAGCGAGCAACACCTTGAGGAGGTGGAGAGTGTCGTCGTGCAGGAGCCCTTTGCTGGGCAAACCGAGCCGGATCCCTCTCCGCTCGCCATCTGGTCTGCCATTGGAGTCTGTGACCGAGCCGCAGACGATCCTTGGGGGCGTGGAGACACTAGAAGGCGTGTCTGAGGATGGCGAGAGGAGCTGCCGTAAACCATGGGGCGGCGAGACCAGCGACTTCGACGAGGACATGACTGGGACAGCGAGTGGAGCTCCGGGAGCTCGCAGCTTCAGAGAGAATGATGGGAAGAGAGAGTGAAAAAGAGTGGGAATTTGCGTGCATAGAAGCTGAGAAATGTCACTTTTGTCCGGCAACAGCATTACGATGTGAACAAGTTCATCATGGCAGAACAGACAGAACAAAGACCTTCTTCTCCGTTTCACAACGGAAGGACGAGAAATGACACATTACGAGTTCTAACCATAACTCTAGTATCGCATTCTACAGACTTTCCGTCGGGTGTTTCTCCTTCAGAATTTCCTTTCCTTCTATCCATTATGGAATTCTACTCGACTGACAAAGGTGAAATCGACTCTGAGCTTCCTCGTAGTAAGTCCATCTATGCCTCAGAACCGATACTAAATGTACGAATTATTTCACTCTCCTCACTAAGAAGCTGAAAATGAATCACGGTGAAGAAACAAAGAAGGCAATTAGCACGTACCTCGTGCTCCCGCGAGTCCCTTTCTCCAGATCCCAACTCTTCCACCCACTTATTTACATCTTCAGATTCATCCTATAATCACGACACCAAGAAAACGTGATTAAGCTTCCCCCCCGGGGGGTGGAAAAACACGCCAGTCGCAAACAAGCATGCAAAAACTGGAACTACACAAAAACAAAAGAGCCCTCTTCTCCAGACTGCACGTTATCTTCCGACAACTCATAATCATCGGGATTTCGATCCTCGGAGCAATCCTACCACACCCGACGCATCAATCTCAAGACGCTCGTCGACGCAGACAAGACCGACAGAGTAACGGAAAAGCAAAATCAAGGGCTTAAAAAAAAAAAAAAAAAAAAAACCTCATAATCTGGGTTTAAGGCATGGGCGGAGGAGCAAGGGAAAGATAGAAATTCGTGCTTCGAGCTGTGAGCCTCCTCCTCCTCCTCCTCCTCCTCCTCCTTTTTCTTCTTCATCTTCTCTTTCCTACCGACCGCTTCTGAGAACTGAGACGGCGTTTGGTGAGAAACCATGGGGTTGTAAGCGTTACGTCAATAGCGTGACGTCAGCTTATTTACTGAAATTCAATTAGACTTCGACGCAGGATTGGCGAGAAAATATTAGGTAAGACTGATTTAAAGCCACTCCATATAAAGGACGCCACGTGGCGGTGGGTCGCTTTCATTTCATCTCTCACCAACCGACACAACTTTTTTTTTTTTAAATTTAAATGCTTTTTTTGCTAAGTAATTGATTCTAATGGACCGGACGAAACCGAACCAATTCGTCTAGAACGGTCGCCAGTTCCGATCTGATTCCTAATTCCTAGGTAGGATCCAATTAGGAACCACGCACTCTTAATATTACCCAAACTTTTCTCTCAACCACCTTTCGCTATCTTCTTTGGTACACATCCATACCCACGCCACCTCCACCTCCATAATTCACGCCACCTCCACCTCCATAATTGACGCACAATGCGGAACTGGAGCTTCATTTGTGATATAAATAGTTCATGAATTTTGATTCAATATTCAATTTAGTCCATGAACTTTTAATTTATTCAATATAGTTCATGAACTTTTAATTTAATTTGTTTAATGTAGTTCTAGTTCATAAACTTTTGGTACATATGCAATCTTATACAGTACTTTCATAATTATCCAAGATCATGGACTATATTAAGCATTTTTATACAATTCAAGGATCGGATTAAATAAGTACCAAAAAAGTTCAGGGATTATATTGAACAAATTAAAAGTCTAAAGGCCACACTGCACGTTGAGTTAAAGTCCAAAAACTACATTGAACAAACTAAAAATTCAGAGATCAAATTATATATTGGGTCAAAGTTAGGATCTATTTGTGTCATTATCTCTTTTTCTTTTTCTATGTGGCCATAACCTCCGCAATGTGCTCGATCTCCAAGCATCTGTGACCTGATTTTTGTGCACCGGAAGAACAAATGTTGCTGAATCCACAGAGGCCGCACCAATAACAACAACAATTCTTGATACTGCAATACCGAAGACTGAAACAACCAAGCATCATAAGCACTTAGCATGAAGAAAAATTCCCGACAATTGGAGAAATTCTCAACAGGTTGGAACTTAGAACTTTATTGAGTTTTTCACATAAAAAGTTACATCATGGAATACTACAAGTCAATCCCAAAAGTTACCACCGACATCTTTACAAAACAGTAAAAATCCATTGGGCATGTTCAATTAGTGTGATTTTGCTATTCTAGGAGACATAGGACACTGATTACAGGTGCAGAGGCACCCACCAACATGAACGCACTATCTCCCCTCGGTTCATCTCATCACTACTGAATACTCGCGAATTAAAAGTGGATTAACGTCATCATTAACCAGTTCTTTTATGTGTCTTCTTTCAGAAAGCAAATGAAGAGGGGAGATTCTGATGTATTTCCTACTTCCTAGTTTACAAATACATGCATATATTCAGAGAGAAATTCAACAAGAAGACTACCTGATGCTGAATATCAATGGATCCCCCAAAAAGCAAATCGAGTAAGGCAATGGTCGTATCCCGCAGAAATGCCTTGCTGGTTTCTACCTGAAAAATGACATTCTAGTTATCAAATTAGCTAATCACAAGAAGGCAGTGAATATTTATTTCTTCTATACAGAATTGGAGTTCAACAAGCCACAAGTGTTGGCTTGACGTGACCCATAAATCATATCTCACAGCGTACAGTGTTCTAGAGCTCAAACAAAAATTTAGACAGGTATACTACTTGTGAAACGAACTGGTTGTCACATAACTAATTTCATATCTACAAAAGTACTGACCTCCCCATACTCTTCAAGAATAGGTGCTTTACCATGAATGTGTGAATTACTTGGCCCGATTATAAGGAAAACCCAGATAAACTCCAGGTTTCAAAAGTTCGATCTATCATTGTGAATTCAAGAAAGAGCACTCTATATCAGCTTATGCTTATTAGACATATAAAAGCTTCACGCACTAACCAGAGAAACAAACTGAGCAAACTCTCCAACACGACAAGGTTATTCTATAAGGTTTATGGCAAACCTGAGCATTGCCAACATGGAAACCGATTCTTGTGACATCTAAACAAGTCCAGGACCTAATTTATGCATCAGATTATGTGCTTCCGTAAAGTACTGCTAGACAAATTGAATTCCTCAGTGTTAATAAATAACTATTTGTCCGACCAATAATACTAAATTCTAGCTAGATGACTGTGCCCAGAAAAAATTGCAGTTGTCCTCACTGAAGTATAAACATAGATCAGGAACTTAATGCACTTTGAGATTGGAGGCAATGATTTGAGCTCTTTCTACCAGCCTTTCCCAATAAAGATATTAACAATTACAATTTGCTCACTGTGACCCACCGTTGAACCCCTTATTTGACATGCACTGAACTAGTCATGTATAATCCCCATTGAGGAAAACGAATGTTCAGTTATTTCATGACCACACCTTGCCGTTATCCAATAATTCAAGCCAATATAGAAAAAGAATGAGTTAACGTGTCTTATGATTCTAGTTTTCATGATTTAACAGTGATAGAGAAAAACCAGGGGAGAAGAAACCAGGGAAAGGTCGACAGCAAGACTAAGGGGCTGTTTGGTAACGTTTCTGTTCTTTTTTTGTTCCAGGGAACAGAAACAAAAAAAAGTGTTTCTGTTCCGGGGAACACTTTTTGAACAAAAAGATGCGTTTGGTAAATTTGTTCCGGGAATAAAAAATGAATAGAAACACGTTTGGTAAATTTTTGTTCTTTTTTTGTTTCTTTTAATTTTTAAATTTTTTATTTTTATTTTTTCCTTTCTTTTTTACTTTTTCTTCTTTCGGCCGGTCGCCGGCCCTAGCGAGGCCGAGCCTCGCCGTCGTTGGGCGAGGCTCGCCCGCCGGCGGGGCAATGCCGAGCCTCGCCCAGATCCGGCGAGGCCGCGCCTCGCCATGGCTGAGCGAGCTCGCCCGCATCGGCGACGCTCCGGCGAGGTCACCGACCCTCAACGGCGTCGCCGGCCCTCGACGGCCGGCCATGGCCGAGGCCGAGGCCGGCGACCGGCCAAAGAGAAAGAAGAAGAAAAGAGGAAGAGAAGAGAAGAGAGAGAGAAGAAACAAGAAACAAAAAATTGTTTCTTCAAAATTGTTTCTGGAACGAGAAACAATTTTTTTTTTGTTTCTCGTTTCTATTCTTTTTGAGTTCCGGAAAAAAAAAAAAAAAAACAGAAACGCAACCAAACGCGTTTCTGTTCTTTTTTTTTTTGTTCCCGGGAACAAAAGAACAGAATTTCTGTTTATAAACAAAAAAAAAAAAAGAGTGAAAACATGCAGCCCCTAAGAGGTGGAGGTCAGAAAAAGAAAGAAATGGTATCAACAAGTCATAGAATGGAGCTTAGAACAGATTTTTGTAATTTGGTGACACATACAAAAGTAGAAGATGATGAAAACATTAGCATTCAATTAGCTAAAACTTTACAAACCTTTTCAAGAAAGACCAGAAATGGGTACTGGAATTATCTAAGGCTACTGTTGATGGAAGTATGATATACGTAAACTTCCTTCTTCCATCATACCAGGCTAGACTACCCTTGGACAACAGACTGTTTAAGATTGCTGAGAGCTGCCCCAACCATTCCTAGCTCGGTGGCTGCCACATTGGTGTACAGACCTGTACGTAGAATTGCTACAAAGATAATATAAATTAATAAACTACCATGATATCATCAAACAAAAAGAATATGGTATAGAGTCTGTACACAATAAAAAGCTTTAGATGTAACATATGAACCGGAAAACCAAACTCGTGTAAAAATGTCTCCAGCACAATAATAAAAAAAGAACCAAATGTTACTTCAACCCATTCAAAGAGGAGCCAAATGTTTCTTCAACCTATTCAACCACTTGACAAATCAACCACTTCTTAATGATTTGACTACGAATGATCTGAAAAAGGAAAATTGGGAAGAAAAAAGACAATGGAATTTGACAATAGGAGCCGAAACTTTTGAGGGAAAATCTTTTTATCACTCAACCATTGATTGCCTATCAGGCTTGAGGCACATTTACTAGCACATTGTGTAATCAACAGGTATCAAACCAGTTCAATCGGCCTCAATTTGATATCATGACTAGTACTAAAATTGCATGCCAAACTCAAATGAAAGAAATTTTTTTTGTCACCTTTACAACTGACGGGTGATGCAAGTGCCTATTGAAAGGTTGTGATAAATCAGAAAGCCAACTGTCCAGATTTTCCTTCTTTCTTGGCATAACCTGGGCCACATAATCATGTCACTGTTAATACTTATTTAAACATGGATTCCTTGCCTATGATATAATGCACCTTTTACCACCTAATGTATAAAAGACTTAAAGCTAAATTCACGATGAGTACACCATAAGACTTATAATGAACAAGTTCTGATATAGTAGTAAGTTAGGACTATATATGAAAATATTCCTAAGGGAAACCATAGATTAAACGAGTAAGATAACCTTTTAGTGGAAGACAATCTCCATTTTCTGGTAAGAAATTTCTACGTGAGCCTAGCCAATAAGACACACGGGAAGTGGAAGTGGTGGGGGAAAGACAAAACAAATCCAGCCAGGTCCGATTAAATTGGTGGGTGTTTTTGTCATTTTCTTTTCTTTTCTTTTCTTTTCTTTTGGGGGGGGGAGGGGGAGGGGGAGTAGGGGGTGGGGGACTAAATTTTTGTGGTTGGACGATCAGCCCATCCATATGTCCTTCAAGTCTGTCCACCTCACTGGATCCATAATCCATCTTAATGGACATATTGCGCCTGCACACTTGTGTGAGAGAGAAAGAGAGTACTGCCCAAAAAAAGAACAATGCTACCCTTGCCCTTCCTTTATTTAATCTTTTGCATTGGCTTTTATCTGGAGCTCCCGTTGTTGGATGAGAAGAATAATAAGATTACACTAGAAACTAACGTGAGCTATAGTCCCATTTCATTTCAGTAAAATGATTATGCCATTGGCATAACAAAAGCTATAGTTTGAATTTCGAGTTAAGAACAAAATCTTCATGCTATTTGCACTGTTTTTTTTTTCCCCTAAGATCTGATTTGTCATTGAGCACGCTGGTGATAAAGTGATCTGCTGCTCATAAAAACAACGCATTATCCATTGGGTACATCATTTGAGAGACAAGACTTCTAATCATAACTTAATATTTTGGATATATAGGTGTCAACTATATACTCTTTCATTTAATCACAAAGAAAAATAAAAAAAGTAAAGGAGTAAATATAATTCTCTAAATACATGACATTCTCCAAACCACATACCTTGACCAATTCTGTCATTGCTATTTTTACTGCTCTACCAAGATAAATAAAGAAAAAATAAATAAACATTTTCTGTTATTTTGATCGGCTAGGTGTCAATTATGTTCTTTAATTATATCACCAAGAAAAATTGATAAGTAAAGGACTAAAAATAATTCTCTACAGTTACACGATATTAGTTCTAGCTACCATAGTATAATTCATGTACCAATTTTGTGGTAGCTGTAATTAATTTTTAAATAAGAGGAAAAAAAGGAAAGATTGCGTAAATGGTTATATTTCTGATAAACAATTTCTAACTTCACTATAGCATTAAATCTGATCTATAAAATCACCGTTGATAACATTAAATGTAAAATGGTTGTATTATGAAACAACGGTTACAGCTGCTAAAGAATAAAAGGATATCAGTGCTTACAGCTACTCGATAGTGTAATTATCGATCATTGAACATCTCAAATTAGCACCTGGGTTGTAAATTATGTACTCCAACTAACTTTACAATATGCAATAGTATAATGAAGATAATGTACAATATACAGATCAACTAGTGCATTAACTGCAGGTAGAACACCCACCGGGCAATTCTTGGGAAAACTGATAAGGCCAATATCAGCTAGCAGAGTTCCAAACTGTACCCTTATGTCCCTACAGATTAGTACCTCCATCAGAAAATCAGAAGCGAATAAGAAAAAAGGAGGTGTTGGACCAGTTGGCTTACGACCAACATGGAAAGTCAAGAGGACATTCACCTATGATGAACATTTTGCTTCTGGAGAGCTGTTTGAAGACCTAATGATGGTGAAAGCCAGCAAACCTCATTAAGAACTTTTTTCCATTTCTTGTACACAACCATCATTAATAGATGGTCAGACTGCCGATCGCCCTCATTTAGATCTGTCTTATTGGTCAGCAATGCCAGTTTTCCCCTTTCAACAGATTGCTTCTGGAGATGAAAATATAATGTGGTCATAGACTTGCCCAAGTTCATGCAGAAAGTGGAACGGAATATACTGTGGATATTGATAAAGCATATCCTAGGCTGCAGTAATGAATTAGCCTAGAAAGAGATTATGTGTTTGTACACTGATGTTGTTTATATAGTTGACAGAGCACTTAACCAATTCAGCTTCTGTGATCAAGGTAAATCAGATTGAAATCGTTCCTGAATTATTGCATTCCTTTGTTCCACTCTATATTATCAGAATAACTTCAATGCATTGTTAGATAGCTCACGATAATTAAAGACTTTCCCATTAGGGGCATGCCTTGATCCATCAAAAAAATTGAAACAAATAGGAATCCAGGTACTTATCCCCCAATCAGAACGATTTTATATACCAGGACAACTATATACACAGCGCAGCATTCGGTCATACAGGATCTAGCTCGCCCATGCGGTAACACAGACTCAATCTACTAAAAAACTCCATGAGCTAAGAGTTCACTGGTCATGTTATATTTACCTGTACTGGCAAGTGAAGAGACCTCACTGGAGAATTTCAGAGGAAGCTCGTTCCCGGGCAAATTCAAGCATAACCAATCCAGAGCAGCCTCAAAAGTGGCATTACCCTGCCCATTTTGCAAAAAGGATAAGAAAATCATAAACCCCTGCGCCACACTAAATTGGTAAAGAGTTTAAAACATCACTGTTTCATTGGAACAACCACTCTAACAACTCTCTAAAAAACGTAAGAAAAGGTTGGGCAAAATCCTTTTTTGACAAGCAATAGGTAGTCTCTAAGCAGCAACTAAGTAGCGTAGCAAGAATGCTTTTGTCTTCGAACAAACCACTCTACTACATTTTAAGAAACCTAGACTAGCATAGTAAGTCGAGCCTTCAAAATCAAAGGACCAAGCAATCCGACATCATCTCGTGGGTCCGCTCTTATTCTCAACGCTGATCGACAAAACTCCCGACAAAAAAAGTTATTGAAAGCAGACGGATCATGAAATTTCCCTCTGGACACAGTCCTCGGCGACTGATTACGGCGAAACTGAATTGACAACTGAATTGACATTTGGGAATTCACATCGAAACCTTGAGAGCAGAGAGAACTCGTTCAATCTGGTCGTTGGAGAAGCCCTCGCAGGAGAGCTTCTCGTAGACGGACTTGAGGCAATTGGCCTTCTGGGCATCGGAGAGGGAATCGCCGGCGCCGCCGGCATCTGCCTCGGCCGATCGGCCGGCGGCGGCGTTGTTGAGCAGGAGACGGCGGAGGCGGCTCTCGCTCTCGGCCGACAGCTGGAGCTTCGGACCGGAGGAGGAGGAGGAGGAGGAGGGTTTGGCGCCACCGCCGCCGCCGCCGCCGCCGCCGGAGGTCTTCTGCTTCGGTTTCTGCGGCTGCTTCTTCTTCGGAGCCATTTTTTTTCTACTTGCTTTCTTCTCCGAAATCGGAGGGAAAAAGGGAGCGACGAAGCCTTATATACTGTTGCATAGGAACTTACTTTATGCGAATTACGCGTTAGCCCCTATATTTTTTTGCTTAATTTCATTTTGCTCCTCGGTTTTTTTGGTTTTTCATGGGGAATTGTCAATTTATCAACTCGAGTCTAGTTACTTGGGAAAAAAAAATTAATTTCGGTTGAATCGATTTCGGGTGTTTTTCTTGTTTGTAAAGATTGATTATCGAGATGGAAAAATAAAGTGAGAGAGAGATGTCACGTGCAAGTGATGGGATCCGATGGTCGACATAATCGGAATTAAATATGGCAATAGAGCGAGATGAAAAGCATGAAATTTCTAGAATTAATTCAAAGAGAGAGCCAAAATGAAGCTAATATAATCAATAGGACAACTCATATGAATACACTTTTAATTTAGTCAGAATACCACCAAAAATCTTAAATTACGTTTTTTTAGAAATTTTTTGTTCCACTAATATATATTTGCAAAAGTTTTGACATAAAAAACAGTTTGGGGAATCCATAAAACAATAAACGTGACTTATAATTTTTGCTGATATTAATCCTTTAAGAAATAAAATTAAATATAAAAATCAAAAATCATCTTAATCCTACGTCTCTATCGACACGAGTAAGAGATTAACGAGCTAGTCATCACACGCCACTGCCACACTAACCAACTTTTCTTTTTTCCTTATTTCTTCCTCTTCTTTTGGTCGTGACACCAACCAGATTCGCTTGCTTCTTGTCCTGTCATTGTACATGTCCGTCACAATTTTTCCTTCCCATTTTGCATAAAGTTATTAAATTGGTCCCTGAAGCTGAGATGCAACCTTTGTCTTTTAGTCCTCTGTCCCACAAAAATCCTAATTTTTCCTCCCTTCTTTGCACCAAACCCAAATAACAAAGAGCCCAAAAATCGCCGACTGCAAACATAACTAGCTCCTAGAGAAAGGGAGAGTCTTCAATTTCGACTGCAATTCCTCCTCCTTCTTCTTCTGCGCTGCGATAAATTCAGACCATCGATCCGGTCTTGCCCGTTCCGACGTCGTATCGGGACCTGCCTCGGCGTCCGCTCGTTACCCGGCAGCAAAAAATGCAAACTTTGGCGGCGAACCGGCCCTGCTGCAGGTTCCACCGAACCCCGGAACCGCCGTCTTCTTCCTCGCCGGCCGCCAAGGTCACGCCTTTTCTTCGGCTCTTGCTTTTGGTTATGGAATGGAATCGTGGGTAGTTTTTTTTTTTATTTTTGCTTCTGCCCCCGTTTTGCTAATGGGGTTTTCGGGAATTCGGCAGAGTTCCAGCTTCCTTGGAGCTCATGTATCGATGTTGAAGGGGATTGGTCCGTTGCCGCGGGCATCGTGCGGGTTCGCGCGGGTTCGGGGTCCTGCTCCGGTGCGAAGACAAGGTGAGATGAGAAGCACTTTGTATAGAGGCCGCGAATATTTGGCTAGCTTATTGATTATAGAAACGAAGTGCGTCCGATAATAGCGAGAGAAATTCTGTGCCTTCCGATTGAATGTCAGTATGTTCATGTTATATCGTGTCGCGGTAACATTGGGTTAGGTTGGCCATCTCTTTCACTGCAATAGAGTGAGAGGAGGGAGAACCTTAAGGTTTGTTTCCTCTTGGGTTGGTGAAGGAAGACCTTGTTAAGGTCTATCGGTTACTTGGACATTCTGCGAGGTTTTGTCAGTTTTGGCTTTAGGTCGTGTTTAATGGGCGCTGCGGTTTTGACAGGAGAATGAACCGAGTGTTTGTGTCTATCAAGATGCAACAGAGAAGTCTGCCTTACTAATTTATGATTATGGGTGCTCTCGTTGAGATACACCGAGTTTTGATTTGACTGGGGAAGTTGTTTTTTGGATTGACCTAGTGGTAATTCAATCAGAGATCTTTGAAGATCTTCTAGTTGTCTTGCCAGATAACAGAACATGTTGAACAGTTTTAAGGGGTCTGCCACATTTCTCAGCATCTTCTATATTTGCCAAAATAAGGCCTACTGATAGATTTGGCTGTGCAAGATATAAATTTATAGGTCCTTTCTTCACTTTTGTAGTTTAAGCATGGCCTATTTGATTTTGAACTGTCTTCTTCTATGGCTCTACCGACCCATACATCTGTGCCCATCTCTTCTTATCTTCCTTTGACAATCCTTGAGAGGTATCTTCTGGAAATGATAGCTACAGAGGGAGCTATACTACTCAATGCTGCCTATTCAACCTCAACATCCCCTTCTTGTTTCTTTATCTGGGGCACTCTTTTTTTGGGGAAAAAGGATTGTGATTTCTGTGGATTTTGCTAAGTTATCCTCCTCTCTTGACATGTAGTTGTGAAGGCCGTTGCTACACCCGATTCAACGGTGGAACTTCCACTGACAGCAGAGAATGTCGAGAGTGTGCTCGATGAAATCCGACCATATCTAATTTCTGATGGGGGTAATGTTGCATTGCATGAGATTGATGGCAACGTTGTGAGGTTGAAGTTACAAGGAGCATGTGGTTCTTGTCCAAGTTCTGTAATGACAATGAAGATGGGCATTGAGCGTCGTCTGATGGAGAAAATTCCTGAAATCGTTGCAGTGGAACCGATAGCAGATGAAGAAACTGGCCTTGAGCTGAATGAGGAAAACATAGAGAAGGTAAATAAGATATTGCAGTCATTAACACTTTTGTCCTTTTCCCCCAACTGTCAGGACTTTTTTTCTAGTATATTTCTCCTTAAAGAATTTCTTTTTTTTTAAATGCTTCAAGGTCTCTAATTAGGTACCTCCACTTTCTTCTTTTTTTACAATTGTTTTGGATATTTTCAGTAATGGTGGTATTGGATCCCTATGCTCTCTTTGCAATGACTGGCTTGTCTTTTTCCTTTCCTGTTAAGCTTAATTTCTGTCCTTTTATCTTCTGTCCCTTTTTAATGATGAATGCTCAGCATGAGGTCCTTCTCAACTTCATGGAACGTTCACAAGTTGAGGATTAATCGCTGACCTCTTTTTGAGTTAAGCCTGATTGCATAGCCAATTAGGTCTCCTGAAAGTGGTTTGGGTATTTTAACTAATGATAGGTTTTGATCCTTGTGTTCTCAACTCAAGTGATGGTGTGTTTGTCTTTTGCCTTTCCTGCGAAGTTTGATCTGTCTTTCTATCTACCCCTCTAAAGTTGAATGGTTAGCATCAGGTTCAGGTCCTCAAGTTCATGAAGAGCTCACAAGCTGAGAATCTATTAGTGACCTGCCCAACTGTACTGCAAATTACTCAAAGCATTGCATCTTGGTTTACACAAATGCAGTGTGGGAAAGATGTGTGCAATTTATGCACTAAATCCTAGAGGTTACCAAAAGAATAGACTGTCATAGAAAGGAGTTAACAAGTTGAGATGTGCATTTTGTCAGAGACTCTCTTTATCCTGGGACTGAACTCACACACTTCTTTGCCAGAGCATTTCTGACCTTGTCCGTCCATTTGTCTGTCTCAAATTGCTTCGCTTGAACAAGCCCCGATTGCTTAGCAACCCCATTAGGATATCCTTATTCGCGTGACCTGGAAATCTGCTGGCTAACATCTTAGTACTTGATTATTTCAGGTTCTTGAAGAGATAAGGCCATACCTTGTTGGTGCAGCAGGTGGATCACTTGAGCTAGTGGCGATTGAAGAACCAATAGCTAAAGTTAGAATCACTGGTCCTGCAGCCGGGGTCATGACTGTTCGAGTTGCTGTCACGCAAAAGCTACGAGAGAAAATTCCAGCCATTGCAGCTGTCCAACTTCTGTAATGTTGTTGGGTAATGAAAGGTGTAAAGTATTTAATTCTTCTTGTAGAAACGATTTTTATCATTAGAGGCATACGCAAATAATCTGTCTGCAATTTCAAAGCTCACCTGATCAGTGCAGTAAATTGTGTACAGTTTTGAGGAGTCCTCTAATATGAAGCAGAGATGGATAGTCGTTGGTGTAGCTGCAACCCACCTTGCGCTGCAGCAGGGGTTGATCCTCTGCATCCAACTTCATGATTGTATTCCAGGTTGAACACAAGCTCAAAAGGTTGATCTATTCGGGAATTTTCTCGAGTTATTGCCTTAAAATAAACAACAGCGAGATTTTGAAAGTGAATTTTTTCTCATTTATTTTAATTGCAGTACTCATTGTGGAATTGATCACCAGCATTGATAAAAATTCACGGGGTTTAACAGGGTACATGTATACGCTTTTTCAACCTTGATGACTGAACAGGAGGTACTAAAACCGCAATAATATTTAGTGGGATTCTTTAACAACACCATGTGATTAATTTTCATATTTTCGTTAAATAGGAAGTATTTCCAGAATTCCAACTGTGCTTATCTTGATTTAAATTTTACGGGCCAACTTAATAGTTGTAGCAGGGCATATAATAGAATTGAAGGTGGGTTATGAGTTTTTCCTCTACTTTTCTAGCTTCGGAGCTGAATTTCCCATGTCCTGGTTCTTCTGCTGGAGTCTCTTGTCCCTGTTCTTTAGTGAGTCTTCGATTATTTCATGTTGTTCTTTGCTAATCGGTAGACCCATCAAACAAATGGCTCAAATAAACTTATTTAACTTGTTTTGACCTATTTTTATGCAATACAATTTAAGGACTTGTATCCGACTCAATTCATATTTAGTATATACGTAACTCAACTTAAATTGCTAAAACATTTTCATATTTAATCAAGTTTAGGATAACCTATACCTAAACTAAAGTAAAAGTAAGAGTGCAGAGCGAGTGAACATGGGATTGAATGGGGACGAGAGAGAATTAGAAAAGAGTCATAAAAGCGAGTTAAATGTAAATAAGTTAAAAACCTATTTAACATTCACATTAGATTGGTCTTTACCATTCTAAATCAATTTACAATTCATTTATCAAGTATTACTAATTCATACAATAATGCAGCCCATCAGATATGGACTAAGAAATGGGCTTGTGACTTATTTTGACAGCCACATTAATTTATAATAGAGCCCAATTCGTAGGAAACTAATTGCTACCCAATGTTACAAAATTGAAAGCCTATGTCAAATTTGCTTTCTGATTTTTGGGAGTAAAAAAAGATCGATCGAGGAATAGTGGTAGGTTTGGTTTGTCAACCTTACCCCAGCTCGATTTATGCCAACTCGCGTCTCCCAAAAATATTCTATATTACCTCCGGAGTCTCCAGGTACAAGCGCGGCTACCAGCCTACAAGGGAGAACTCAGGTGACACCCCCACGAGCAGGATGGAGCCCCGGTCGAGGGGAGCATCTAAGCTTCATTGCTCCTCGCGTTATTATAAGCTCGATCGACTAATTAGGGCTCCAAATTAGCGATCGCAGCTAACCCAAGCCAATCGGGTCTCGATATATATTGCTTCGTGGGGTCTTAAGAAGGACGAATAGAAACAAGACTGATAATGATCCTGAGCTAAAACACACCAGGATTCCGAACTCAGTGGTGGCAACCAAACTTGAAGCTTGATCTCTCTCAAATGAACCATACAGCCATTCCGGATAACGCTTGCATCTTCTGTACCATGAGTATTTTTAATTCTTTTTATACAGAAAAAAAATAATAACCACGCTAGAAGAGCTAATCAGCTATTTCTTTAATCACCCCGAACATGCATGGTATAGCTAAGGAGTCATTGAAAATTTGACCTTTTCGAACTCACTCTAGGATCAGGAAACAAAAAGAAATTGTGTACGAACAACGCATAGCATCAAGAAGAAGAAAAGAGATTCATTGTTTCTAATACTACTTTACCAATTTTTATTTGAACAAGTAAAAATTATATCTTGGTCCGAATGGGATAATATTTCTCGACACATTAGGGCATGACATTAGTAAACCATTAGTCAACCAACCCAGGCTGATTAATCAAGATTCTGATACAAAAGTCATCAAGCCCGAACATGTCGTATTTTAAATGAGTGGTAATTGCCTCTAAACCGATTTGATGGTAACTACAAGAATCTCAGCGTCTACCGCCCATTCCTATCTTCTGCGCCCTGAAATCCGCATCGAAGATTACACTCACACGTATGTTGGAGGAAACTTAATTCCCAAGATGTCAGCAGTAGCATTCTCCAACTTCACCTCAAAGTTCATAATAATAATTAAAAGAAGAAGAAGAAGAAGAAGAAGAAGGAAAAACAATTGCGAGGGATACATTCAATTGATCACATATATGTATGGAGGAAACTTAACTCCCAAGATGTCAGCCGTAGCATTCTCTAACTTCACCTCAAAATTCATTAAAAAAAGACATGCGAGTTTCAAAGGATACATTCAATTGATCACGTACAGGGCAAAATTGAGGGGAAAATTTATCCAACCGAAAACTCTATGATTCTTTACCAGATTAATGCGCAGAACCTATTTAGCATATGCAGAATTACAAAATCAATCCGGAGCTTGTGAGAAAAGGCTGCTGGATGGCCTTCCCGTCGCCATTTTGGTTTCAACTGGCTCCACAGTGTGACTCAGCTTAAGCCTCCTTGAGCAGCTCCGTTTAATTTGTCACATTCAAAGTACGCAGAAATCAAAGGATCATTTCTCTAGGGTCTTCTTTTAGTGACAGTAAAGTCTAACCACAGAATCAGCACCAGCCGTGAACAACCAAGGTTGCCGTGGATGGAATTTGCAATCCATCACCCCTGCCGATAAGAATAATAAATAAATAACAATATACCCTGATGTCAGTTTCTTATCTGCATGGCAAAGCTAGTTAACTTGTAATTAGATGTGCAGAAAATGACCATGTAAGAGTAGAGAGAACCTGCCCTAGCAAAAATGTTTCAAACCATTTGGTTATAAGATTGGAATATGGCCCTGAGGCATGATGCGATTTTCAAATGTAACAAAATGGGATCCAAAAATACTTTTTCTCCCCAATTATAAGGTTTACGCAAGAATCTCAGACACAAATATTAGAGCAACTTAATTAAATCATTAATAAAAAGAAAAGGTCGGTTATCTTTCAATCTGCTTCCACTATGCTGATGTCAAGGAGAACCTGATGCAAGATCCACGTTTATCAGAACTTTGATCTGCTGCCAAGAAGTATCTTGGACAGAGAGACCGCATAAATTTTACATGGCCCCAGGTTCTAGCCTCACCTTAATGAAGGAAGGCTCAAGATTTTGTCAATAAAGGAGCAAATGAATGTGACTTCTAAAAAATCTTATGGCCAGAGCTGCTTTAAGACTTTTTCAACAAAGGAAGAAACTCTTGCATTGCACTAAGCCAAGTGACACACAGCAGAATTGGGGACCTTTAAATGTCCCAAAGCTAATTTATAGAAACTCACTCATCCTTGACTTGATATACTTCCTACCCCCCCCTTAAAAATAAATAAATAAATAAGGCTTCATGAAGCTAGGGGCAGGTATTCCTCCTCAGTGTCAATAAATATTTATTTTTCATTTCAAGTAGCACTTTAGCATATCATCTAATCTGCACATAAAAGAGTACAAACGCTCACCTCTTCCATTTGAGCTCACATGACCTCGGAGAATTTCCAGAGGAACAATGAGAGGATTCTGGTTCAAATCTGAATAAACCATGCCATGGAACACATAGGCTGTGCAATCATCAGAACACGATGCAAAAAGGGGGTATGAACGATGGAAGGCCACATTTGTAATGTCCTTTGAATGACACCTGACAATCAGAACAAAAAAGTAAAAAAAAAAAGCTGAAATCTGCCAAACTGTATAGATGCAAACAATAAAATAATGTACCCAGAAAAGGCAATCGTGTAGCCACAAACAGCCAACTCAGTTTGATCAGGCTACACTTCCCCAACACGTAAATTCATCCAATTCCCACAAATTTTATGTTGTCACAAAGATAATAGTGAACTTACTGGAGTGTTTTGTAAGGTTGAGATGAAAGGTCCATATCAAACCAACAGAGTTTTCCCTCTCTGCTTCCAACAATTAAATTATCACCTGCAAGAGAAGACAACTAAGATATACAGGGATCTAGAAATCAACAAGAAGAGAACACTAATATCAGATTTTCAAACATACCTTGAGGATGAATTGCAATCGACGAAACTTCACGAAGTCCGGTCTCAAGCTTTTTGACTAGTTTCTGCTTCAAGAGGTCATACACGCGAACATTCTTCTTAGTTGAAACAAAGAAGATGGATCGAGAAGGATGAAAAACTGATGTAACTGGAAGACCATGCAATTTGAATGGGATCTTCTGAGTAAGCTTCTTTGACAACTGGTGTATTAAGATTGCTCTTGATTCACGTAAGGGAAGTTAAAGGAAACTTTATAAAAAAAGTCACTAAACTACTACAAATTTAAAAAGTAACTATCACACACTCCACAAAATTATGGTGATCCCAAACCAGGAAATTTAAAGAAGCAAATAAAAGTTCTTACTTATTTTGTTTGGGAAGTCGACTGACACAGGTCTGTCTACAATGTTCTCAATTGTTGTAGGATTATAGAGCAAGGATTATGAATGTGGCAATGTCATTAGATCTTGTAACAGGAAAAAGATGGGGGTCATCATTTCCTCTTACCATTTGTTGGCTGGCACAAAAATAAAGAAAAAGGAGAGAATTTCAAGAAGAGTCGATCATCTCTGTGATTACTCAAAGCTGGTTCAAAACCTTAGACCTTTAGTATTGTGCAAAATTACTCATGGATGCAAACACTCTGATTGACATTGATTCCTGTCTTGCAAAGAACGACCTATTTTGTTTCTACCATTGTTTTCCCTACATTCCTTCTAGAAAAAAGTTTGTCCTACTACAACAATAGATGTTCTGGCTTCTATCATGTAAGGCACACTACCAGTGCTACATATATATTTTAATGCTGGGAGCATTCACTTCTCTTCAGACCATGTATTCAGCTACCCATCAAAGAGATGCATTGTCATAAAGTACCAAACCACAAGGATATCTGCAGGTGTCACTGTGGATAAATAGTCTCCTTTGCGATGCCATTCAACTGAGGTCACGGTCTGCACAAACCCAAGAAAAACTTTAGTGAAAAAAAGGCCTTTAGATAACAATGACCTCAGCACAAAATAATTTCATTAAATTCTGAAAGGGTACCTTGAAATGTCTTAACCTGATTGCCTCATGCTTGTGCCTATCATCTTGAAGCCAGCTCACCAAGGGCTGCTCATCTATGCACAGCCATATATCCAACAAAGTTAAAATCAACTTCAAATGAAACTTTAAACAAATTTGAGAAGAAAGATTAGGCCCAAATTGTTTGAAAACCTGAAGTGACTGACAATGAATCATATCTCAAAAGGATCGCCACTGGGGTTTATTAAGCATTAATTGCATCACATGATTTCAAAGCAAACAGCTGCTAATAATTCAAACTATATTAAGTAGAATATCCATCTCCACAGGAAAGCATGTATTTACATACTATTAAATGCTGTTCCAAGTTAAAGTAGAAAACCTCCAAACAACAAGCATGACCTAAGTAGGAAATTTCTAAACACAAAACAGAATGACCTATTTATAATAGGAAAAAGAAACTCACTGAACTCCCACGAATCCTAATAAATAAGACTACTAATTCTTCTGAAAAGAAAGAGAAATTTACTATAGGACACCAGGGAATAAAACTACTTGCTCAATGAGGAGAAGAATCCCAATCCAATGAGAACTCCTCATTAAATGGTGAAATCATGCGAAGCTCTATCTTCATCAACTCAAAATATCACGAAACTTGTCTGATCTTCAAAAGTTACATAAAATGGTAACTAAACCTACCAGAGTCACCTGCTGTCCCGGATATTTCAACCTGGAGAAGATCCTTAATCTTCTTCTGATCCGCTTCATTACCCAGTCCTGTGTTAAGAAGCAGTACATCTTGGCCCCTGTAAAGACAAACAAGGCAAGAAAATATCAACATAAACAATGAAGCCAGGACGAGGATAGGAGATTAAACACCAAACTGCTGGAACTCACGCAGCAACTGCCAAAATTGGAAGCTCAGACAATGGACTCCAGGATACACACTGGACCGATTCACCTATACTCCACACCCCACAACATCTACCAGTTTCAACCTCCCAAATGCGAACAGTTCCATCAGCAGAACCTTCATTTGCCACAATAGATGACAAGAATGAGATTGGGTGAGTCTAAAGTCATGAAATTCAAAACAAGATGAATATGTGAGATTACACGCACCTGAAGCAATCCACTGCCCTGAAGCTTCAGTAGAAATTGACACAACAGCACCCTCATGACCTCTGTACTCAAGATAACATGTCACTGGGTATGGCTTAAGATCCTTCCGGTTAGGTAACTTGGGCTTCAAAGACTCGGGGTCAATGTTAAGCTGAGGCATTACATTGCAAAAATCAATTCATTGATGGATTATAAATTGCAGTTGCTACTTGCTATTAAGTACATGATTATACTCAGAGAGTATTGGTCTCCTCTCGTATTATCCAGGCCAGCCATAATAACTTACACGTTTTTTCCAAGCTCTATATGACATGTAGAGATCCATGCATCGCTCAAAAGATTCATTAACAGCATTTTCATAAGCTGGCACACTTTTGAAAGATGTGTACCTAGATAGAAAGATAGATAGATAAATAATCAGGAAGCATGAGAAAAAGAAGACCAGCCAAGAAAATGGGAAATATCGCATTTACCTTCTAGGAATAAATTTAGGGCGATCTTCCTCATACATAAGCTCATAGGAATTTATCTCTTCCTGTGTGGGTATATACTCCAAAGAAGGATTATAAGATTCTTCATGCCCTGGCAAAGAGGAGAGAAGAAAGGGGAATTTGTCATCAAAATGAATCGAGACTTGTACAAAATAGTTGATTTACTATTTATGAACTGTGGAAGACAGATCACCTGGTAACTTGGGTTTTGGTGCGGGGATATAGGCTAGATGCCCAGCCCTGTCTTTTGAGTTGAGATCATCTCCCCACAGGTTATAGAAACGTGGCTCTTCTTTTGGCTTGTCTAACTTAATTAATCCCTCCCGAATTGCCCTAACATACTTTGCAACCTGCAAATGTTTGGTGCCCAACATGAGCCATGTTCACATGATAACAATGATATTCTGATGCAAAATGCAATGAATATTTTGGTATCCATTGGTCGTAAAATGAATTGCAAATTAGAAAGAGTATAGGCAGGCTATTGAGTGCTTCAGTTTCCAACCGCAGCGGGATATTTTTGGGGCTTCCCCAGTCTAGAAAGAAGACACTTAAATTGAACAGTGAACAAAATATCAAGGTAAAAAAAAAAAAGCAATAGTGCATTGGATAGCAGAAACTTGAGTATCTGAGATGGATGTCAGCTATTAGGAATAGTAAGCAGCAATTGATAAGCACAGTTCGAAGCCAACCACAACATGAACAGAAGCTATCAGGATCAAGACCCCAGTGAAGGATCTTAAATGCGTTTGAGGAACCAAAAGTAAAAACGCTGCATCATTGTCACCAAAAGGTAGAGGAATGAGAACCAAAAGTATACTAACTTCTTCCCATATTGTCATCCAAATAGAGAAATGATGAAAAGACTGACCTTTTTGGCCTCCCATTTTGAAGGAATGAAACGTCTCTTTGGTTCTGGGGCATTTGATAGTGGGTGTTTTGCATCATCCCATTTGAAAAAGTCAACATAATCCTGCATTTTAGAAAGAAAAAGGTCACATTGAAGCCCCTTCAATAAGTAAACCTAGGTTTATATATAACACAATGATGACAAGTGGCACAAACCGGATATGGATCGAATCCAGCATGCGGTGCTTTTCCTTTGAGCATTCTACGTATAAGTCTTGTTTCATCTTTTGTCAGCTCTACCACCTCATCATTGTACTCATCATGTATCTTGCGCCTGAATAGAAATCAAATGAAAAAAACACATAACTTCTATCTGAAACCAATTAATCAAGTAACAGATAAGAGAAAACATTTTTAACTTTCTTTAAAAAAATCTAAGCAAGCCCTCTACTCAGATTAAGCACTGATTGGATAGAGGCAACTGGCAATGCAGAAAACCGACGAATCAAGGCTAAAAAATGATAACAATCAGGGAAAGGAATCTTAGATGAGTTACACTTTATAAAGCAAAAGCATCTGATGAAAACATATATTAATCTGTTGGGTTTTCTCCAAAGTTTAAGACTGAACAAAGTAACTGACAGGAAACAAAATATTTGCATAACTAAACATTAAAAGAACAAGGATGAGAAAAGGAAACAGAACACTAGACGTCGCAAAAAACAAATAGTCAACTAGAACCAATGTCAAAGTGAGAACAACAACGCCCCATCTCCTTCATCTTTGGATAGGAAATCCATAATCTGTTAAATTGCTAAATTATAGAAAGTGACAGATATAACAAATATGACCTTGAGGCATATGGTACTTCCATTTTCTATGAGGATATCAATAGAGAGAAACCATTGGAAGGAAAGTTGAACTCACCAGTTTTTTGAGTCATCAGCACTGGCTAGAAAAGAATCCAATTTATCTTGTCTTTCTTTCTTTTTTATCTTTTTCCCCTTTACGTCATAACCAATATGTTCCTCATCCTTATACCACTCAAGAGGAACATCACCAATTGTATTCCGTGAAGGAACCTGTAAATTACCCAAGTGCCAATCAATTATAGGTGAGCATCATACTTTTCTAAATATGCTCCCAGCTGTCTAGAGAAGTAAACAGACCTCGTCTTCAGATGAATCACTCTCTTCAGCCCTTTGATCCGATTCAGAGATTTCACTTCCACTATCATCTTGGGCATGATTAATAATCGATTTACCTTTATTGCTTGTTTTAACAAAGCCCTGGCATAAATTCCCAGCAACAGCGTTACAATATGAACAAGTTTTATCATAGCAGTACAGACAGAACAAAGACCTTCTCTGTTTCACAATGGGAGGACAAGAAATGCCATATTACAAGTTCTAACCATAACTCTACTATCAAAATCAATTGACTTCCCATCAGGTGTTCTCCTTCAAAAATTGTCTTTCCTTCTACCTAATATGGAATTTTTTCCTGCTCAAGCTTCAAGGTTGAGTTGACTCCGAGTCTCCTCCTAGTGGTCCTTCTATGCCTCAGGAACCAATACTAAATGTACCAACAAGTTCGTTCTTCTCGCTAAGAAGCGGGGAATCAATCGCAGTGAAGAAACAAAGAAGGCAATTACCATCTACCTTGTGCTCTTGTGAGTCGCTTTCTCCAGATTCCGACTCCTCCGACAACTCGAATTCCTCGGAATTCCCATCTTCAGAATCATCCTATAATCATAACACCAAAAAAAAAAGAAGGCAATTAACCCTCCCATTCCAGTGGCGAAGAAGCACGCACAAACTGGAGCTACACTAAAACGAAGGAGCACGCAACAGATACCTGATCAGAACCCGAACCAGCAGCGCCCTCTTCTCCGGACTCCACGTCCTCTTCCGACAGCTCGAAATCCGAATCCCCATCCTCAGAGTAATCCTACTCCACATACACAACGCATCAATCTCAAGCACGCGAATCGACGCAGACAAGACCGACAGAGGCGCGCAAAAGCAAAACCGAAGAAAAACCTCGTAATCGGAGCCGGAATCAACCGGCGAGCCGCCGCCGCCGCCGCTGTCGCCGTCCGGAGCCTCCGGCTCGGACCGAGCTCGCGGAGCTTCTTCCATTACTCTCTCTTCCGCCTCCTCGTGCTTCGAGCCGCGAGCATCCTTCGCTTCCTTCTTCTTCGTCGCCTTCTCTTTCTTACCGGCCGCTCCCATCGCCGCTCCCGGAGAACAAGCGACGCGAGCTCGGGTACGGAAGAAGCGACGGGAAAGAAGAGGAGGCCGCCGCCGTCAACGCCGCCGGGGACGGTGGGAGCAGGAGAGGGGCTTTAGCAGGTGGCGACTAGGGTTTAAGCCGGAGGAGGAGAAGGAACAAGAGAAAACGGCGGCTCTGCTTCCGCGCCTAATACCGTTTTCGCATTGGCATTTAAAAAAAAAAAGGAAAAGAAAAGGGCAAAAAGACATAAAACATGAGGAAGAAATTTGTGATTTAGGACTATCCCCAAAACCAAATGCCAAAACAAAATGAAGGCAAAATCCGAAAATTAGATCATTTTCCTCCGACAAAACATGACCCAACTAGATCTCTTAACGGCAAAGGGAGTAAATCTCTAGCTTGCCTATCTAATGCAAGATTATTACGTGCATTATTGGATTGAATGAAAAAAAGCATGAATTTATATCGGATGAATATATTTTATTTTCAAATGACCTAAAAAAAATGCGAGGATTTTCATAGCAACAAAAATATATGTCATCGAGTTTTCTAATCGAGCGAATGGGATTAGGGATAGTAACATAAATAATCCAAGAAATTTGGTTCAATATAGAATGTAGTTTCTGAAATTTTAATTTGTGTAATTTGATTTATGAATCTTGATTTAATGTGCAATGCAATCCATAAATTTATAAATAAATGTTTCGTGAATATAGCTTCTAAATTATGAGTAAATGTCGATGTAGTTGACAAACTATACAAAAAGATTTAGAAGTTCAAATTTCACATTGAAAAATTCAGTGACCATATTTTACATTGGGTCACATTTTAGAGAACATTTGTGTCATTTTCTCTTTAAAATACTAATTTTTTATTTGATTTTCAGGCTACTCATTTTTATTTCTATTTTCTAGTAGAACCATAGCAGATCTTGATTCAAAAGTTTAGAACCAACGTTCTCGTAAAAAACAACACCATCTCACTTTGCTGACATGTTTGTTGCGACATGTTTACTGCTATTGATCATCTCAGGTCTCACTTTAGCTTAAATGAACGGAAAATTCAAATGGAATTACTTTTCTTTCTCAAATTAAAATTAGATATATATATATATATATATATCTATATATATAATTTAGGAGAAATGGATATATTTGTGTGACCATTCGGCCTATCACTACTTGGAAAGCCCACATGTTGGTATAAGGTGGACAGTTGAAACCGACGAGGAGTCCACGTGTTGTATGGGATTGACACTTGACACCCTCTAATAGCAGCTATCACATAATTAGCAATGCACAGTCACATGAATAATGAGAAAATAAGAAAGTCTATATAGACTTATTTTACACATATTATGTATGTCTAAATATCTTGGCAGTGATTGAATATTATTATTATTATATTTTGTTTTGGTAATCCAGAAACCTCGTACAGCCGACAGTCGGCGAGGTAAACTCGGAGCGGTGCTAGCGCATGATCCACCATCACAACACCACGCTTAAGACCACTAGCGACGACGATAGAATTCGAACACCATCCCTTGTGTTAGGGGAAGGAGCCCGAAGCCAACGCCGCCACCACATGGGGTGGTATAATTTGGTAGCTTTTAAGTTCTTTCATAAATCACGATACTCGATTTCCTCACCCGTTATCACTCCTCGTCCTTTTGGTCTCCCCAGTGCCTGCGTAACGATCGTTTGGTACGGTGCAGTAGATTTGCGGATGACTAGTTGGGCAGAAAAATTACTAAGTACGAAGTTAATTGTTTGGGTCGTGACATAAGATTTAGCGCTTTGTAAACTCGAGATCAATTGGCTGAATCAAAGGCAAAGCGAGAGAGAATTTGTCTGCCAAACATTGTGCTCTAAACATCGTTTCCATAGCAAAGGCCATCATCAAGCAAAATCGATGGGTGTGAAAACATCTTCATTTGCGACCCCATCGGTCGCTTATCTTCTGTTGTCTGTACAATTTGATCACTACTCTCATCCAACTCATGTACGTATTAGCAGCGCTTGCTGATACCACTAAACAATGCGCCACAGTTACGACTTCTGTAGGTATTAGCAGCAACTGTATATCTTCCAAAGTGCGTCGTCGAATTGCGATCGAACCCGATTGTCATCAATGGCATAATTACTTGCAAATAATGTCACGAAATGAACTTTAGGACGTTCCCACACTTCCTTAGGTTCTAAAACCGATGGATATAAACCAAACAAGGAAAAGATAATATCTAAGGGGAAAGAAATCGCAAATCTAAAAGAACAGATGCAGCAAACAACATAACTAAGATACAATATTCCTGATGAATTTTACCCTTTCCTTTATCTTCTCCAAAAGCTGGAGCACTGGGCTTCCGAGAACTAAAGCCCAAATTTGGACAGAAGCTGCTGCCATCCGAGAGCCTCTTCATTGAAAATGTAAGTCGATGGAGATACTAGAACTCGACTACCCCGATCTCGATCTGCATGATAATAATTTCAATGTGTTCAAAAGGTACTTGGAAGTGTTATCAGGCTGTGATTAATGAAAATTAACAGCCGCGAATATCTTCAATTCACATTAGGATGTAACGGGGAAACAAGAATCTTTGCATAAAGCAACTGTGCATGGCTATTTCCAGAATTAGGAAATACTGCTTCCAACTGCTGCACAGAGCTATAGAGCCTGCTTTCAACTGCTGCACAGAGCTATAGAACTTCGTTTTTGGAATGCAACCAACCATTGCATTGTGGTCCCCAACCACTTCTCCATTTCTTTTGCAAAGGACTAGGTAGGGGTTTGGAATTGGAAACTACCCTCGGGTACAAGTTCCTCATTTTTTGGAATCTGGAACCTACCCGTCAGAATGATCCTATCCTACCCTATTATAGGTTCTAGGGTCGGTTCTAAGTTCTAGGTTTCAACAAGTTCTTTTATTTTATTTTTTTCATTTTCAAATTTGAAGAGCTCTTTTCAAACAGGGCGACAACATGCATCATCAGAAAACTCTAGGTTGATACCCGCAAGGTTATGAATTAATTGAAGCTTCCTTCATGGAGCAGCACATAAAACAGCGAATATCATGCAATTGTTTTTTCCTGTCTTCTTATCACTTATCTCTCTGGTACAACTTGACAGCTTGGCATATTTGTACATGGCGATCTCAAAAAACCAAATAGATCCAGCAAAATAGAACCACACCCAAATTCAGCCCGACCACATCCAAACAAACAACCAATCGACGCTCAACGAATGGGCTATTCCCAACAATCACAAGGGATGCCGAATGAAAGAGGGTTGTCAAAATTCGCAAGAAAAATCAAATCTTTGCACTCTCGGCTTACTCATCTCGTCGAGAGACGAGAACCGGGCGATGACCCATGGGCTTGCCCTTGAACTTTTCCCTCCCCATGGCTCAGAGACGCGCTTCCCCACTTGCAGAACACGATTCAGGCGCAAAAGAGAAGATCAACCCAGATTTGCAAGGAGACAATCGGCCTCGTTCTCGACGCGATTGGGTGGTTATTGTTTCGCGAGGAACGAGAATCTTCCACGGAAGAGCCAAAAAGAGATGGAGCTGAATCGATTCCTTCTTCCCCCTTTTCACCTCCCCCACTATCTTCGAATGGAAACCCAAACAGGAAAAACCAAATACACTTGTTTTCCACGGTCCCTATATCAAAAATAAGAGAATAAATCCGTAGTCAATAAGTCAAGGGTGAGCACTCGGCGATGGCAGCACAATGGCAACGAAGACACGAGTCTCACGGCACCAACGGCGGCACGGACGGCGCAGCGAAGATGGCGGTGGTCGCGGCTCAACCCAAGGCCAAGGGGGAAGATGAAAGAAGATGAAGATGAAGTAGTCGAGAGAAGAATTTTCTTTGTATTATGTATATTCCTCAATGTACAATGTTCACATTGTTTATAATACAAAGTGTGTATAAGAAAAGCAAGTAAATATTTTACAATATTTGGATTCGATACTAAATGAATGCGATTGATCCTTGAATGATATTGTGAATCTTCACATGTATTTTCCAACGCTCCTCCTCAAGTTGGTGGCTTGTAGATATCCAAGACGCCTAACTTGCTTAGGAGATACGAGTGCTAGCTTTGACACAAGGGTTTGGTGAAGACGTCCGCTGGTTGCTCTTACGTTCGAATCCCCAGTGTCTTGATTATCCCTTGCTGGATCTTTTCTCGCGTGAAATAACAATCCACTTCTATGTGCTTCTTTCTTTGGGTTTGAGGCAAGTTTGAGAGCCACATTGTTGTAACAAAACAATTTGGTTGGCCCATCAATTTGTACCCCAAGATCTCGAAGCAATCCGCGTAGCCATACTATCTCACATGTGGTCTTTGTCATGGCTCGATATTTCGCTTCTGCTGAGGATAATGAAACAGTCGGTTGCTTCTTTGTCTTCCATGAAAGTAAAGAATCCCCTGACTTGATACAGAACCCTGTTATGGACCTTCTATTCATTGGATATGTCGCATAATCTGCATCACAATATGCAATCATCTTCATATCACATTTCTTGGAGAGGAGAATCCCAAGACCTGGATATTTCTTCAAATACTTTACCATTTTGAGTGCTGCATTCATGTGGGACTACTTTGGATTGTGCATGAACTGACTAAGGGTTTGCACAACATAACCGATGTTCGGCCTAGTCATAGTTAAATAGATGAGCTTCCCAACAAGTTTATGATAACTTATTGGATCTCTTAGTACATGATCGGCTTCTTGAGAGATTCCAGCATCATACTCTGATGTGGCCAATTTGATATTTTGCTCGATTGGAATTATAGCCGGCTTACATCTTGACAGCCTAGCTTATGATATGATTTCCAAGGCAAATTTTCTCTGGCCGAGAAATATTCCTTGATCTGAGTGAGCAATTTCTATTCCAAGAAAATACTTTGGCGACCCTAGATCTTTTATATGGAAAGTAAAGTGCAAGTATTTCTTGAAAATTTTGACAGCTATCTCATCATTGCCCATAATCAATATATCATCTACATATATCATCAAGTATATGGATGACGTACCTTTGGTCCATGTGAAAACAGCATAATGAAATTTAGACTGCTAAAAACCAGCAGCTATCAGGGATTCAGAAAATTTGGCGTACCATTGTCTAGATGCTTGCTTGAGCCCATATAAGGATTTACGGAGATGACATACTTTATTCTTCCCTTGTCTTCGTAAACCCTGTGTTATGTCCATATAAATCTCTTCAGCTAAGTCTCCATGCAGGAATGCATTATGAACATCCATCTGATGTAATGGCCAGTCTTGGTAAGCTGCTATAAAGAGGAATGAATGGACTGTAACATCCTTGGCTACGGGCAAGAAGGTTTCATGATAATCAAAACATTCCTTCTGTGTGAAACCCTTTCCCACCAATCGGGTTTTGTACCTTTCAACTGAACCGTCAACTCTGTATTTGATTTTGTAGACCCATTTACATCCAATTGGTTTGCGATGTGGAGGTAGACTAACAAGATCCCATGTCTGATTGTCCACCAGTGCCTGCAATTCTTCTTCCATTGCCTTTTGCCATCGCGGATCAGTACTTGCCTCTTCATAGCTTGATGATTCTCGTTCTTCAGAAATTTGAATAATACAACATCTATGCTCCTCAGATAATAGATCGAAGGAAACATAAGAGGAAATGTGAAAAAGAATAACTGGTGGAGTTCTCACTCCACATATGGAATCCTTGGTCCAAGTTGGAGGACATGTGGCTCGTCCTAACCGTCTTGGCTAGATGTCTTCAGAAGAGGACTGAGTTGCTAGAATATCTACAGGGGAGGATTCCAATGTAATCCTCTCATTCGAGTCTTGATCCGTGTCTTCTACTAAAGGTGTCATTGCCATAGTGGGTGTAGGAGCAATACCTGTATTAGCTAAGGAAGGGATCGGCACATATCCCAGATCATTGATGGATTCTTCGATATGGTGAGTATGAGAATATCTCTGTCTATCTCTGTCTATCTCTGTCTGATTCCTTAGTAGAGAAAGGGAAAAAATCTTTTTGGAAGTGAACATCTCTACTAACGAAGAATTCACCTATAGAGGGATTAAATATTCGGTATCCCTTCTATAGGGTAGCATACCCCATAAATATGCAACAGCGAGCCCGTGGACCCATTTATCCTTAGGTCCTACTATAGATGCATAGCATAGACACCCAAAAATCCTCAAATGATTAAGATTTGGCTTCTTCCCAAAGAGAAGTTCAAAGGGGCTTTGATCGTTAAGAATCTTGGTTGACATACAGTTGATCAAATATGCTGCAGTCAATACACATTCTCCCCAAAAATTATCTAGAATGGAACCCTGAAATTTAAGGCCCTAGCCACTTCCAACAAATGACGATGCTTCCTTTCATTTTGTTGAGGTGTGTATATACAGGAACTCTCATGTAGAATCCCTTGAGATGATAATAAAGTCGTACACTCATAATTGAAAAATTCTTTCCCATTGTCTGTCTTAATTTTTTGGATAGTTTTCCCAAACTAAGTTTTCAACAAAGAAAGGAAAGTTTTTAAATGTGATACGACTTGACTCTTAGACTGCATGAGGAAAATTCATGTAGCCCTTAAATGATCATCCACAATGATAAAAAAGAAATGAGAGCCATCATGATTTAGTGTATGATATGGTCCTCAGACATCAATATGAAGTAAAGAGAAAATGTCACTTGCACGACTTTTATTCAATGGAAAAGGGCTATTTGATTGTTTTGCAAGTGGGCAAATGTGACATTGAGAATAGGGAAATAAGGAACTATGACCCAATCTGGAATGGAAAATGAAATTTTTATCATTGGTAGTCAAATTACACAATGATTGTTTATTACAATGAAAAAAATCCAGATTCTTGGGTGAACTTCTCTAGAAAAAGTCCTTTTGATAGATTACCCCATTCCATCAATTTCCTAGTTGAAAGGGCTTGAAATTGACAACTATAAACATTGAAGGAAACTTGACATGAATTCTCCTTATAGGCTATAGACACAGATATAAAATTGAACTGGAACTCAGGAATATATAGGACATTGGTGAGAATGATTTCGAGACTAAGATCAACTGTCCCAGTTATAATGACATGAGCAATATCCCCATTTGGTAATTGCACTGCAATAAGACTATCTAGTTCTTCATTAACAGTGGTAAACAATGCCTTCTCACATGTAATATGATCAATGGCTCCAGAATCAACAATCCAAGTATTTTTCGATATATTGTTTATTCGACAATGAGAAATACCTGTAAAGCTGCCCCCCCTTTTTTGAACATCCAATTTGTGCAGTGCCTGCATCAATTGCTCATATTTATCATTGAGTAATGGATTGATTTGTACTCACCTATCTTGTAAGTTGATATACTGCTGCTGATATTTCTTTGCCATTTTTTTTTCTCCAGGTCTGCCATGCAGCTTCCAGCAATTTTTTGGTGTGGTGGGGTCGTCTGCAGAATTCACAATATAATTTTCCCTTATTTTTTGAATTTGGCCCATAGGAATTAAGCCCAAAAGAATTGGGCCCATGAGAATTAGGCCCATATGGGGTTGGCATGTGATTTTTCAAAAAATTCTTGCCGTTGGATCCTTGAATGAGGGAATCATCTCCACCGTCCAGATCTCCATGTGCTTGCGCCCCTCTCCAACCGTCTGATCGTTGTGTGCGATCGTGACTGTCCGTAAGAACCCTAGGTTCGCATCGCATTTCCTATCTAGGGTTCGTGAGCCTCTCTCCGTTCTTGCGGTGAGTGCTAGGGTTTCCACCCCTTTCCCTTCCGTCGAAGCAAGCCTTTGGCTTTCTTCTTGCACGGCAAGTTGGAATATACGACCGATCGAGGGTGCAGGCTCCATCACGAGTATATCGACCTGAAATGGAGGTAAGAATCGTTAAGAATACGGAGGAATTGCGTCGCCTTCTCTTTGTCTTTTATCGCCTTGTATTGTTGAAGGGTGGTTTCGGGTTTGTTAAGTTTCTCCTCCGCTGCTTCTAGCTCATTCCAAAGAGCTGACAGCTTGTTGAAGCACGTTGTCACAGACGTGTTTCCTTGCTTCAGTTTGGAAAGAGCTTGATGTAGCGAGAAGATTCTCGCCCGATCCAATTTCTCGTACATTTCTCTTATATTTTTCCAAAAAATTCTTGAATCTTCAGTTGGGGGCAATCCAGCTGCTATTTATAGGCTGATGCAGTTGCCTATCCACGTCCTAACCAACTGGTTACACTTTTTTCATTGTCACCCTAATTTTTCATCAGTTGGGACTGGGATGGTTCCATCGATAAATCCCTCTTTGTCCTTTGTTATGAGGGTTCAACGGAATTCACGTGCCCAATTTGAGTGGTTTTCCGGTCCTGTGAGGGGTGACTCATAAGCTGCAACTCTGGTCCATTGGCGTTGGAGACATACAGCGCGTCGCCAGGTTCTGGGCAACCCATGGCGGCCGCGAATGGAAAAGGTATGAACCCTGTTGGGAATCCTGGATTTGTAGACTGACCCGCACTCGAATTTTCTTATCCGCCCGTCTGCTCAGGGCTGATGGTTGTGCCTGCCCTAGTGTTGGTTGGTAGGCCTCCATCGGTCTGCACACTCTGGTAGCCCGGCTATGATGTACCTGGGTTTATTCTTTGGATCCATGGGTATGGCATCCATTGATAAGGATAGCCCGAGAAGGGCAACCCTGAATTGAACTAAGCCGGAATTTGTTGCCACTGTGTGTGCTGTAATGGTGTTTGGCTTTGACTGGGCTGCTATTCAACCAGGGAGGTGATGATGGATGAGCCTCAATTGGGCGAAGCATGTGGTGTCGAATTTGTTCCCAACTGATCTTCAGAGGCTTGTGGGTTTATCATGACGAAAATTGCAACAAAAAATTCTATTTTGTAGATTGAGTTTTTTTGCAGATTGTGAATTCCTCCGGAGGCTGCTCTATTTTGCGAGTGTTGCAACAACAAAGACAGAAAAAAAAAAAAAAAAAAAAAAAACGGAAGGCGATTTGAACAGGATTGCGGAAGCTAGGTCAAAATCAGAAAGAGCTCTGATATCATGAAAGAAGATGAAGACGAAGTAGTCGAGAGAAGAATTTTCTTTGTATTATGTATATTCCTCAATGTACAATGTTCACATTGTTTATAATACAAAGTGTGTATAAGAAAAGCAAGTAAATATTTTACAATATTTCGATCCAATTAGATTCAGTACTAAATGAACGTGATTGATCCTTGAATGATATTGTGAATCTTCACATGTATCTTCTAACATAAGAGCTCGGTTTTGGCAGAGGCGGTGGCGGTTTGGAGCAACGATGGCTCGGATGGCCGAGCGAGCGGCGGCAAGAGGTGGTGATTGTGGCTTGGAGATGGCGGCAGTGGCTCACGGAGGCGAGGGGAGGCGCGGACTGCACGACAGCTTGTCAGGCTCAATAGCAAGACGGCTTGTCGGACGAGCAGTGGGTGGGTGGTGGTGGTTCGGTGGCCAAGAGGTGGTGGTGAGTAGGGCGTGGGACAGCGGTGTGGTGGTGGGTGAAGCAAGTAGCCGGGAAGGAAGAAGAAGAAGAAGAGAAGAAGGGGGTGTTCGGCAGAGGGAGGAAGAAAGAGAAGAGAAATAGAGAGAAGAAAAGAAAAAAGTTGAGGGGGTAGGAAGTCACGTGAAGAGGAAAAAGGGGAAAAGAAAAGAGAGAGAGAAAAGAAAGAAAGGGGAAGGGAGGGAAGAATCGGCGAAGGGGGAAGTGATGTGCGCTAGGTTTTTTTTTTTTTTTTTTACTCGACCAGTTCCGGTTCCCGAAAAAGGGAACCGGGGTACCAAAGACGGTCTCTTTAAAATCAGGAACCGAACCGAACCCTCCGGTGCGGTTCTCCGGTTCGGTTTTTGCGAGGAATCGTGCTCACCCCTAACGGGATCACCCCTAACGGGAGGTCCCTGTTAGCGAATGAGTACAAGAGAATTAGAAAATGAGAAGAGTGAGAATAAGAGAGCTACAGTTTAAAAACTTCAAATTGAGCTGGGGTTCAACTTGGAGCACGAGAAAAAATGGCTCATGCATTACCTGCAAACCAGAGAGCGATGGTTGATTGCATACTTGCTTAGCGACTTCCTTTGCACTCCTCCCGTTCGCTGTTACCTGTGAAAAGAATTAACACCAATTATAAAGCATTTATTTTGAGATTTGGATAAAGGAGTCGATCACAAGTATGTATCTGCAGTATCTGACTTGTGCATACTCTAAAAGGCTTTGTACCACAATTAACGAATTTTCTTATATTATTTCTCCCAAATTTTTATTGCAGCAATTTCCTATTTAGTAGCTGAATAAGAAATCATACTTGAAAATGAGATGAGGTACGCTTAAGTCCACAGAGTACTAACGATGTCATATCTGATTGACACTGCTAAATTAGCTTCAACGAAAACTTGCCCTCACAAAAGTCACCCAGTTAAATTTTGTGTTTTAATGACTTACATTGATATATCTTTTTTACGCAGCTCAGTAACATACTAATGAGTGAGAGGGGGACAGCAACAGCAGATGCAGCTTAAGAGTAGTAAACTCTTAACAGGAAGTATGTCTGGATAATGGACAGAAAGTTTATCGTCGAATATACAATAATCTACACACACACCGTGAACTGGCAAACTGCCTTGAGATGTGCCTCCACTCTTTCAAAAATCTGTTGAGTTGTATCACGAACATCTTCCCGTTGCATTAGTGACTTCCTTCTTGCCACAAGAACAACCTGAAGGATATTCAGTCCTAGAGGAAGAGTATTTCAAAAAAGACAACAAAAAAATATTGCAAGCGTGCTGCATTCAACACCTACCTGGCTTACCAACACTGTGCCACCTTCAATTTCTTTGAAATTATTTGCCCTTAATGTTGTCCCACTACATACAATATCCAAAATAACATCAGCCCCGCCTCTCTGAAATACCAAAGAAAGGAAGTCAATTGTAGATAATGCAGACTCATCATCAATACTATACTGCCAATGCCTCCAATCAGCATCAGTTTAAATCCTTGACCTCCCCTGATGGAGATGCCATTGCAGATAGAAGGGTGCCACATGCCAAGATACAATGGCATTCATACATTGCAGCTTCTAAACAAATAAATGAATTGAACTACAGTTGATATGCTTGCTTTCCTAATAGCTTAATCTGCGGAGGTATAAATGCACTTCAAATTCTTTTTAGCAAAAGATGAAGCAAACATCTGTAAGATTATTTCCTTCCAAGGGATAAAATTTTCAATCATCCAAACGAGAAAAAAACCTGTACTTCATGCATTAATCACATCAACGTACCATATCACAAAGCGAATGGCCACAAGATCTATAGACAAGGACAGGTAAATCCAAACATTGCATCAGTGAAGAAAACATCAAGAGATTGAAGTGCTTTTTTTAAAGGATCCTACTGCTAAAACTATGGTGGCTTGAAGTAGTCTCAAATACACATTCTCCAGGACATGGAATGTACACATATTGCCTCATAATGTGGATAGGAAAAGGTCTCCATAATCACAGTGTACCAACATTTAGAATACGAAAATTAGTGGGATGTACGCTATTCCATCCTTCCTTTCACTGCATCTACCTGTCAAGCGAGAGATGGCGGTTTCCACTCCCTTATTTTCCTTGTTTCCCCTCTTCAGTGGGAATTATCTCTATGCCTTTCTAGTTTAATAAAGATTCTCATGTAAACTAGATTCCCTGCCACAGAGAGGAAAAATGTCTGTATTTGCCAATCTGCACTTTCAGTACAGATCTTCTAAGTTCTAGGTGGAAAAAGAGAAGGGACTCAAATAAAGAGCCATAAAACTCTCAATGCATTCCATCATCTTTTGTTTTTCAAAACAAAATTTGAAAGGGTCTGAACCTTTTTTGACTGGGGAAATGAAATGGTTTACATTTCTAGATTCTAAATTCTAGTTCAGCACACTAGATTGATCCCTCCTTCACATAACTCTACCAGAATATGGGTCCCTTGACCCCTTCTCTTGAATCTCTTAAGAGAGCTTCCCCAGACATATAAACTCCAGTGTTAGTTTAAAGGCAACATGTTTAAAGGCAACATGCGCTTAGTGAAAAGATTCATCATGGCAATCACTAAACATCTGCCAATATAGGTAACAAGTTGGTAAGATAGAAAGATATGAAAAAAGTGAACAAAATTTGTAATTTTACCTGGGGAAATCCCTCCAATGCTCCGTCAGCAGTTAAAATGCTCACATGCTTCAGTCCATTTTCTTTCATGAACTTACGCCCCAGCTATAAAGACATGAGAAGGAAACTTAAACTTAAGCAGTTAATAAAGGCAATCGCTCCGGCACCCCATAAGGATATTTGCTATTGAAGGTGGGCAGTTGGCACTATAAACTACGATATTTGAGATCTGAAAACGCAAACATACATTGGGTAAACCAGTAACAACACGGAGTGGATTCTCTTCAGTCCAATGGGGCATTTGTGCTAGCTCCTTCACCGAATTGATCCTCTCAAAGATCCCGTTTTTGGGAATCTAATAGAAGATCAAAAGAACATATCAAGACTAAAAATTTCCATAGCAATGAACCAATTGGAAAAAATTCCATCAATACATCAAAATTTTGAGAGCATAAACTTTCTTACTGCGAGAGACAAGTGGCAATGCCCATAACCAAGAGCATTGTGAACAGTAATAAGATCATCGTCACCCTGAAGAAAAGGAGCATAAGCTCTTTTAGGACAGTCTACTATATCAAGTTAGTGTTGCGGAATCAACACTACAATATCATGAAGTTCAAAAGCTTAATGAAAACGCAAAAATACTGCAAAAAGTTCGGGAAAAGCTCTGATGTATGAAGTTAAAGCAATCAGGTAATTTTTATCTCTGTCCAGCATTCCTAGCATGCTGACCCCTCAATTATTATTCTAGGATTTCAAGTCATAGTTTCCTATCCACACATCCATACAAACACAAAAAAATATGAACACTCTAACCACCTAAACTGTCTAAAGACATCAAAGTACATATCGAAAATTGACATCATCCAGTAATTCTGAATCCAAGCCATTTCTCTAAGTTGTTTGCATGGAAAAGAGTAAACAACCCCAAATAGATTCATAAAACAAGTACTACAAACTCAAGCAAGGTAATAGGTGATCTGCAACTACTATTGTCATCCATTCAGGAAACATCTGTGATCCAACTTCTCTGCTGCATAAATGATACATAGGAAGTACCCTGTCATCTACTAACTACTAATCTGCACAATTGCAGGTGATCTATAAGCCAAGTCAATCTTTCATCCTTCAAGGACATCGTTCTGATTATAAACAAGCAGGGGAATGATGACATACTATTGAGGCTACAACTGAACTTTGACAAAGTCCCCTCACTCTTGCAGTGGGGCAACTGGTGTGACTTTACTTTTAGCTTTTTGGCCGTAGCTGTTGCCCTTAGCATTTCAAGGTTAACTTTTCTTTGATACCAAACACACCTAGTCTTGAAAAACATGCCAACATTAACATTTCAAATCGAAATGAATTATTCAAAATTTTTAGGTTTTAGCATGAAAGCTTATTCCAATATTTTTGGTTTTAGAGAGAAAGTAAAAATTGACTTTCTGTTTGATAAAGCGCTCTTGATCTTCCACTTCATCCAAAGCAGGGGAAAACCGTGCAATAACTTGTTTTCACAGCTTCAGAGTATAAATTCTTTGAATGCAGACAAAAGATTAATAGAGAATGATGAGTAAGAAATCCAATCAATGATCAAACATACAGCATTTAACATCATCTGCTTACCGGTCCATATTCACTAACTGCATAGGAACTCACTATTCCAACATCTAGATGTCCAGAAACCAGTAGTGTGACAATCTCCTTTGGTCGATGGAAACAGACTTCCACATTAGGGAGCTGCAAAAGTTAGCTACCAAATCAATTAAGAACAATCTGCAGTATGTAGAACCAACACCTGAAATACCAAATATCTAAGGTAAAACAAATTCAAACGGTGCCGTGGAGATTTTCCTAGTTACTTTATTTACTTTTTCATGGAGAGTTTTCTATGGTATATTAAAGAGAGTAGATCTATCTAAGAATAGAGAAGCGCTTGTCTAGCTCATCATCACAGTAGTTCTCAAAGACGCAGACATTTTCAATTACGGCATTTGAGTGACTAGAGAGGGTCATTTCTTCTTCTTTCATTTTGCAAAGATGGTTTCAGCATTACGCTTTGGGTTCAAACCATCAGCACTTTGTGAAGATTACACTCTTATCTTAATTAGTACGTAGATTCGACTCTCCATTAATGTTTTTGTAAAGGGTTAGGACACCTTGGTTCCCTGTCCACATATCTCAGGTATGATGACTGTAGAATCTCTCTTGCTAACCTATCTGTAGTAGTTCTTGAAATCAAAATTAAGGTCCATAGGAATTACCATGAGCAAACTCCAAATGTCTTACCACATGTCTATACCAAAATAAGGCACAAAATTTCGTGAAATTTCTATACCTGTGGAATTTCTGCAGAATACTGTCGATCATTATCCCGCGTGACTGGCAATCCGCAATCCTTCAGGAGCAACGTGGAAGTGGTTAGAATGCAGATAAAAAACAAACCAGAAGCCCCCTAGAGCGGCATCTCAGAGATCGTCAAATTCAAATCCGATAACATTCTGCATAGCACGTCTATATTCACTCAGTTTTCTATACACTTCACATTTGGAACCAATTCCTCAGCAACCAAAACCTGCAATGCGAGTCCTGAAAAGCAAGCAAAACCTTGAGGAGGCCGAGAGTATCCTCGACCATGCACCCTTTGCTCAGCACACCGAGCCGGATCTTTCTCCCCTCGCCGTCTTGCATGCCGTTGGGACGGCGTGCGAAGCTCCTGGAGCTTGCAGCTTTAGAGAATGAAGGAGAAAGGGAAGAAGAGGCTGACCCTTACTGAATGATACGAACTCCACCTCGTCAGATTCCATAAATCCCGAAATGCAACAAAACAAAGCTCTAAATTCAACATGTAATCTCAAATTTTCACCGTCCAATGAAAAAAAAAATTATGAAAATTAAAGTCGCCATATATGTCATTATAAGTGTGATCATGACCCGTACATTTATAATTTCCGTACATTTATAATGAAAATATGTTAAATTTTAATATACCGATTACGCATGACATGACATGAGAAAGACAGTAAATCAAAGAATAACAAATTTTATTTAGTAGTATTTAGGATACTTTTTGGTGGTACGAGTGGAGACCGCGTCCGATGCAATCGGCGAGACAAAACAAAACCGTCCGTCACATCATAAAGCCCAAGGCCGTGCAAGGTGGTGAGGAAAATGGCGAACCCGTGAATCGGGTCGAGGTAAATTTGGATGGGAATGGCGTCGAGATTCCATCAATGATTAAATGACAAACGCACCATCAATGAAAGTCAACTGAGTATGGTCAGAGCCCAGCTGACAAAGATCCAATGGAAATGGCTTTTGGGAACTAGGGTGCCGTCCATTGCACTTAAACAGCGAGGGGTCAACTGATAGTGCCAAAGCAGCATCAAATGTCACGACGAATCCAAGAGTTTACGAATATCTGAGCATCAACTATAGAAAGCAGAACAGGAGAAGGAAGAAAGTTCTAAAAGCAGTTCTGTCGAAAAGATCTTGCAGATACTACAGTGGAATAAATTCTTATAATAGTAAACAGGAAATATTAGAAGAAAAAATTCCAGGAAAAAGAACTGTGAGACTATATATATATATATATATATATATATATATATATATATCTAAACTGTGAGAAGTTCAGTAAGCAGAATTGTCGATGGAGAAAGACAACAACCGGCTAGTTAGGGGTTATTTGTTTAAATATGTTTCTGTTCCCTATAACACAATTTTTTTTTTTTTGTTCCCGGGAACAGGTTGTTGGAAAAAGTATTAGAATACATAAAATAATAATAATTATTGAAAATATATTACAAAAGATTAGAAAATAAAAAATGTCTGAGGCGTGCAAACGTTGTTCTTATGGATAATTCTGCCCCTCGGAGTACGTAACTCGGTGCGTAAGACTTTCCACCCCTTGGAGTACGTAACTCGGTGCGTAAGGCTTCAGCGACTATCTTCCCAAAGTATAACAGACCTTCTTCTATACTCCGTACTAAATATTAAAAGGAAACATAAAAACTTTTGTGTATAATCTAGCAAAAAGAAAAGGAAAGATGTGAGAACATATTGTATCTACAAAGACTGTAGTTTGAAGTTTAATTTATATTTAAACTAAAAAAAGAGATAGCTGTTAGGAGATCGTCATAAATCAATTGATAATTAAAAAGATGACCGTTATAAAATAATGAAAAGTTTATGAAATAATAAGTCAGAAATTATAAACTGTTAGATGACCATTATATGGCCGTTAGAAAGTCATTATATGGCCATTATAAAGTTGTTACAAAAATGATGACTTTCATGACAATCATAATTTATAATAAATATTTCAGAACTGCTGAAATATCCAACACAGATTTAGAACAGAAACAAGAAGTATAAAAAACTTGTTTATTGTTCCTGGGAACAATTCCGATAAATACTTTTTTTTTTCTCATTTTTCTTCTTCTTTTTCTTTGGCCAGTCGCCAGCCTCGACCATGGTCGGCAACCAGCCGTCGAGGATCAGCAACCTCGCCGGAGCGTCACCGTGGCTGGGTGAAGCCACTGGCCCTCGTCAGCCGGTCACCAGCCATGGCTGAGGCCGGTGACCGGCCAAAAGGAAGAAAAAAGAAAAAAAATATTAAAAATTAAAAGAAACAAAAACATTATGTAAGTTTATCAGCGTGTTTACATTCTTTTTCTATTTTAGGAATAGAAATTTTGTGCGATTACCAAATGCAATCTTCAGTTCAAAAATTGTTTTACGGAGCAGAAATAGTTTTCTATTTCCGTTTCTGAAACAATTTTTGAACAAAACATTATCAAACGCAACCTTAACTTCTTAGCTATTGGATCTGGCTACATCCGCTTTGGCAAATTCAATATCGAGGTCATTGATTAAATCAATCACACACCCTTTCCTTGGTACATGTTGTTAGGGCTAAATAAATCACTTAGAGGGGGATGAATAGGTGATATTCCAGAAAAAATAAATTTAAAGCGTTATTACAATAGAATAACTTTGACGACAAACCGTGCTATGATTAGATCTTACCAATATGTAAAATACTATCACAACGTATAAATAGAAGTTTAGGGATAAAGAAAATTGCACACAATAAAATTGGGAATTTGCTTCAATAATTTTTCATGCCCCGTTAAGATCCCCAGCGAGGATTGCACTCAATCTTTCCCAAATTTGTGTCAAATTCAACCATATTACAAAAATAATAAGTTTGCTCCACTATTTCACCAAAAGGGCTTAGTTTAATTAAGCTCAGAACCTTTCACTTGAATATATCCATCGTCGGTCCGATTAAATGCAATTAACCAAAATATGCTCCTAATGACTATGTGTAATTTAACTAAATATTTTTGCTAGGGGCTGGGATGGATTCCTAATTTTCTATGTAATGAATTATTATATAGAACGCCAAAATTTAGGTGTTAACACTCCTCCTTGTGCTCCAAGCTACGAAACCCATCTCCTTCCCCTTCTCTTTCCTATCGGCCACTATCATCTTTGTTGACGTAGGCTTGGATGGAAGAAGCGAAGGGAAGAAGAGGCGGCTGCCGACTGTGCAAGCAGGGAGGGGCTTAGCAATAGGTTTTAAGAAGCAAGTGAAAAAAAAAAAGGAAGAAGACACTACAAGTGTCAAATATTGTGTAGTATTATACAATGCTCATTTTAGTGCAAAAAATTTTCATTGTATCACTTAAATATCGAATTAGAGAAAAAAAATACTTAAGTAGCTCCGGCAAGAAATTTCGGTCAAAATTAATGCATGACTTTTGCAACTAAATATTTTGTATGAGTTAGCGTTACATTTAAAAACCCCGTCCACCTGTACTTGCAAAACAACACCGTTTCATCGAACGTGGCACCGTAGTCCCAAAAGCAATTTTGTTTCATGACTCAACAAAAAATGACGTCGCGTCGCACCATCACAATCTTCACTTCGACGACGCCATTCCTTCCTTCCGTTATGCTTAACCCTCGGTCATCGTCGAACCTCTCCCTTCGAGAGTCCCTCCCCACCCTCACCGTCGTCGTCACTTGGTTGCTGTTGCTTGCCATCTCTGTCAGGTTCACATCCTTTCCCTTGCTCGCAAAATTGACTGGAGGGCAAAGATTAAGGCTTTGAGGGACCCAAAAATTTAGGGCTCTTGGAGGGAGGGAAAATTTTGTGTTGTTGGTGCAAGCTTGGGACGATGGCACTACGGGAGGCATCGAGCAAAAAATTAGGGGGCAAATCAAATTAGGGTATAGCTTTTTGGTTGAATGGGATTTAGGGTTTCAAAATTGGGAATTTGCTTCAATTTAGGGATTTAGGGTTTTTATTTGGGGCAAGCCTACTAGATGACGTCGTTTAGGGGGTTAGATGCTGACTTAGCATGCCGACGAGCCACATCGGACTAAGAAATTGATTAAAAAAAATGGTTATGTCGGATTTCCAGCCACCAAGATTGGAATTGATACTTAATATATCATTTTTAAAAAAACTTCACATTTAAGTGAGCCTGTAAAAACTTTTGACACTAAAATGAATGTCGTATACAATTTTTGGCAATTCTAGTATCATTCCCCCTCTCTTGCGACTTTGCGGATGGCATTTGAAAAAGAGGTTAATACCACTAAAAAACATAAAGTGGTTTATATTCCAAACTAATCCCAAAATAGTATCCTATGACAAATTCTCATTCATTAGTTTTCGTTAAATTTTATCATTAAATTGTTGAGTTATATGACATGTGTAATTCATGAGTATATATGTTTGGAGTTTTACCCTCTATTTACAAGTTGTCATTTCTTTTGTGGTATTAATCCGATTTAACGAAAACTAAATAAGGTAAATGTGTTACAAATGTATTGATTTGAATTTTTTTTGTTATCAAGAATTTAGTTTTAGGTAAATTTATCACATACATACTAGTTTGAGATTTTTTCGTGGTATTAATTCTTTAAAAAAATATAAATCATAAAACATTAAAAAAAAGTCATGATTTAGGACTATTCCAAGAGCCCAGTCAATTGCTTTTTAAGAAAAAGAACAAAGCCCAAAAATTGCTTTGTTATCTCCTAACAAAAAATTATATACGGCACGGATTTTCATAGCAAAAAAACAAAACATAAGGAAGAAATTTGTGACTTAGGACTATCAATGAAACCAAATGCCAAAAGAAAAAGGCAAAATCCGAAAATTAGATCATTCTCTCCCAACAAAACATGACCCAACTAGATCTCTTAACAGCAAAGGGAGTAAATCTCTAGCTTGCCTATCTAATGCAAGATTATTACGTGCATTGTTGGATTGAGCGAAAAAGGCATGAATTTATATCGGATCAATATATCTTATTTTCGAATGACCTAAAAAATGGCATGGATATAGCAACAAAAATATATATCATCAAGTTTTCTAATCGGGCGAATTGGATTAGGGATAGCAGCACAATTAATCTATAAAATTTGGTTCGATATCAAATGTGATTTCTGAAATTTTAATTTGTGTAATTTGATTCATGAATTTAGGTCTAATGTATAATGCAATTGATAAACTTATAAGTAAATGTTTCATGAATATAGCTTCTGAATTATGAATAAATGTTTGATGTAGTTCACAAACTATAAATTAAAATTTCAGGGACCACATTTTATATTGGGCCACATTTTAGAGACTATTTGTGTCATTTTCTCTTTGAAATACTAATTTATATTTGAATTGCACACTACTCATTTTTATTTCTATTCTCAAGTAGAAGCATAGCAGATCTTGATCAAAAAATTTAGAACCAACATCCCCGTGAAAAACAACACCATCTCACTTTGCCGACATGTTTGTTACCACATGTTCCACATGTTTACTACCGTCGATCATCTCAGGTCTCACTTTAGCTTGAATGAATGGAAAATTTAAATGTGATTACCTTTTTCGCTCAAATTAAAATTGGATATATATATTTATATAATTAAGGAGAAATGGATATATTTGTATCCAGTAGGACCATTCCGCCTATTACTACTTGGAAAGCCCACATGTTGGTATATGTGGACGGTTGAAACCGACTCGAGTTCACATGTTTTATGGGATTGACATTTGACGCCCGCCAATAGCAGCTATTATCACATAATTAACAATGCGTAGTCACGTGAATGATGAGAAAATAAGAAAGTCTGTATAAACTTATTTCACACATATTATATATATAAATATATTGTAATTTTAGGCAAAAGAACGCTTTAAGTGCCAAAAGTTAGCACAAATGGATACTAAGTGTCAAAAGTTACGAAAGTGACACTTTAAGTGCTAAAATCAGAGAGAAATTGATCAGTGCCAATCTAGCCAAAATGCGACGTGCACAATTTCTAGCGAAGTAAGTGCAAAATGGCATCATTTTGCACACCGATATGGAGACAATGCAAAAATGACGTCGTTTTGATGCTGAAGTGGTAAAAAATTAATATAAAAATTAAATTAAATTAATTTAAAACTAAATTTATTTAAAACATTTAAAAATACAAATACAAATATTAAAAAAATTTATAAAAAAAAAAGGTGGAGCCCTCAACCGCCACCTCTCCACTGCCGCCAAAAAGGGCCAACGATAGAGGGGGGAGGGTCAACCGGGGTCGCCGAGCCCTAGCCAAGGGCCGGTGACCCTGGCCAACCAGCGACAAGGGCCCACGAGCCCTTGCTCAGATTCGGCAAGGACCGCCATCCGCCGGGGGTCGCCTCAGCATGAAAGACAAAGGCCGATCTCAAGGCCCTAAAATTTGACTTTTGCACTTCTTTAAATGATTGATCTTGACATGATATTGTGTTTTTGATTGTTTTGATGTGTAATGCTTATTTCTTTCCATTGTGTGCACCTAATTATAGGTTTCTAGATTAGGTTTAGATTAGGATCTTGAAGATGGCGAAAGCGCAAATAAGGTGGAGATCGATGTCCATCCCGACTATTATCATATATTATTCATTCCCCCGACATATGTATCGAGTTTCATTTGTTGTATAAAGTTCGACGTGTTGCGGGTTTTCTCTCTTCCTCTAATCTTTTTCAATTGTGTTTCTCTTTTATATTTTCTAGAATTGTATGGTAGATTTACTACTTTCCTCGATTGTTTACTTACGATCTCGTAATTTTAATTTCATTGATTATTTTCTTTTCTTATTTTCTAGAAATAAAATAGTATGAAAATGACCAACCACGTACAATCACTTAGTTTAGGACTAACAATCCCAAAAATGTAAGAAGAAATGCATGGACACGTTAGGTAAACACAATATGCTGTTTAGGTACCAAAAGGGCAATAATAGAAATATTAGCATAACTCAAATCCCCGAACCTAGATATTTGGTTACGTAAGAATTGAGGGAACATTTTCGACCATCGATTGAGTTTTCTAACCGACCCCTCAAACAAGGCTAGTGGCGACTCCCGTTTTATTTCTAGGTTGTTTTAAAACAACTAGGTTGTCTAAATAAACCCATCGCGAGGGGTACGAGTTTGGATAGAAGCCGCTGCCATCTGGGAGTCTATTCATCGAAAATGTAAGTGAATGAAGATACTAGAACTCTGCTACCCCGATTTGCACGATAAAAGTTTCAACATGTTCAAAAGGCACCCAGGAGTGTTATCAAGCTACGATTAACGAAAATCTACGGCTGCAAGTATCTTCACTTCATATTAGGATGTAACTAGGCTATTTCCAAAATTAGGACTTACTACTCTCAACCGCTACACAGTGCTATAGAGCGCATTTTTAGGAACACAAATGACTATTGCATAGTAGTTTGCAACGACTTCTCCTTTATGTATGCAAAAAACTAGACTTACAATAGGTCCATGATAGCATATGAGTACAAGATAATCAGAAACCCTTAAGAGTGAGAATAAGATAGCTATAGTTTAAAAGCTTCAAATCAAGCTAGGGCTCAACTTGGAGTACGAGAAAAGAGGGCTCATTGCATTACCTGCAAACCAGAGAGCGATGATTAATTGAGTACTCACTTAGCAACTTCCTTTGCCCTACTCCCCCTCATGTTTGCTGTTACTTGTGAAAAATATTGATACCGATTATAAAGCATTGATTTTGAGAATTGGATAAAGGAGTTGGTACCACATATGTATCTGCAGCATCTTAGTTGTGTATATTCTAAAACGCCTTGTATTGCACTTAAAGAATTTTCTATATTATTTCTCCTAAATTTTTATTGCAGCAATTCCTACTTAGTCGTTGAATAAGAAAATGTTGAACGAGTCATACTTAACAATGATTTAAGTAATGCTTATGTCCACAAAGTACCAACCACGTCACATTCAATTGACAATGCTAAATTCGCCTCAATAGAGAATTTGCACAACCAAAAGTCACCCATTTAAATTTTGTTTTTTGATGAGTGCACTAATGTATCTATTTTATGCAACTCAGAAACATAGTACGGAGTGAAAAGGGATGGCCACAGTAGGTGCAGCTTAATAATAGTAAACTCTAATGGGAAGTATGTTTGCAAGCTGGACAGGTGCAACATTTTTGATGAATTTTACCCTGTCCTTTGTCTTCTCTACAAGCTAGTTCTCCAATGTGGGTGCTTCCAGTCGACTTGAGCACTGGCCTACTGTGAACTACGGCCCGAGTTTGGACAAAAGCCATTGCCATCGAGAGTCTCTTCATCGAAAATGTAAGTCAACGGAGATACTAGAACTCTGCTACCCTGATCTGCACGATAAAAGTTTCAACGTGTTCAAAAGGCACACATGAGTGTTATCAAGCTACGATTAACGAAAATCTACAGTTGCAAGTATCTTCACTTCATATTAGGATGTGACCAGGGGAAACTAAAAATCTCTGCATAAAGTAGCTACGGCTATTTCCAAAATTAGGACTTACTACTCTCAACCGTTGCACAAAGCTATAGAGCGCTTTTTTAAGGAACACAAATGACTTTTGCATAGTAGTCTGCAACCACTTCTCCTTTATGTTTGCGAAAAACTAGGCTTACAGGTCCCTGATAGCATATGAGTACAAGATAATTAGAAACCCTTAAGAGTGAGAATAAGATAGCTACAGTTTAAAAGCTTCAAATCAAGCTGGGGCTCAATTCGCCTCAACATAAAACTTGCACAACCATAAGTCACCCGTTTAAATTTTGTTTTTTTTTATGAGTGCCCTGATGTATCTATTTTATGCAACTCAGAAACATAGTAAGGAGTGAAAGGGGGATGGCCACAGCACGTGTAGCTTTATAGTAGTAAACTCTAATGGGAAGTATGTTCGGATGCTAGACAGGAAGTTCATCAACATATATACAATAATGGGATAAGTGCATTGGAAGTCCTAAAATTTGTTATGAAAATGCAATTAAGTCCTACAATTTTCAAAAAATGTAATTAAGTCCTAAAACTTGTCACAAAGTGCAATTAAGTCCTAAAACTTTCAAAAAGTGTAATTAAGTCCTAAAACTTGTCAAAGTGGTTCAATTTAAGTCCTTCCATTGATTGCACTTTTGAAATTTTAGGACTCGGTTGTACTTTCGAGACAAGTTTTAGAACTTTATTAAACATTTTAAAAGTTTTAGGACTTGATTGAACTTTCATGATAAGTTTTAGGACTTAATTGCACTTTTTGAAAGTTTTAGGACATAATTGCATTTTCATGATAAGTTTTAGGACTTCTAATGCACTTATCCCTACAATAATCTACACATCGTGAACTGGCCAACTGCTTTAAGATGTGCCTCCAATATTTCAAGAATCTCGTGCGTTGCACCAAGAACACCTTCCCATTGGATTAGTTACTTCCTGCTTGCCACAAGAACAACCTAAAGGACATTTTGTGACATCTCGAATTTTTTATTCTGTTTTCAATTGAATGAGTTGGGCTTTTCATCGACGCACCTATAGTTTTTTTTTTCCTCTAAACCGATTACTCATGAGATAACTAGTCTATCAGGTGAAACCGTTAAGGAATCTAAACGTAATAGACATGAGAATTCGACCAGAAATCGACTGCTCGACCGTGTTAATCTGCAAGGGTTAATACGGCACTGTCAAAACTGACCAGAGAACGAAGATAGATCGGTTCGATAGAGGTATGTGATTAGTGTGTGGGTGATTTCACCTAATTGCAAAATTCTTGTCAAACGACACTAAACCAATTTTTCTGTCATTTCGTACCCTGTGCCCGTATTTAAAATTTCGAGATTTTTGCGACAACCGAGAGTCGCCAATGTGTCGAAGATGTACAATGTGGCTCGAAAATAATTGACCACGGGTCAATTGCACTAAAAATTCCTAAAAGCTATCTAATAGGTTAGGTTACGCCAAAATCGTGCCCGGTTGAAATTAACCATGAATTTAAACCCGATTTGAAAGTTCTGTCATATCAAGATTCATTTTAGGAACGTCGACTCATTATCCGAAGATTTTTTTGCAAACTCGATATTTCGACAAAAAGTCAAAGTTGGGTTATTTTGGACCAGGAAAATTAGATGGTCGTTTTTAATCGCATTTTTTGCCGTCAAGTTGGTTCAATTGAGGAGGAAAAATCATGAGATGGACGATGGCATCTCGACTAAATTTATGGGGACCGAATTGAGCTCAATTGATGAGAAATTGAATGAAATTTCGAGGAAAATTTTCCAAATTTGTAGCCAAAGGGGTGTAGCCACTTTTGGACCATTTCAATGGCTTATTAGGGAAGCCTTGGGTGTGCAATTGGCTGGGGATGAAGGTTGAAGTGGTGGGGGCCTTTGCAATGAGCAAATTGGGATATTTTCTTGGATATTTGAGGCCATTGGGTCCCCCTTTTCAACAGCTGGCTTCTTCTTCCTCCTTGTCCTACTTTTTTCCATTATTGAGAGTTTTGAGAGCTCAAAATTCCAGAGAGAACTAGAGAAGACCCCCTGTCGTCGACTGTCTCCCTTGTTGCCGTCGTGTATCATCACGCTGCCCGAGCCCCACGGGTCTGCGTGCCCGTTCGCTTGCATTCGAGCCTTCCGCCGCGTCTCGAGATATCTTGGTCACCGTCGCAACATCGCCGAAGCTCCACCGTCGCCGTTTAGCCACCGTTGAGCATCATCATCGCCCGTTGCAACCTTTTCCTCCCATCCCGTGCCGTTTCAGCCGCTCAGCCTAGCTCTCTCGACCCAGAGCAGAAGCCGAAACTTAGCCTCTAGCTAAGGCTTTGAGGCCCATTTTAAGGCCCGTCCGGACCTCCATTAGTTTCACCGTAGGCTTGTTTATTGCTCGCCTCTGTGTCGCTGTCACTGTCGCCGTGGACTCACCGGCCCGCTAAACTGGTGAGTTTACTTGCTAAAATCTACTTATGGAGTTAATGATGCTTAGTGGATAATTAGTTTGGGCTAAGTGTGGATTAGGTGGTTAGTTAGTTTGAATTAGTGATTTAATTATTTAATTATGCATGTTAGGTGGTTAGAATAGACTAATTAAGGGCTAGATAGATTATACTATTTATCTAGATAGATTCGGAAATTTTCTAGATCCGTTTAGGTGGTTAGATTAGTATTTACGGCCTAAGTTAGTATTTATTGGATTTATTTTGCATTATTTAATTATTTTTGTAATGTTTGTAATTATTTATTATTTTCTAAAAATTATACTAAGATAGCCAGTGATCAGAATTTCGTCTTTGGTTGCGGTGGTGTACTTAGTTTATGCAATTGAGTGTTAATTTGTGCAAATTGAGTGTTTATTACGAAATTTTGATATTTAATTAGAAAATCTTGGGTGTCGGGTTATGACACCAAAAAGGGTTTTAAAGACTATATCAAATAGTGAGATTTTAAAAAGAATGGTATCAATTTTTCTGATTCAAAGTGACCGTGTACCCACACAAGATTATTTTACCGTGTGTTTTTAATATTAAAAAAAATGGACCAAGTACATTATTTTAAAATGGACATTTGAGTGCAAAGTACGATGTCTTAGCCGGGATTGGATGGATGCATGAATGGTTATGAGAACCCATCCCCGAAATGAGTCAGGTGGACGTGCCTCTATATGGGATGCCCTAGCAATGGATGCCGGATCGCGGTAGAAGTCGGACCAAAGCTCCTTTGTGAATGTTGTCCCCGATGTGTGTCGGTTGGACGTTGCCGCGCTCAAGGGATGAGGTGATGCCTGGTTACACCAGAAGACCGTCGAACGTTGAGTAGGTCGTGCCCATTGAGCCGTGATTAAAAATTGGAACGCATGATGAGTGAAATTGACGCGCTTGATTATGGGACAATATTGTGTGGCACGGGACATGTCATAACGATTTGGCCTTATAATTGGGACCCTTGTGTTTATTGAGATGAAAGTGGTGGTGTTCCAATTGATTGAGTTTGATTTCTACATATAGTTGTGTATTTGAATTGTGCTGACCTGTAGGGAGGATCTGAGACAAGGTGAGTCTCTATGGTTGTGATTGTGTGCTATACGTATTTCCTTCTTAGTCGGAGTTCAGGGGGTGGACTTGCTAAGATGTTGTTTCACCCCGTCGTTGGCTCAATTCTTTTTAGGTCCTTAGATGGTGGTCTCGCTGGTTCGTCATGGTCAACTTCGGAGAGTTACTGAGCTGATCACTGACTTTCCTATTCCCGGAGGCCACTGGTCTATGAACTCATAGTGACCATCGTCTGGGTCAATGAGACCCTACCTCAGAGGATACCTCATCGATTTAGGGCGTGGTTTCGCTGCGGGCTTAATGAATACAAAGTTGTTTCCCTCCAGGGCTTTGAGATCCCTGCTATAGTAGTCGACACCGCTTTTGGCGATGGTGCAGCCGACCCTCCTGATAGTGCCGTGGAGGACCTGGCGCCCCCGAAGCCTGTGAAGTCCAAAGGATCAGTGAATGTATCTGACCAGTGGATTGTAGAATAGTTTTCTTTTTGAGGGCTGATATTTTTGGTAGACAAACTAGTTTTGTATATAAACCTAGTTTGTTTATAAAAGCGTGTTTTAGTTGTGAAGATGTTATCCTGCTTTTCTATCCCATATTGTTTGCTGTTAGGGGTTTTGTTTATTCACTTTCGTATGTACAATAAAATAAATGGGTCGGCGACGCGTCCTAGGACGTTACAATTTTATCGACCACCGAGGGACGTGCATGTGCTCGAGATTCGGGGCGTGACACATTCAGCCCTAGTTAAGAGAAGTTTGAAAAAGACAGAAAGAAGAAACGATCATAGGGCAAGCTTGCCAATGCAAACATGTTACCCACCTGACTTTCCAACACTGTCCCACCTTCAATTTCTTTTAAGTTATTTTCCTTTAATGTTGTCCCACTACTTACAAGGTCCAAAATAACATCAGTAGTCCCCATCTGGATTACCAAAGAAAAGTAAAGAAGTCAATTGTAGATCATGCAGACGCAACATCAATACTATACTGCCAATGCCATCAATTAGCATTCAGTTTAATTAAATCCTTGACCTCCCCTCATGGAGATGCCGTTGAAGATACCAGTGTGCCACATGCCAAGATATAACGGCAGTCGTATATATTTTCTGTTCAACTAAATTGCAGCTTCAAAACAAATACTTGAAATGAACTACAGTCGATATGCTCATGAGGTTGCTATCCTAATAACTTAATCTTTGGGGGCATACTTTCAGATTCTTTTTAACAAAGGATGAAGCAATGTCCGCAGAATTATTTCCTTCCAGGGGATAAAATTTTCAATCATTGAAAAGAGAAAAAACCTGCAATTCATGGATTAATCAAATCAACGCTTCATATCCCAAAATGAATGGCCGCAAGATCAATATTGCATCATCGAAGGAAACACCAAAAGATTCAAGTGCTTTTTTAAAAGGATCCTCCTGCTAAAACTATGGTGGCTCGATGTAGTCTCAAATATACATTCCCTGGGACAGGACATGTACATACATTGCCCCACAATGCGGATAGAAAATGGTCTACATAAGCACAATTTACCGTCATTTAGAATACGAAAATTAGGAGGATGTACACTAGGCTGTCCTTCCTTCACTGCATCTACCAGTCAAAAAAGAGACGGCGGTTTCCACTCCCTTCTTTTCCTTGTTTCCCCTCTTCATAGGAAATATTTCTCTGCCTTTCTTGTTTAATGAAGATTCTCATGTATATATTTCCCCAACACCATTTTTAATCTCCTTAATGGGGTGCACTTAGGAGTGACATAAAGGGCTGCACTCCATAGACCAACCAAGAAAATAAGTGGGTATTTGAGATATTTGCCAAAAACGTAAAAGATGTGGTAAAGAGTTGACCCCCGAAGCAGCCTGAACAGAATAACATAACACTGCCATACCGATCAAAAAAAAAAAAAAAAATTGTACTCACCAATCTGCACATTCAGTACAGATCTTCTAACCGTCTAGGTGGAAAAAGAGAAAAGACATGAATCCAGAGCCATAAGACTCTCAATGCATTTTATTGTCTTTTGTTTTTTTAAAACAAAAATTGAAATGGTCTGAACCTGCGAACTGGAAAATGAAATGGTTTAAACTTCTACATTCTAAATTCTAGTTGAGCACACAAGATTGATCCCTCCTTGACGTAAACTCTACCAGATTATGGGTTCCCCAACCCCTTCTCTTCAATCTCTCAAGAGAGCTTCCACAGACATATTAACTCCAGTTTAGTTTAAAGACGACGCGCGCTTAACGAAAAAATTTCACGGTGACAATCACAAACCATCTTCAATACGGGTAATGAGTTGGTAACCTACAAAGATATCAAATAAGTGAAAGAAATTGATATTTTTACCGCAGGAGCTGCTTCCAATGCTCCTTCACCAGTTGAAAAGCTCACATGCTTCGGTCCATTTTCTTTCATGAACTTAGGCCCCAGCTACAAAGACGCGAGAGAAACCTAAACTTTAAGCAGTGTTTCGCACCTAATTTGTATTTTCAAGTACATATATATTCTTTTTATCCTTCCCCGCGCGGTCGGGCCCGTTTCCCCCTGCGCGGCCCAGCTCCTCTTTCCTCCTTCGGCCCAGCCCGCGCCCAGCTGTCTTCCTCCTCCTCGGATCCTGTCTTCGCGCGCCAACCTGCAGCAATTGAAGAGACAGTAGGGCAGGGCGAGAAGACAGGGCACAGCAGCAGCAGCACAGCAGCAGCAGCAGCACGGCAGCAGGGGGAGCAGGGGAGAACCACCAGGGAGATGGAGAGAGCCAGAGGGGGAGAAACGGAGAGGTTTGCGCCTCCTAGCCGGAACCAACAAGGCGCAGCTTCCCTTGCTTCGATTCAAGTTTTTTCCGATCGTCTCCCATGAAGCCTTATCTCGTTGATCGTGGGTAGTGGTTGACGAGTTTTAGCGGTGGCGTTTCTCCGAGAGAGATCCTGGCGATGGTGTTGCTCTCAGCAAAGAAGAGAGCGGACTGAAAGCGAGGAGTTCTCGGGTCGATTGGCGCGCCTGAGTTTTGTTCAACGACCCCGGTACGAACTTCCCTTCTCCCGAGGATCTTGCCTCGGAAACATTGTGGGGGTGGTCGGCCATTGCTCGATTCATCTCGAGCTGGCCCTCCCGCCGCCGTCTCCGAGCTGGTAGGGAACCCCACGACTAAACGCTCGCTCCTCAAATCTTTCGGTGCCTCACCCTGGTTTGGCCAAGCCAAGAAACCGAGACTTAGTTCTTTTTGTTAGTCCGTGTGCGTGTTGGGTTTTTTCAGAGCTACTGCAGACCATTTATTTTGACAAAATGTTTGAACCAAGGTCCCACATATTTTCCTCTGATTTTTAGTCGCTGAAATGTGTAGTGATAGGTTTTGCTTAATGGTGATCTTTTACTAACCTCAACACATGCTGTGGTTCGATGTGCTTTTCCCCTTTGTCGAATCTTGTTCGATGCCTTTGTGGCCTTTGTGTGGTAAATGTTGGCATGTTCATAAGTGTGAGTAGATGATGATCGGGTGGTACTGGAGTCTGAGTTATGTTGGAGTTTGGAGGTGTTATGAGCCCTTTGATTGTCCAGAGTTCACATTCAATCTTCGGCTCCTTTTTTGTTCTGCAATAACAGGAGAAAGAAGACCGCGTGAGGCTGAGTAAAGTGGCCAAATAGGAGATGGTGTTGGGCTTATTTTGGTCTAATTGAAAAGAGCGTTGCTGTAGGTTAGCGCGGGCTTTGTTTTAGAAATCATACTTTGGTGCGGAATGTTAAAAGAGTCATGCTGGATGTTGGGTTTAATATGGTCTATGGAGTTTTGAGCTCCATCGAGTCTTGATCGGTTGGGTTAGATGAGTTTAATGGGTCTGGGTTTGCTTTGGCTTTAGTGGGTTTGGATAACTTCGGGCGTGCGGAGGGGATGCACGAAGAAGAAGACCAAAAGGGAATAGTAAAATAATAACAATAATAAAGAATAAGGAAAAAAAATAGAAAACTATAAAATGGCAAAAAGTGGCTTCGGGAAGGACCGTTGAGCAGAAGGTGCAGGGAAAAAAAGACTAAGAGCGCATTACAAAATTTATGTTTCTCGATTTTTACGTTGTTCAAAAACAGATTTGGGCAACTAGTTTGGTAACGCGATTTGATTTCTCTATTTACGAAACAAATTTCTATTCCAAATAGAGAAATTGAAGAAATCAAGTTCTGAAGTTTTTAACTTCTCAATTTTGAAATAGAAATCAAAACGAAATCAAACCATATAAAAGATTTTCTTGCTAACTTAATTTACTCATAACCACAACTTCACGAATTATTGCTAATTTTCTTTTTCTTATTTTACTCGTGTTTTTTTTTTTCAATTTTTTTTTTATAACTTCCTCTTTAGGATGAAAGGCAATCGAATGGGTCTCCAATTTTCAAAAAATGACCAAAGTTCTTAAATGCTTACTTAAAAACAATGGGGCTCTTTTCTCTTAGAAAAGGCACGTGCATGACCAGTTGAAGAAAAAGTACTTACGTAATAGATGAATGAAAAACGTGCCTAGAAATTTAACGCTATTTTTTTACGGATTCAAAATTCTTGCAAAATCAAAATAATTAGATTGTTACACAATCTTGAATTTTAATTCGAAGGCAAGAGATTCAAGAGAATCTCTCTCTTTGCTATGCAAGGGCCATTAAAGGTTCATTGAGCAACAATAAAGAAATTAGGGATGAGCAACTAGACTGATTCAATTCAAAAATCAAAATAAACCAACCTTCTCCCGATTGGTTCCTAACCATAAACGTTACTTTAAGGTAGAATTCTCATATATTCATTTGATAATCTTATATATACTAGTTTTCGATAAAATGACAATGTTGTATATGTATCATTGATGGCACCTATATTCATGTTTCCGTGGTACTTGTCTGAACCTACGCAGGATGAGCTTACAAACGATACATTGATCGAGGAGGGAAACCAAATAAATACGCTTAGGAAAACAATTGTTAATAAAATGGCAAAGGATAATAATATGCCGGAAATTCCATGAAATTGCATTTTCAACTTTTGTAATGTATTAATATTATTTCGACTATTATTTTGTATTTGAGAATTTCCTATGTTGTTATCTAATCAATTTATATTCCTAGAAATAGAAGTTTTGTTCTATTATCAAACGGATTTCTGTTTCAGAAATAGAAATTTTGAATTGTTATCAAATGGGTTTCTTTGCTTAGAAACTTGTTCGAAAAATAGAAATTAAGAAATTTTATCATGCACGGCCTAAGGGTCTATTTGTTAAAATGTGTTTGTTCCCAGGAACACAAATTTTTTGTTTTTGTTCCAGGGAACAAAAGGAATAAACGTGTTTGTTTGCGTTTTTGTTAAAATTATGTTTTTGTTCCTAGAAACGCATCTAGAACGGAAACAAGAAACAAAAAAGAAAAAAATTGTTTCTTGTTTCTGGAACAAAATTTATGAACACTTTTTCTCTCTCTTATATTTTCTTCTTCTTTTTTTCTTTCGCGGTCGCGGCCTCGGCCATGGCCGGCGACCGCGCCCGTTGAGGGTCGGCGTCGCCGACCCGGGCAGGCTCGGCCTCGCCTTGGCTAGGCGAGCTCGAGCTCACCCGGATCCGGCAAGGTGAGCTCGCCCGGTCGGCGAGCCTCGCCGTGGTGGGGGAGCCATGGCGGCGACCGGCCAAAAGAAGGAAAAAGAAAAAATAAATAAGAAAAATAATAAATAAAATTAAAAAATTAAAAGAAATAAAAAAATTATACAAATTTGCCAAACGTGTTTCTATTCGTTTTATATTTCTTGAACAGATTTACCAAATGCATTTTTTGTTCAAAAATTGTTTCGAAGCGAAATACTTTTTTTCTATTTTTGTTCTCGAAACAATTTTTAAACGAAATATTACCAAACGCACCCTAAGTGAAAAAAAAATCATTAAAAATATTTTAAATAAAAAAATTTGAAATTTTAGAAAATAAAAAGAAAATAAAAAAAGTCCAAAAATTCAGAATTTCATTTGAAAAATTTTAAAAACAAACTTTCCGAGCTATTTTCTTAAAAATGGAGGTTTTTAATTCTAAAATGTGCTAAAAAATTGAGTAAGCTCTTAGGGCTCTACGTTAGGGTTTCATTGGTCTTCAAATACAATTACTCTTGTCCGCATGCTTTTATTGTTTTGATCCCTTTAATCCCATTAAGATTAGCATTTATTTTTCCTTAATATTAAATATTTGCTCTCCATGTAATTTATTTAAACGCTTTCCTTGATTGCTAACTTTTATTTTAATGGTTGCATATCCGCATGATCACTTTGCGTGTTAGTGAATTGATCTAAATTAATCTAAATTGCCTAACAAAAACATTTTTTAAATGAATAAAATTAGATATCAAAAGGGCAATAATTAGTAAATTAGTATAATCAAGTTTTCGACTCTACATTTTCTAGTTGCGTAGAAAGTGAGATACACTCACCTGCTCCACTTGGTTTATGATCGGCCCAATAGGTTTTATTGCAAAATTCTTAAGAATACCCTAATGTTGCGCGAGGTATGGGCTTGAGAGAAGTTATGCTTAATCATGGACCTTAGGTCCATTTTTTAGGCAATACCTCTTAACCTATTCTCTCCCCGGAGAGGTAGCTTGCGACAAACAGTTAAAAAGGACAATCGCTCTGGCACCCCACAAGGAAATTTGCTATAAGGTGGATAGATGGCACAATAAACAATGACATTTAAGATCTGAAAATGCAAACATACATAGCCAAAACCGGTAGCATTTCTCAGTGGTTTCTCTTCAGTCCATTGGGGCATTTGTGCAAGCTCCTTCACCGAATTAATCTTCTCAAAGATCCCATAATGGGGAATCTAATAGAAGATCAAAAGAACACATCGACACTAAAATTTTCCATAGCAATGAACCAATTGGATATAATTCTATCAATATATCAAAATTGAGAGCATAAACTTTCTTATCGCGAGAGACAAATGGCAATCCCCATAATCAAGAGCTTCATGAACAATAATAAGATCTTCATTACCCTGAATGAAAGAAGCATAAGCTCTTTTAGGACAGTACTATATCAAGTTAGTGTTGCGAAATCAACATTCTACGATATAATGAAGTTGAAAAGCTTGATGAAAACACAAAAACAAGACAAAAAGATCAGAAAAAGCTCTGATATATGAAGTTGAAGCAATCAGGAAGTTTTTGTCTCTGTCCAGCATTCCTCAAATGGTGACCACGCAATCATCATTCTAAGATTTCAAGTCATCGATCCGTACAAACACAAAAAAAATATGAACGCTCTAACCACCTAAACTATCTAAAGACTTCAGAGATACATACCGAAACTTGACATCATCTAGTATGTGATGCAAGCCAAGGGTAGGCTTTCTCAAACAATAGGATCGGGAGAGTGACTCGCACACAAGAAAACAGGGCGAACAGAAATTTCAGCATTGCGCAAGCTCAGGAGAACAGTCGTGTCTTTGTAGATACAAATCGGAGCGACTTGATTCCAAAGCCAAATGAACAAAGACTTCTGGATCTACAATTTCTATGTTTTAGGTTTTCTAAAATAAGCACTGTAGGATGGTCGAAATTGGGTTGGAAATAACAAATATAATATGAAAAGATAGAAACTCCATTGGTTGCTCTTCTAGGCCTCCAAGGAAGTTGAGGGGGCACCGATTCTTCTAGATCGATGCCTGCAACTCTTCAAGGATGCAGATTTCAAAAGCTCTGACTCTTCAAGGAGGGAGTGAAAACTCTTCTAGGTTTTCAAAGGGATGAACTCTACAAGGTTCACAATACTTGCTTCAAAGCAAAGTTTTTTTTTTCATTCATCAAAAGTCGTTCGTCTTCTACAAGAAATTGGGCTTATATCGTCAAAGAAATAAAGACGGAGCATTGAAACTAGGAGAAATAAAGACAGAACATTAAAACTAAGAGAAATAAAGACAGAACATTAAAATTAGCAGAAATAGTAAAAGCATAACGTCTTCCGGGATGGACTCAAGATGTCAATACGGCTTTTCGGTTTCGTCGAGCTTTAATGCGGGCCAATCTTCTTGGTCGAGAGAGCTGGTCTTCAATGCGGGCTGATCAGTATGCTAATCCAAGCCATTTTTCAAAATTGTTTACATGGAAATACGCAACTACTTTTGTCATTCAGGTAAGATCTTTGATCCAACTTCTCTGCTGCATATTTAACACATAGGAAGCACCCTGTTATCTGCTAAGTACTAATCTGCACAATTGGTAGCGATCTATATGCCAAGTCAATTTTCATCTCTCAAGGACAACAGATTGTTTATAAATAAGCCGGGGAAGGATGACATACTATTGAGGCTACAACTGAACTCAGACAAAGTCCCCTCACCTCTTTTTCAGGTATCAAGGATGTCTGCACCTTCTAAAGACAACAGGAAAACTAGGATCTTCTGTCAGATGCTCACAGGGACTCTTTAAAGCTGGATTATTCAGACAACTATTCCCCAATCAACTTTGTTCATAGTGACAACATGCAATCAGCACGCAGCATTTTTAATTTGCAGTGGGGCATCTGGTGTGACTTTGGTTTTAGCTTTTTGGCCGTAGCTGTTGCCCAAACACACCAAGTCTTGAAAAACATGCGAACATTAACATTTCAAATCGAAATGAATTATTCATAATATTTTGGTTTTAGCATGAAAGCTTATTGCAATATTTTTGGTTCGAAGGGAAAGCAGATACGACATTTTGTTTGATAAAGCGCTCTTGATCTTCCACTTCTTCCAAAGCAGGGGAAAACCATGCAATAAATTGTTTTCACAGCTTCAGAGTATAAATCTTTGAATGCAAACGAAACTTTAGTGAAAAATGATGCATAAAAATCCAACCAATGATCAAACATACAGCATATAACATCTTCTGCTTACCTGTCCATGTTCACTAACTGTGTCAAAACCCACTATTCCAATGTCTAGATCTCCAGATAATTTTTTTACAATGTCCTTTGGTCGCTGAAACCAGACTTGCAAATTAGAGAGCTGCAAGATAAGTTAGCCCCTAAATAAATTAAAAACAGCCTGTAGCATATAGAACTAACAACTAAATTAAACAGCGCCAGGAAGATTTTTTTAATTACTTTTTCATGGAGAGTTTTCTTTGTTATATGAATGAGACTAATTCTATGTAAGATTAGAGAAGCGCTTGTATAGCTTATCACCACAGATGTACTATAAGACACAGACCTTTTCAACCACATCATTTGAGTGATTAAAGTGGGTCATTGATGGTAAGCTTTTTCATAAATCACGATAATCGATTTCCTCAATCGCCACCCACATTACTCCGTCCTTTTGATCTCCCCAACACCCCGTTTAACGATCGTCTTAACCATTTCAGAAAAATTACTAAGGATGGACTTCATTGTTTGGGTCGCAACATAAGATGCAGCTTTGAAATGATTATTGAATCAAGGGCAAAGCAGAAAAATTACTAAGGACGGACTTCATTGTTTGGGTCGCAACATAAGATCTAGCGCTTTGGAAACTCAAGATTGACTAGCTGAATCAAGGGCAAAGCGGGAGAGAATTTGTCTGCCAAACGTTGTGCTCTGAACATCGTTTCCATAGCAAAGGCGTCCTCAAGCAAAATCTATGGGTGTGAAAACATTCATTCGTGACACCATCAGTTGCTTATTTTCTGTTGCCGTACAATTCAATGTTCCTCTTCGTAACAGATAGCCGAGCCGCCTAAGTCATCCGACTCATGTGGGTAATAGCAGCGCTGCTGATACCGCTAAACGATGGACCGCGGGCGACTTGTGTAGGTATTAACAGCACCTGTTTATCTTCCAAAGTACGTCGTGGAATCGCCATTGACCCAGATTGTCATTAATGACATATCACTTACAAAGAATGTCCCAAAATAAACTTTAGGATGTTCCCACACTTAAATATTCTAAAACCGATTGCTATAAAGGACACAGAGGGAAAAAAATAATATCTAGAGGAAAAGAAATCGCAAATCTAAAAGAACAGATGCGGCAAGGCTACCCACATAACTAAGATACAACCTTCCCGATGAATTTTACCTGTCCTCTATCTTCTCCACAAGCTGGTTCTCCAATGCAGGTGCTTCTAGTCTGACCTGAGCACTGGCCTACCGAGGCCCGAGTTTGGACAGAAGCTGCTGCCATCTGGGAGTCTCCTCATCGAAAATGTACGTCAACGGAGACACTAGAACTCCACTACCCCCGATCTGCACGATAAAAGTTTCAATGTGTTCAAAAGGCACCCAAGAGTGTTATCAAGCTATGATTAACGAAAATTTACAGCTGCAAGTATCTTCACTTCATATTAGGATGTGACCAGGGAAAACAAAAAAATCTCTGCATAAAGCAGCTACAGCTATTTCGAAAATTAAGACTTACTGCTCTCAACTGCTGCACAGAGCTATAGAGCTCCTTTTTAGGAACACAAATGACTATTGCATAATAGTCTACAACCACTTCTCCATTACGTTTGCGAAAGACTGGACTTACGGTAGGTCCCTGATAGCGTATGAGTACAAGAGAATTAGAAACCCTTAAGAATGAGAATAAGATAGCTACAGCTTCAAATTGAGCTGGGGCTCATCTTGGAGTATGACAAAAGAGGCTCACTATATTACCTGCAAACCAGAGAGTGATGGTTGACTGAGTACTCGCTTAGCAACTTCCTCTGCACTACTCCCCCTCATGTTTGCTGTTACCTGTGAAAAATATTTGATTTTGAGAATTGGATAAAGGAGTCGGTAACATGTATCTATCTATCTTAATTGTGTATATTCTAATAGCTTGTTGAATAAGAAAAGGTTGAACAAGTCATACTTGATAATAAGTTATGCTTATGTCCACAGAGTACCAACCACATCACATCCGATTGACACTGCTAAATTCGCCTCAACAGAAAACTTGCACAACCATAAGTCACCCGTTTAAATTTTGCTTTATGTGTCCATTTTATGCAACTCAGAAACATAGTAAGGAGTGAAAGGGGATGGCCACAGCAGGTGCAGCTTAATAGTAGTAAACTCTAACGGGAAGTATGTTTGGATGCTGGACAGGAAGTTCATCAACATATATGCAATAAGATACACACCTTAAACTGGCCTGCTTTAAGATGTGCCTCCAATCTTTCAAGAATCTCACGCATTGCACCAAGAACACCTTCCCGTTGGATTAGTGACTTCCTGCTTGCCACAAGAACAGCCTGAAGGACATTCAGCCCTAGTTAAGAGAAGTTCGAAAAAGACAGAATGAAGAAATGATCATATGGCGAGCTTGCCAATGCAAACATGTGACCCACCTGACTTTCCAACACTGTCCCACCTTCAATTTCTTTTAAGTTATTTTCCTTTAATGTTGTCCCACTACTTACAAGGTCCAAAATAACATCAGCAGTCCCCATCTGGATTACCAAAGAAAAGTAAAGAAGTCAATTGTAGATCATGCAAACACAGCATCAATACTATACTGCCAATGCCATCAATTAGCATCATTTTAATAAAATCCTTGACCTCCCCTCATGGAGATGCCATTGAAGATACCAGTGTGCCACATGCCAAGATATAACGGCAGTCGTATATATTTTCTGTTCAACTAAATTGCAGCCTTAAAACAAATACATGAATGAACTACAGTCGATATGCTCTATCCTAATAACTTAATCTCTGGGGGCATACTTCAGATTCTTTTTAACAAAGGATGAAGCAATGTCCGCAGAATTATTCCAAGGGATAAAATTTTCAATCATCGAAAAGAGAAAAAACCCATAATTCATGTATTAATCAAATCAACGCTTCATATCACAAAATGAACGGCCACAAGATCCATAGGCAATGACAGATAGATCCAACCATTGCATCATCGAAGGAAACACCAAAAGATTCAAGTGCTTTTTTAAAAGGATCCTCCTGCTAAAACTATGGTGGCTCGATGTAGTCTCAAATATACATTCCCCGGGACAGGGCATGTACACACATTGCCCCACAATGTGGATAGAAAATGGTCTACATAAGCACAATTTACCGACATGTAGAATACGAAATTTAGTAGGATGTGCACTAGTCCGTCCTTCCTTCACTGCATCTACCCATCAACAAAGAGACAGCGGTTTCCACTCCCTTCTTTTCCTTGTTTCTCCTCTTCATAGGAAATATTTCTCTGCCTTTCTTGTTTAATGAAGATTCTCATGTAACTATATTCCCCGACACCATTTTTAATCTCCTTAATGGGGTGTATTTAGGAGTGACATAAAGGGCTGCACTCCATAGACCGATCAAGAAAATAAGTGGGTATTGAGATATTTGCCAAAAACGTAAAAGATGTGGTAAAGAGTTGACCCCCGAAGCAGCATGAAAAGAATAACATAACCCTGCCATACTGAGCGAAAAAAAATTTGTACTCACCAATCTGTACATTCAGTACAGTTCGAACCATCTTGGTGGAAAAAGAGAAAAGACATGAATCCAGAGCCATAAAACTCTGGATGCATTTTATTGTCGTTTGTTTTTTAAAACAAAAATTGAAATGGTCTGAACCTGGGAACTGGAAAATGAAATGGTTTAAACTTCTACATTCTAAATTCTAGTTGAGCACACAAGATTGATCCCTCCTTGACATAAACTCTACCAGAATATGGGTTCCCCAACCCCTTCCCTTCAATCTCTTAAGAGAGCTTCCACAGATATATTAACTCCAGTTTAGTTTAAAGACGACACACACTTAACGAAAAAAATTTCATGGTGACAATCACAAACCATCTTCAATACAGGTAATGAGTTGGTAACCTACAAAGATATCAAATAAGTGAAAGAAATTGATATTTTTACCGCAGGAGCTGCCTCCAATGCTCCTTCACCAGTTGAAAAGCTCACATGCTTCAGTCCATTTTCTTTCATGAACTTAGGCCCCAGCTACAAAGACACGAGAGAAACCTAAACTTAAGCAGTTAAAAAGGACAATCACTCTGGCACTCCACAAGAAAATTTGCTATAAGGTGGATAGATGGCACAATAAACATTAACATTTAAGATCTGAAAATGCAAACATACATAGCCAAAACCGGTAGCAACTCTGAGTGGTTTCTCTGCAGTCCATTGGGGCATTTGCGCAAGCTCCTTCACTGAATTAATCTTCTCAAAGATCCCATATTTGGGAATCTAATAGAAGATCAAAAGAACATATCAACACTAAAATTTTCCATAGCAATGAACCAACTGGAAATAATTCTATCAATATATCAAAATTGAGAGCATAAACTTTCTTACCGCGAGAGACAAATGGCAATCCCCATAATCAAGAGCTTCATGAACAATAATAAGATCTTCATTACCCTGAATAAAAGAAGCATAAGCTCTTTTAGGACAGTATTATATCAAGTTAGTGTTGCGAAATCAACATTCTACGATATAATGAAGTTGAAAAGCTTGATGGAAACATAAAAACAAGACAAAAAGATCAGAAAAAGCTCTGATATATGAAGTTGAAGCAATCAGGAAGTTTTTGTCTCTGTCCAGCATTCCTCCAGCATTCCTCACATGGTGACCATGCAATCATCATTCTAAGATTTCAAATCATCGATCCATACAAACACAAAAAAATATGAACACTCTAACCACCTAAACTATCTAAAGACTTCAGAGATACATACCGAAACTTGACATCATCCAGTAACTCTGCTAATCCAAGCCATTTTTCAAAATTGTTTACATAGAAATACGCAACTACTTTTGTCATTCAGGTAAGATCTTTGATCCAATTTCTCTGCTGCATATTTAACACATAGGAAGCACCCTGTTATCTGATAACTACTAATCTGCCCAATTGGTGGTGATCTTTATGCCAAGTCAATCTATCATCTCTCAAGGGCAACAGATTGTTTATAAATAAGCAGGGGAAGGATGACATACTATTGAGGCTACAACTGAACTTAGACAAAGTCCCCTCTCCTCTTTTTCATGTATCACCTTACAAAGACAGCAGGAAAACTAGGATCTTCTGTCAGATGCTTGCAGGGACTCTTTAAAGCTGGATTATTCAGACAACTATTCCCCAATCAACTTTGTACATAGCGACAACATGCAATCAGCACGCAGCATTTTCAATTTGCAGTGGGGCATCTGGTGTGACTTTGGTTTTAGCTTTTTGGCCGTAGCTGTTGCCCAAACACATCAAGTCTTGAAAAACATGCGAACATTAACATTTCAAATCAAAATGAATTATTCATAATATTTTGGTTTTAGCATGAAAGCTTATTGCAATATTTTTGGTTCGAAGGGAAAGCAGATACGACATTTTGTTTGATAAAGCGCTCTTAATCTTCCACTTCTTCCAGAGCAGGGGAAAACCATGCAATAAATTGTTTTCACAGCTTCAGAGTATAAATCTTTGAACACAAAAGTGAAAAATGATGCATAAAAAATCCAACCAATGATCAAACATACAGCATATAACATCTTCTGCTTACCTGTCCATGTTCACTAACTGTGTCAAAACCCACTATTCCAATGTCTAGATCTCCAGATAACAATTTTTTTACAATGTCCTTTGGTCGCTGAAACCAGACTTGCAAATTAGAGAGCTGCAAGATAAGTTAGCCACCAAAATCAATTAAAAACAGCCTCCGGCATATAGAACTAACAACTAAATTAAACAGCACTGTGAAGATTGTTTTAATTACTTTTTCATGGAGATTTTCTTTGTTATATGAACGAGAGTAATTCTATGTAAGATTAGAGAAGCGCTTGTCTAGTTCATCACCACAGAAGTACTCTAAGACACAGACCTTTTCAACCACAGCATTTGAGTGACTAGAGTTGGTCATTTCTTTTTCTTGTGTCTTGCAAAGACGGTTTCAGCATTACACTTTGGGGTTCAAACCATCAGCACTTTGTCAAGACTACATTCTATCTCAATTAGGACAGAGATCCTATTTTACATCAATGATTTTGTGAAAGGGTTATCACTCCTTAATTCCCTGTCCACATATCTCAGATACGATGACTACATAAATCTCTCTTGCTAACCTATCTCCAGTAGTTCTTAAAATCAAAATTGAGGTCCAAGTGAGTTACAATAAACGAACTCAAAATGTCTTACCACCATGTCTACACCAAAATAAGGCACAAATTTTTCAAGACATATATCCATACCTGTGGAATTTCTGCAACATACTGGCGAGGATTCACCTGCTTGACTGACAATTGGCAATCCTTCAAGAACAAAGTCGAAAAGGATCAGTAAGCATATAAAAACAAACAGACCTCAACTCTCCTAGGGGGGCATGTCAGAGATTTAAGACACTTTCATCGGAACCGATTCCTCGGCAACCGAAAACCGGCAATGCGATGTTACCTTGAGGAGGCCGAGCGTGTCCTCGGCCATGCGCCCCTTGCTCGGCAGGCCGAACCGGACCTCCCTCCGCTCACCATCCGGCCTGCCGTTGGAGACCACGACGGCTGTGGAGGACGGCGGAGGAGCAGCAGACGATCCTCGGGGCCACAGGGGAGAAGATAATGGACGTGTGGGCGCGGCGGGAGAAGGCGGAGAGCGGAGGCGCGACCGAGGACGGCGAGGAGGAGGCGCTGCTGGGGGCCGCGGGGCGGCGAGACGAGCGACATCGACGCGGACGCCATTGCGGCGGCGAGCGGCGGCGGCGGCGAAAGAGAGAGAGAGAGAGAGAGAGAGAGTTTCGAACGCTGCGCCGCCGCGAGTGGAGAACGGCGAGGGACAGAAGAGAGTCAAAAACAACGGGAGGAGCACGTGTGGAAGAGGTGAAATGTCGCTTTTGTCCGCACGTGCAATTGCGGGCGGATCTCGCGCTCCACTTGAATATCCCCTGGGAATCGTCTCGTGCTGCGTGCTACTATAAGGTGTCTCGTTTGGTCCATTTGCTAGAAAGTCCGATCTTGCCGACAAATAGTAGTTTTGGTTCCCATTGATTTCGGGTTTGATAGGAAAATAAGAGTACCTATTTAGATTACGTCTAATACAATCATGGGATATATTCACTAATAATCCTAAAAGCATGATTAAGTTTAAAACTTTTAAAAAGTGTAATCAAATCATAAAACTTATCAGATTGGTACAATTCAATGTTTTTATTAATTCCGTTCAATTTGATTTATTAAAAATACTATGTTCTCTCTTCTACATGGCATTGACTTGCCTAAAAAAAAAAAATAGGCCCACAATAATGTTGGTTTGGTCCAAATATGATTTTTAATATAAATATATATATATAAGGTAGCGAATGCAACAAGCCAATGATGGTAGGAAGAGTGAGAGTTGGTCGGGGTCAATGAGCCCCATGGTTATCAACCTTGACTGACTATAGGTGAAGGCTTGCTGGCCTCGCCTAGATCTCAATTAGCAACAATCATTGGCCCAATTTGAGCAAAGGCATCGACCATTGCCCAACCAGGGGATGGTGGAGCTTTGCAACTTGAGAGAGAGAGAGAGAGCTAGCTTGGAAGTGTAAGGATATGGGCCGCCACCACTAGCGGAGGCAGATGTGTCAATGGGTTGAGTTGGATCAAGTTTTTGTGATACTTGACTCAAGTTGAAACCTTATAGAGATTGCCTAATCCGAATATAAAGGAATGGGTCGAGCCGAGCCTGCACCAATGCTGATTAGCTAGGTGTTTCATCTTTGTTGAGCAAGGGTAGAGAATGAGAGAGAAGACTCATATTGGCTTGACTCGACCCAACCTAATCCGACCCTAAGCCAAACAATATCAACACTTGAAAAGCCCAACCCCAGAATACTCTAATTTTAGGGCCAGTGGTCAAGTCGAGCCAAATCGGACCAGCTTAGTTTTTTGACACCGCTAAGTGGAGGACGCCATCGAGCAGAAAGAAAGTCAAAAAAAGAGGGAGGAAGTTTGTGCATGCAGAGGCTGGGAAATGTCACTTTTGTTCGCACGTGTGACCGTGGCGAATATCGTGCTGGACTTGCTGAATATCTCGGGGCATCGCCCCCACACTCTGTGGTATTATGTAGGGGTGTCAAAAAAACCCAACCCGACCTGAACATGACCCGAACATGAAACAAGTATTATACTTGTTTTAGGTCTTGATGCTGTTTAAGAGACATATATAAAACAAGTAAAGGATATATGTTTAGGGTCGGGTAAAGTTTGAACATTGTTTCAACCCGGAACACGTTAACTCCTACTTGCGAACAAGCCAACAAACACAAACAGAAAACACGTTCTTATCTTTCTTTACCGTCAAACACATACCTTCTCATTCTCGGCTCCGCCTTCGCTCACGACTGCCAGTTTGGCCTCTTCTCTGATCGACGCGCCTCCGCCTCACCGTCGCCATCGCTATCCCTTGTCTCAACATCGGAACCCTAGTTGCCACCAAATCAGTGAATCATTGCCGTTCATGTCTCCATCTCTTGTCTCAACGCCGGAACCCTAGCTGCCGCCGAATTAGTCAAACATTGTTCGTTTTTAGTACGCAAAAAGCTCAATTTAGGTCTGCATGTGGCCGACCATCGTCGACGACTCGGGGACTAGGTTCGCTCGGTAAGTCTCTAGAAACTCGATCGCTAGTGAATGTTTCTAATTTTTCTTCCTCAATGATGACGGCATTATTAGAGTTGTTTGTTGCTAGTGCTTGTTGATTGTCTTGTTCTTGCTCTGTTTAGATTTCCGGTTGCAATCTTCTTGGGAGTTTCTAGTTTTTTTTTTTTTTTTTTTTTTTTTTTGGGGGGGAGGGAGGGGGTTTGTCGAATTTGTCTTGTTGAGCTGCACAACGATGGAGTTGCTGGTGTTGTGGTAGATCATCATCCAAAAGAAAACTAGTGCCAAAACTAAGAAGGGCTAGAATCTCGCCAATTATCTCTCTGCTGTGTAAAAAGTTTAAGGAAATTGCTTGTCTTGATTTTTTCTTGTATTAAGGAAATTGCTTGTCTGATGCATTTAGTTGTCTATGAAATTCTTTGGGTTCAGGTTAAAAGTTAAGTTGAAGCAGCTATCTGAGCAGTATGTGCTTTCTAAACAACATCATGAACATGAGGTAAAGTTCTTTAAAATTGATTGATTTCAGAGATTTATAGTCTGCATTTCTGAAGGACTTTGCTCAAATTCTGTCGCTTGAAACTTGAATATGCGGTTAAAGCAGAAAAGTCTAGAACTCCAGATTGCTGAACAAGTATCACAGCTACTAGAAACTAAGAAAAAAAACAGTTGACAACAAACAGAGAGAAATTACAGTGGTTACTTCCATCACTTGTTTCCCAATATTTGGAGTCGCATGAGTTAAGGTGTCTTTGCCTAATGGCAGTTATTTTGCCTTAAGGAAGTGCCTAAAGCAAGGAACTTCTACATTTGATGGTATTCATATAACTTGGACTGTCTGCATTTCTTTGGGGGTGTGTGCTTTTTGGTGGAAAGTTGGTGTTCGACCGAACCCAGTTGGAGATCTCGTGTGTTCTTTTGAATATGTTCTATGTGGATTTGAGAATCTCCCGTCGATTTATGTTGGATATTTCAATAATATTTTGAAATATTTATAATAATAACTTCGATAATAATTATGATTACATTGAAAACCATCATTATTTTTAACAGTCACATAACGGGTTTTTAACGGTCATACAACGGCTTTCTAATCATTTTTTAATGTTTAATTTATTTCTCAAATAAATCTTCATTATTTTACAACGGCTTTTTTAATGGCTCTATTTTGTCTGAATATAAAATCTCATAAGACAATCTTAAAAAAGACACACTGAATGAAACAGAGAATATTTTTTTTTTTTGAAATCTTTCCTTTCCTTTTCCTTGTTGGGTTACACACAGACGTTGTTTATGTTCCTTCTAATATTCAGTGCGGAATATAGAAGAAGGTCTGTTGTATCTTGGGAAGATAGCCGTCAGAAGTCTATCGCACGGAGTTTCGCACTCTGATGGGCGGAATTATCTTAAGGACAGTGCCTATGCTTGCACGCCTCAGACAAATTTATTAGTTCTCATCAGTTTTTTTCCTACAATCTTTAGGATAATTCCCATGGAGCATCAAGTCGATACTGCTATTGATGCCTCAATCTCCACCAGTCCAGTTGCACTACCACCACTACCACATATGTCCTATGCCAAACCATTCCCCGACATATCAAAGATCGAAGTTTTCAACGGCAACAATTTCAGAAGGTGGCAAGAAAGGGTTTTCTCTATTCTAGATGTGCACGGCGTGGCTTTCGCACTTACGGAGGCCGAACCAACTGATAACAAGCTTTGAGATCAATGGATACACGCTAATAAGGTATGTAGGCACGCAATTATTAGTACTCTTTCTAATGAATTGTTTGATGTCTACTATTTGTAAAAGGAAGCGAAACAAATATGGGACTCCATGATTACAAAGTACACTGCCAAAGATGTGGGTTGACAAAAATTTGTAATCGGAAATTATTATCGATGAGAAATGTTCATTGATAAGGAGATCAAGACACAAATCAATGAATATCACAAGCTAGTGGAGGACTTGAAGGTAAAAACATTAATTTACAAGAAGAATTTCTTGCAGGCCTGCTGATTGAAAAGTTGCCTGAGTCTTGGAATAACTACAAGCAACAATTCAAGCACAATGACAAACAATTGTCACTATCCGATTCGGTCGTGCATATTATCATTGAGGATACAACTCGCAAGGAGATCAAAATTGCCAAAGCTAAGGAAATTGCTACTAAGGCAAATTTGGTGCAAGGAAAATTTCAACATCGCCAAAACATGTATTATAACAAAAAACCTGATTACAAACCCAAAGTTGTTCAGCCCACCTTCAAAAAGAAAGGCTCTTGCTTTGTTTGTGGAAAACGAGGTCATTATGCAGCACACTACAGAAAGAGAATAATGAGAAATGACAATCCTGCTAAACCAAAAGTTATTTTGGTTAAAGCAGATGACTCTAATAATATAATTGTTGCGATTATTTCAGAGGCTAACATTGTGGCCAATGTGAAAGAGTGGGTGGTAGAATCAGGAGCTACCAGGCATATTTGTGCAAACAAAAATGCATTTTCCTCCTACACGCCAGTAGGGGAAGGAAAAGAAGTTATTTATCTTGGTGATTCAAGAATAACTCAAGTTCTTGGGAAAGGAAATGTTCTTCTCAAGCTCACATCTGGCAAGACTTTAGTCCTAAATGATGTATTACATGTCCCTAATATAAGGGCAAACCTAGTCTCAATAGCGCTTTTAGGAAAAATTGGGGTGAAGGTGTCATTTGAATATGATAAAATTGTAATGACAAAAAATAATGTCTTTGTGCATGGAGTTGGAAGAAGATCTTTCAACTTCAGGGCTGTTGTAAACAATCCTTCGGTTGGGAGGTCGGTGATGGCCGTTCTATTTCATTGTGGTTCGATAGTTGGTTGCCTTGTGGCCCTCTTCATCTACAAGTTCCTCAATCTTTTTTGTTGGACCTCGACGTTCCTGCGAAGGTGACTATGGCATCTTTATATTCTTATGCTGGCAGATCCTATAAATTGTGGTTGGAGAATTGTGGCTTCTCGCTTCCTCCTCTTTCGGTTGACCGCGATCATTTTGTGTGGCGTCAAGATTCTTCGGGGGCCTTCTTCGTAGCTTCTGCTTGGAACGTCATTAGAGCTTCTAAAGCCAAAGCACCTTGGACTTCTTTTGTGTGGGACAAGGATTTAGCCCCTCGGTTTCAATTCCTTTTGTGGCTTATTACTAAAAACCGCTTGCCAACGCAGTCACTTCTTCTCTCATATGGAAGGATTGATTACTCAGTTTGCACTTTTTGTAATACTCAGCCATACTCAACCGACCATTTGTACTTTGATTGCAATATTTCAAATACCATTGTGTACTTTTGGGCAACTAGGTGCAATTTGCCGTGGAGGAACGGCACTTGGGCGGAAAACCTTGCTTGGGCTATGAAATTCCTTGCTGGTAAGGACTTCTTTCATAGTCTCTCCCACTATTCTTTTGGGGCTCTTTGCTATCTAATTTGGAAGAAGAGAAATGCTATGATTTTTCGAGGGAATCTCTTGATATTCCCACTTTGAAGAACCATTTGATAAAGATGGTTAAAGATAAAGCAATTACCTACAAGGATGTCCCTGCCACTCCAAGGAATCGGTGTCTTCAGAGGGGTTGAGATTTTGACCTAATCATCTTCACTTAATCCTTCGGGGTTTTTATCCTTTGTTCCTGCTCGGTCATCTTCAGCTTGGATGTTTCTGGGCTTCGTTTTTAGCTTTGCGCTTTTTCCCCCTCTCAGTTTCCCAGGCGTCCATGGAGGTCTGGTGGCTGAATCTGGTGGTTGGGCTGTGTTTGTTTTTTGCGCTCATTCTGTTCTTGCCTCTCGAGGCTTTTGCGCGGCTCCCTTCCACTCTTTTGTTCGCATTTAGAGTGTAAATTTTGGTGCCGTTTGTGTACATTTGTCCAAAGGTTATCAATATATTCTTACCTTTACCAACAACAAAAAAATGTCTTTGTGGGAAAGGGTTATTGTAATCAAGGACTTTTTGTTCTTAACATTTCTAATGTCATCAATGAAAATGCTACTGCTTTCGGTTATTTGGCTGAATCTGTTGATTTATGGCATGGTAGATTAGGTTATGTCAATATTTTTTATATTAAGAAAATGCAAAAACAAGGTTTAATTTCTGGAATTAAAAACCCATGTTTTAATAAATGTATAATATGTGCCAAAACAAAATTAACAAAAAAGCTTTGTATTTCTGTAAATAAAGAATCTGATCTGTTGAGTTTAATTCATATTGATCTAGGAGATTTAAAACAAACTATGACTAGAGGAGGTAAAAAATATTACGTGACCTTCATTGATGATTATTCTAGATTTACTAAAATTTATTTGCTTAGGCATAAAGATGAAGCTTTTGATATGTTCCTTTGGTATAAAGCTGAGGTAGAAAACCAATTGAATAAAGGAATAAAAAGAATTAGATCAAATAGAGGTGGAGAATATGTATTGTTTAATAAATTTTGTGAAAATGAATGAATAATTCATGAAACTACACCTCTTTATTCCCCTTAATCTAATGGCATAGCTGAAAGAAAAAATAGGTATTTGAAAGAGATGATGAATTCTATGCTTGTTAGTTCTAATGCTCCAAATAATTTATGGAGTGAAACTATTTTATCTACATGTCACATCCAAAACAGAATACCTCATAAGAAAACAGGTAAAACACCCTATGAATTTTGGAAAGATTATCGTCCTAATTTAAAATATTTGAAAGTGTGGGGGTGTCTTGCTAAGGTTATGCTTCCTAATTCTAAGAAAAGGAAAATAGGCTCTAAATCATATGACTGCATGTTTATTGGTTATGCTAAACATAGTGCTACATATAGATTTCTTGTATTAAAAAGTGACGTGCTTGATAATAATACTGTAGTTGAGACAAAAAATGTAGAATTTTTTAGCATATTTTTCCTTTAAGTGTTGATAATATTTCTCCTGCACCTCTTCATAAAAATGTTTTCGAAAATTCAAATGATAAATTGAGAAGAAGCAAAAGAATAAGGAAAGAAACTTCTTTTGGGAATGATTTTTATACTTATCTTATTGATAATGATCATTTGACTTATTCTGAAATAGTATCTTCCTCATAAAGCAATTTTTGGAAAGAAGCAATAAAAATCGAGATTGATTCTATCTTACAAAATCAAACTTGGAAATTAGTTGATTTACCACCCGGTGCAAAACCGATCGGTTGTAAATGGATTTTTAAAAGAAAATATAATCCTGATGGTTTTATTGATAAATATAAAGCAAGATTATTTGCAAAAGGTTTTACACAAAAACAAAATGTTGATTATTTTGACACTTTTGCTCCAGTTACAAGAATTTCATCAATTAGTGTTTAAATTGCTTTGGCTTCTATTTACAAACTTATTATTCACCAAATAGATGTTAAAACAACTTTTTTAAATGGTGATTTGAAAGAGGAAATTTACATGGTGCAACCTGAGGACTGTATTTTTTTGGCCAAGAAAACAAAATTTGTAAACTTGTTAAATCTTTATATGGCTTAAAGCAAGCGCCAAAGTAATGGTATGAGAAATTTTATGATGTTCTATTTAATAATGGATTTTTCTCTATTGGAGTAGATAAATGTGTATATACAAAAACTGTTGATGGTGAATATATAATTATTAACTTATATGTTGATGACATACTTATTTTTGGTACGTGTATTGATGTAGTGAATGAAACAAAATGTTTTTTGACTTCTAAATTCGATATGAAAGACATGGGGGAGGCTAATATTATTTTGGGTGTTAGAATCATAAAGAGTGATAGTGGCCTAATGCTTACTCAAGCACATTATGTGGAGAGGCTATTTAAAAAATATGATCACTTTGATGTCAAAACTGTGAATACTCCTTATAATTCTAATACCCAATTAATGAAAAATAAAGGAGATGGTGTGGCTCAGTCTAAGTATGCTCAAATTATTGGGAGTTTGATGCATTTGATGGATTTTACTCGACCTGATATAGATTATGCTGTATGTAGACTGAGTAGATATGCACAAAATCCCAATGATGATCATTGGACTGCTTTGAGCAGATTAATGAAATATTTGAGAGGAACCATAAATTATGATATATTATATAGTGGATTTCCTACTGTATTATAAGGATATATTGATGCTAATTGGATTTCGGATTCAGATAAGACAAAATCCACTAGTGGATATATGTTTACCCTTGGTGGAGGTGCTGTAAATTGGAAGTTAGCCAAACAAACAATAATTGCTAAATCCACCATGGAGTCAAAGTTTGTGTTTCTAGAATTGGCTGGTAATGAGGCTGAGTGGTTAAGGAACCTTTTAGCGGATATTCCTTTGGGAATGAAACCGACACATTTTGTGTCTATGCACTGTGATTGCCAAGCGGCAATAGCCATTGCAAAAAATAGAACTTTCAATGGTAAAAATAGACATCCGATTGAGACATGATATAGTAAAGCAACTACTTAAAGATGTAATTATATCAATCGATTTTGTAAAGTCAGAAGTGAATTTGGCCAATCCTCTAACTAAACCTGTGGGAAGAAATTTAATTTATGACACATCGAGGGAAATGGGACTTAAGCCAATTGAGAAAAAGCAACAGTGATGGTAACCCAACCTATGTGATTGGTGATCCCATGAATTAGGTTCATATGGGTAATAACAAGCCACTTGTTGTTTTAGTGATGCACTATTAAAAATTAGTATCCATCCTAAGATGAGAATGGTGCAAAACTCCAAGGAAAAGAGAGGTTGAGCTAAGCTTTTAATGAAATTCCATAGCCATTATTGGTGGTGTATTAAGTTGCAGAATACACTTGATGGAATTACCTATATAAGTGTGGAGTGGGGCCGCTCCTATGAGAATTTTGGCAAAAATCTCTAAAGCACTTATGAATAAACCAAGCACGCGCATGGCTTATTAGCGCAAAACCGTGTTGAACAACAAAGTTTGTGGGAGTGCAATGTGATTGATGAAAAATTATAATTCACAAAAGAAATTTTTGGTTCATAGAAGTTTCAAACTTCACCAATAATTTCGTGAATTATATTTCATTTTTTCTAGGGCCGGTTCATAGCCTAACAAGCACCAGTTCCGATGCATTACACTCTAAAAACCTAGCATCATAATAATTTTATTTTCAAAATCTTTTGAAAAATGTGGGGGATTGTTGGATATTTCAATAATATTTTGAAATATTTACAATAATAACTTTGATAATAGTTATGACTGCATTGAAGACCATCATTATTTTTAACGGTCACATAACGGTTTCTTAACAGTCATACAACGGTTTTCCAATCGTTTTGTAACATTTAATTTATTTCTCAAATAAATCTTTCATTATTTTACAACGGCTCTTTTAACTGTTCTATTTTGTCTGAATATAAAATATCATAAGGCAATCTTAAAAAAGACACACTGAATGAAATAGATAATATTCTTTCTTTTTGAAATCTTTCCTTTCCTTTTCCTTGTTGAGTTACACACAGACGTTGTTTTTGTTCCTTCTAATATTCAGTGCGGAATATAGAAGAAAATCTATTGTATCTTTGGAAGGATAGCCGTCAAAAGCGTATCACATCGAGTTTCGCACTTTGAGGGGCAAACTTATCCTTAAGGACAGTGCCTACACTTACACGCCTCAGACAAATTTATTAGTTCTCATTAGTTTTTTTCCTACATTTCTTGGCTTGTGCAAGTTTCATGGGTCAAGCCTCTGTTTTTCCCCCCTTTTTGGGCTTCTGCTCTTTCCTTAATTTGGTTGACCTTGCTGTGTTTGAACTAGTGCATGAAGCTTGTAATGGAGGGCATGCTTTGCACCATAATGTGCACTTCCCTTATATGCTATAATGATGCAATACAATGTGTTTTATACATTGGAATTTTGTTCTATCGCTAGATCTTTTATTGGCATATAAATTATTGAAATAATAATTTGCTAGATGTCTTCAGCAGGGGTTCTAATGTCACAAATAGGAGGAGATCTACAATGTGGGAGCATTTTAAAGAGATCCTAGTCAAAAAAAGGCTGAGTGTTTATATTGTAGCGCCCTTATTGGTTGTGTTAGTGGGCAAAGGACTAGCTCAATGCATCATCATTTAGCTAAATGTAAGAAGTATCCATATATAAACGCCGGAAAAAGGTAAAAAAGTGCCTCGAGTCAAGTTGTTTGGGGTGGTAGTTCATCAGGTCCATAATAATTTGATCAGAATGCTAGTAGAAAAGAACTAGCGATCATGTTTATTCTTAGTGAGTTGCCTTTTAAGTTGGTAGAGCATGAGGGATTTCATCGATTTGTGAATATAATCTAGCCAAGAATCCAAAATTCTTAATCCCATCACGCAATACATTGAGGCATGATTGTTATGACTTATACGTGGAGGAAAGAAGAAAATTGAAGAAATATTTCTCCGAGAGTATGTCTAACAACCGACACATGGACATTTTGATCAAAACTTAAGTTATTTGTGTCTGACTGTTCATTTTGTTAATGCTGATTGGAAATTGCAGAATAAGATATTAAATTTTTGTCAGATCTCAGGTCATTCTGTTAAGATAATAGGAAAAACAATTGATAAATGTTTGACTGATTGGAGGATCCATAGTGTTTTTTCTATCACTATAGATAATGCTAGCTTGAATAACTTGAGAGTTCAATACCTAAAAAAGATACTTAACTCTTGAAACTCTCTGTTGTTAAGAGGTGAGTTACTCCATGTGAGGTGTTATGCCCATATATTAAGTTTAATTATTAGAGGGGTTAAAAGACATAAACGATTCAATTGCTAGAATGCGTTCAGCTGTACATTATGTGAGATCTTCCCTTAGCAAGCTAAGAAAGTTCAAGGCTTTTGTTGAGTTAGAGAATATTGAGTCAAAGAGTCTTGTATGTTTGGATGTGGAAACTCGTTGGAACTCAACATATTTGATGTTGGAATCAGTTTTGAAGTTTGAAAGAGCTTTTAGCAATATGGAACTTTAGAATAGTAAATATGCCCAAGAGCTTTTAGCAATATGGAACTTTGGAATAACAAATATGCCCAAGAGCTTTCCAAGGGGAAAGGGTTGCCCACTAGTGATGATTGGAATTATGCACATCACTTTTTTCCTTTTCTAAAGTTGTTCTTTGATACAACTATAAAAGTTTCAGGTTCTTCTTATGTCACTAGCAATAATATGGTGAAGGACGTGTATGGGATTTATATAATGATTGAAAGATATTGTAGAAATGAAGACAAAGCTTGTGAGAAATGGCTCAAAGAATGAAAACGAAATTTTGTAAGTATTTGGCAATGTGAACAACATAAATCTCACTTTATTCATTGCTTACGTACTTGACCCGCGACATAAGTGGAATTATGTGAAGTGGATGATTAGTCATGTTTATGAAAGCAATGAGGTAGAAATTTACAAGAAAAAATGATAACATCTCTGACATTATTGTTTGAGTAATATCGCACGGGTGTATGCCCTCAAAGCAACTTGAGGCTAAAGAGCACAAGGATGGTAAGCATGTCGAGGTCCCCGGTGGTTGGTGCTGATATTATAACTGAAATGTATTTTAGCCAAACTGGACAACAATATTTGGATGAAAAATCAGAACTGGACAAGTACTTGGAGGAAGCACATGAACATTATAACTCTGAATTTGATATCTTAAGTTGGTGGAAAGGAAAAAAAAAAAAAAAACAAAATGAAAGTACTTAACTTAAACAATGAGTCGCTTCTCTTTGTCATCATAGACCAAGGATATTATCTAATTTTGAACCCTTCACTCCCACATGTTCAACTTCAATTCCAAAAGGAGGGTGGGCCATCTTGTAAAATACAAGTTCGAAGTATGGCCCCTTGAATGTCATTGTTGCGATCACTGCCGCCACGATCTTAGCCCGCTCTTTCCTTTCTCTCTCTCTCTCTCTCTCTCTCTCTCTCTCTCTCTCTCTCCGACTGTCAATGTTCATGCTCTCTAGGACTGAAATGGAAGAGAAAATGAGTGGGCTGATGATCGTCGCGCTGTGATTGCAACAAATGACAGGAGGCCCTCTGGCCAAGAGTGGTAGATCAACCAAGTCACGTCTGAATGATAATATTCTGCAGAAACAGATAATATTGAGTCATATCTGAATGATGATCCAAAAAAAAGAAAAATGACAAAGTTCTGCAATCACAAGTTTAGTGATTCTCTATCTAAGAATTTCTACTGCCTTCTCAACGGGTGCACCTCCTAGCATGTTGTTCTCATTCTCAAATTCATCTTTGAAAGTACTCCAAAACGCAAGCCAATGGATAACCTCCAACTTGACAAATTGTTTCAGCAGAAACCTGCATTAATAAATTGAAGGCATTGTCAACCTTATTCTATGGCACATTATGGAAATAATGAAAGAGGTGTACAACCAATTATCTAAAGCAACTTAAAGGTGTACCTGAATTGGGAATTTTAGAGAGATTTTTATCCTCTAAAGTGACACTAATAAGGCTTGACTGCATAGGATCATGTGGTGATAAAAGCGAGCACCACCAGATTTTCCTCAAAACCTGCATTAAATTAAATCACATAATGAATAGTAGTGCCTTGAAAATTGTAGTGAAGACCTAACGACAAAAGAGCTTCAGCCTTGCCACAACCCCCAATCAAATCTTTCATCCAATCTAATTCAGGATGAGGGCAATGCCTTATTCCCATGCATAATCCCCTTATAGTTCAATCCCATTTGACTACATCTCCAATGATTCTACTCCCAATCCAACATGGAATGATTTTCTATATAATCGACTTCCATCTTCTTGATTGAATCCTATACATACAGCAATCCTGAAATCGATTTTCAAAGTTAATTTTTTTTTTCGAAACGTGGACCCTTAAAGTGCCATAACTTAGCAGAAAATGACACTTAAAGTGCCATAACTTAAGAAATGTACACTTAAGTACCAAAATCAGAGCAAAATGAATGGCTTAAGTGTCAATCCGGCCAAATTGCATGCATGGCATTTTTCCGGTGAAGCAAGCTCAAAATGACATCATTTTGTATGCTGACGTGACCAAATAATGCAAAAACGATGCTGTTTTGGGTTGACATGGTAAAAAAATAATATAAAAAATAATTAAAAAATTAATTTAAATTTAAATTTAGTTAAAATATTTAAAAAAATAATTTTAAAAAAATTTTTTTTTTAAAAAAGGGGGAAGAGGCGGCTGCTCGGCTATCGCCCATCGCCGCCACCTCCCCGCCGTCGCCAAGAAGGGCTAGCGACGAGAGGGAGGAGGGTCGGTTGGGGTTGCTGGGCCTTGGCCAAGGGCCGATGATCCCGGCCGACCGACGGCGAGGGCTTGTGAGCCCTTGCCTAGATTCGGCAAGGGCCGTCGACCCTCGCCTAGATCCGGTTTCACCGAGGAGGAAGAAAAAGGGGGAGGAGGAGGGAGGCGGTCGACGGCACCCTCACCTTCCGGCGACGGCGAGGGCTCAGCCCTCAATCGCGGGCTGCCTTCCTCCTCCTCTATTTTTTTTAATAAATATAAATTATATATTATTTTGTTTTAAATTAAATTTAATTAATTTTTATATTATATTAAAATACATAATATGCCAAAACGACGTCGTTTTGGCCAATTTAAGGGCTCTATTTTAGCCAACACCCGAAACTACGTCATTTTTGGTGAATTAGAGCTAACTCAGCTCTCCGGTGAGTCACATTGGCGATAAATATTAATATTTAATTGCCACGTATGATTTCCGGCCGGCTTCGCCGGAGGTGGCACTCAAGTGTCCCACTTTTCTTAAAATATGACACTTAAGTGTACATTTCGTAAGTTATGGGACTTAAGTATCTCTTTGTGCCAAGTTATGGCACTCATAGTGTTCTTTTCTCAAAAATCTTGCATGGGAAAATTAATAGCCACTGGACATAATGCTCTGACTAATCCAAAGGGACTTATCAGCATTTAGCATCGCATCACAATGAAAAGGAAAATACTTGGACACACGTTAACCTCGACAGCCCCATTCATTTCTAAGCAGTCAAGTGCTGAAGACTCGCTAATATCCTACCAGAAACGACGGATTCAATCAAAAGGGAAAAAGGAACTAACCCATCTCGATTCGCTTCTCTAGCAATCGGAAGGGGCCAAGCTCAAGGCCTAAGGAGGAAGGACAAAAGGGAGAGAGAAAGGAGACTCGACGAACCCCTCCTCAGTCGCTTGCTTCTCTTGTGTCTCTGAACATCCTGATTTGAGAGAGAAAATAAAAATGGTTAATAAAAGATTTCAGGGGAAATAAAGAGAGAGAGAGAGGTAAATGTGGGAATGAGAAATCGGAGGAGATCCGATTTTAATCCATAAAAGGTTTTCTCCACTGGGGTCACGTTCTCCACCTCAAAAGATCGTGGCCCGCGGCCAGGAGGGGACGCTTAAAAAAATGTTTAATAGATTTTTTTTTCACAAGAATTAATCGGTTTCATTAATTGCTTTCTTGATCAATGAAGAATTCGATTTTTTCATCAGCTGGGCTTTACAGTAATCAACGTCATAGACTTTTTCTAACGATAATTTCTATCAAATTAAATGTTTTGAATGCTTTATAACAGTTATTCTTTTTCTTTTTTTTAGAATATTAGTTGGTTTTCAAGTACATGGTAAAAAAAAGATCTTCAAATAATGGGAAAAAAATTGATTTTTGTGTTGCCTATAATTTCCCCTACATTAGAAATAAGGCATTGACAATGACATTGCAACACTATTTAAGTTAATTAAAAGTAGTAAAAGTTGTCTTTCTAGAGACTTTAAATTGAAAATTACATTCTCGAACTTATGTAAGTGTGGCAAAAAGTTAGATTGAAATCATTAGGGTATTTAAAGTTTATGATTTTTGATGATATCTCATAAAGATTTGCAAGTGTTCGTACTATAATGTGCATGGTTTGTTGTTTTTGGTGGTATTAGATTGCCAATTTTTTTTTAGAAATAGACAATCAAAGGAAGAAAATAAAAGACAAGTGATTAGTGATTGATTTGCCCACGCAAACCGAACCTTTCCGGCAAATTAGGAGGAAAATACCCCCCTAAATCATTCCATCACGTAGCAACATAGGAACCACGCGCTCGCCTCCGCCCTCCCTCTAGTAGTTTTCCCCCATTTTCAATCATCTTGTTGGCCTTTTAAATCTCTGAATCTTAGCCCCACCACTGCCTTTTTCCGAGGAATATCGCCTGGCACAGAGGAAGCTCGGGCTCGAAGAATCTCCAGAAGCACAAGTGATCCGACCAATAGTAGCTACGAAGATCTGGAACGCCATGGAAGTCGCCACCAAAGCCAGCTGCAATGACGGCGGCCAGGGAAAGCATCTCCACCGCAACGGCCGCGGCCCTGGCCCCAAGCAGGCTCGGCGTCGAAGGCGTTGAATCAAGGGTGAGACCAAGTTGGCTCGGCGCCACCAGGGCTAAAATACCCGTCGTCATCCCACTAGACATGGGAGGGGCATAGAAAGGCCGGCTGGTGGGGCAATCGGGCCGAGGAGCTAACTCGTTGAACAGCTCGTTCCACGCCATCTTCTTAGCCTTCACTTGCACCAAACTTTGATTTCAGTTTTTTTTTCTTGAATCAAACTTGAAATGTGTTTTTTTTTCCCAAAATAACAAAAACAAAAAAGCAATTAGAAAATTAGAAAAATATTTAATTGAGGATTTTATTCGATTAAGATTGAGATGAATGAAAATAATAACCAATGACATGAGGCTTGTTAATTGGTGTGGATGCATGTGAAAGGTCTTGAAGGAGGAGGAGATTTTTTTTGTTGTTGTCCCTTGTGAGGTAGACACTCAAATCACTTTCATGGCCATTACATGACAAGTTGATGTTCTAATCATAGATGATTCAGATCTTATGCTATTTGGCTATCCCATATTGAGTATGGCAGTTACTTCTTTCTATATCTTATCCAATCCCTCAAAATAGACAACCACCTAGTAAATTATAGCCTTTTTTGACCCACTTAATTGAATGTAATCACAAATGACTCGGATTGTATACCATTTGATTGTCCAAAAGCAAGTTATTTAGTAGCTACTTCTTGCTGTATTTTATTTATCCATTACAACACGCAATATATCCAGTCCATTGCATTTCAGATAACATATTTCACGTTTATATTTCTTGTGATTATGTATATATGCACTCTTGCTCCTCGACAACACATTACACAGTTGCTCTCCTATTCCTCACTACTATGAAGACCAACTTCGCCCCCATCATTCTCATCCACTACACCCACCCCTCATGGTTGGTTAGTTTTATGATTTAATGAAGGGACAAAATTTGAAAGAAAGACAAGACAACCCTAAATCACAAACAAGGAAGAGATAGAAACTTGGCAAGCCAATTTGTCATGAATTTTTGTAGGTGTTGTGATGCATTGAATATCACTCCCTTTGGCTATTCGCAATTTTCTCCGCGAATGATAGCAATAACTTTCATTATTTTCTCATATTGAATTGCCTCAATTATAAGTAAATCCCGTTCTTTTTATTTAGTAAACTATCTTTGACTCTTTTTTGGTGTTAATAATTGTGTTCACTAATTTAGTTTGAATAGATGACATGCACCTATTTTGCAATGTGTATAAGTCTAGACAGTATTAAGCTAGTTGCTAATTTATAGATGGCAAGTAGACTAAAAGTTTTGAATCTCATGGGATCTAAACCCTTAATCAAAACACATAAATCCTCTAGATAGAGAGCAGTTCCAAAGTAAGGAGCCAACGCCACAAAGGCTTAGTTGTGGCCAAAAGCTAAGGATGAGATGCAAGGGTGAGGTCGTGCTTGGTGTAACATTCTTTGGCTATCTTGGAACTACTAACCACTATGGCTGGGAAAAAGCCGAGCCTGATGGTGAAGAAGACATGTACTCGTCTGCCATGGACGCAAAGGTCCTGTGAGGAAGACGGGATTTTGCTAGTATGGGCAAATGCCCTACGACGGGCCATGCACCTGCAACTTTTGGTGGTGTTTGAGCTTGTGACATAAGCTTTTGAAACGTGCATGGATTGATAGGATGACAATGACTAGGATCACTCCATACAAGTGGCTAAAGTTCAGGTCTTGAAGTAGAGAGTCCACTTGCAATAGGTTCATCATTGAGCTGAGTTAGTATTTTTTTAAAGAATAACATATGACTATACAACTTCCCCTCCTAGCATTATTGATTACTTTCGTAAAGTATAATTAATTACATATTAGGCTCCAATTGTGCTTAAGAAGTCACTGCCTCGGAAAAATAATTAATTACTTCCCAAGTGCCTTGATGAAAGCACATCCCACATGCTATGAAAAAAAAAATCCTACGGAAGTAGGAGTAACTGGAATGGCTTTCTAGAGAGCTCAAGGACCAACAAAAGATGCTTCGTAATTAATCGTAAAAGGAGAAGAATGGGTCGATAGGCTTTCGGTACTACTTTCCAAAAAAGTCGTCTGTTGAGGCTGTCAAGGAGAGACATCTGGGGTGAGAGAAAAAAGGTAATGGAAACGGAGATGGGGTGAAAGAGAGTAACAGAGACCGGTAAAGGAGGGGAGGAGAGAGAGGAGAAGACTTTGGGACACTGGTATAATGAGTTCATCTCAACCACTTCGGTGCTACTTTCAAGAGGTTTCTCCTACGCCTCGAATGGTTATTTCTTTGCACTAACTATTCCATTATCCCATAACCGTCCCATACAATTATTCTTGAGTGATGTCCCACAATCTATTTTCAAAAGATCTGCTCGTAACTGCTTGTCTTCCTTCGAAAGACTAATTCTACATGGGAGAAGAGAATAGATCGTGGGACATCACTGAAAGATCTACTTTCAGGCGATTTCTCCTACGCCTCGAACGGTCGGAAGACGAGCAATTATGAGCTGATCTTTTGAAAATGGATTGTGGGACATCACTCAAGAATAACTGCATGGGACGGTTATGCGATAATGGAATAGTTAGTGCAAAGAAATAACCGTTCGAGGCGATAACTGTGCCATGCATAAATAACCTAAAGATTGAGGTGGAAGACTACCAGTTATGAGCAGATCTTTTAAAAATGGATCGTGGACATCACTCAAGAATAACCGCATGGGATGGTTATGGGATAATGGAATAGTTAGTGCAAAGAAATAACCGTTCGAGGCATAGGAAAAACCGCCTGAAAGTAGCACCGAAGTGGTTGAGATGAACTCATTATACCAGTGTCCCAAAGTCTTCTCCTCTCTCTCCTCCCTCCTTTACCGGTCTCCGTTACTCTCTTTCCCCCCCTCTCCATCCCCATTGCCTTTTCTCTCTCACCTCGGACGTCTCTCCTTGACAACCTCAACCGACAGCTTTTCTGGAAAGTAGTACCGAAAGCTTATCGACCCATTCTTCTCCTTTTACGATGAATTACAAAGTAGCTTTTGTTGGTCCTTGAGCTCTCTAGAACACCATTCTAGTTACTCCTACTTCCGTAGGAATTTTTTTTTTTTTTACATAGCACGTGGGATGTGCTTTCCTCAAGGCACTCAGGAAGTAATTAACAATCCTCTGAGGGAGTGACTTAAGCACAATTGGAGCCTAATTTGTAATTAATTATACTTTACAGAAGTAATCAATAATCCTAGGAGGGGAAGGTGTATAAGTCATATGCTGTTCTTTAAAAAATACTAACTCAACTCCATGATGAACCTATTGCAAATGGACTCTCTACTTCAAGACCTGAACTTCAACCACTTGTATGGAGTGATCCTAGTCATCGTCATCCTACCTATCAATCCATGTACGTTTTCAAAAGCTTATGTCGCAAGCTCAAACACCACCAGAAGTTGCAGGTGCATGGCCCATCGTAGGGCATTTGCCCATACTAGCAAAATCTTGTCTTCCTCACAGGACCTTCGCATCCATGGCAGATGAGTACGGGTCATTCTTCACCATCAAGCTCGGCTTTTTCCCAGCATAGTGGTTAGTAGTTCCAAGATAGCCAAAGAATGTTACACCAAGCACGACCTCGCCCTCACGTCTCATCCTTAGCTTTTGGCCACTGAAGTTATGGGCTACAACTATGCCTTTGTGGTGTTGGCTCCTTACTTTGGAAATGCTCTATATCTAGAGGATTTAGGTGTTTTGATTAAGGATTTAGATCCCATGAGATTCAAAACTTTAAGTCTACTTGCCATCTGCAAATTAGCAACTAGCTTGATACTGTCTGGACTTGTATGCATTGCAAATTAGGTGCATGTCATCTATTCAAACTATATTAGTGAACACAATTATGAACACCAAAAAAGAGTCAAAGATAGTTTACTAAATAAAAAGAACGGGATTTACTTATAGTTGAGGCAATTCAATATGAGAAAATAACGAAAGTTATTGCTATCATTCTCGGAGAAAATTGCGAATTGCCAAAGGGAGTGATATTCAATGCATCACAACACCTAAAACAATTCATGACAAATTAGTTTGCCAAGTTTCTATCTCTTCCTTGTTTGCGATTTAGGGTTGTCTCGCCTTTCTTTCAAATTTTGTCCCTTCATTAAATCATAAAACTAACCAACCATGAGGGGTGGGTGTAGTGGATGAGAATGATGGGGGCGAAGTTGGTCTTCATAGTAGTGAGGAATATGATAGCAACTGTGAAATGTGTTGTCGAGGAGCGAGAGTGCATATATGCATAATCACAAGAAATATAAACTTGAAATGTGTTATCTAAAATGTAATGGATTGGATATATTGCGTGTTGTAATGGTAAATAAAATACAGCAAGAAGTAGGTACTAAATAACTTGCTTTAGGACAATCAAATGGTATAAAATCTTAGTCATCTATGATTACATTCAATTAAGTGGGTCAAAAAAGGTTATAGTTTACTAAGTGGTTGTATATTTTGAAGGATTGGATAAGATATAGAAAGAAGTAACTGCTATACTCACTATGGGATAGCCAAATAGTATAAGGTCTTGAATCATCTGTGATTAGAACATCAACTTGTCATGTAATGGTTAGGAAAGTGATTTGAGTGTCTACCTCACAAGGGACAACAACATAAAAAATCTCCTCCTCCTTCAAGACCTTTCACAGCAACCACACCAATTAACAAGCCTCATGTCATTGGTTATTATTTTCATTCATCTCAATCTTAATAGAATAAAATCCTCAATTAAATATTTTTCTAATTTTCTGATTGCTTTTTTGTTTTTGTTATTTTGGGAAAAAAAAAGAGTAAACGTGCTCTTCAAGTTTGATTCAAGAAAAGAAAACTGAAATCAAAGTTTGGTGCAAGCAAAGGCTAAGAAGATGGCGTGGAATGAGCTGTTCGACGAGTCAGCTCCCTGGCCCGATCGCCCTACCAGCCGGCCCTTCTATGCCCCTCCCCACGTCAGGTGGGACGACGACGGGTATTTCGACCCTAGTGGCGTCGAGCCAGCTTAGTCTCACCCCCGATTCGGCACCTTTGATGTTGGGCCCACCTGGGGCTAGGGCCGCAGCCGCTGCAGTGGAGATCGCTTTCCTTGACCACCGTTGTTGCAGCTGGCTTCGCCGACAACCTCCATGGCATTCCATTCTTCACGGCTACTATTGGTCGAATCACTTGTGCTTCTGGAGATTTTTCGAGCCTAGGCTATCTGATGGAAGTTTTCTTACCATTGCAGACAGAGTGCCTCCTCTCTTCCCATTACAGACTATCTGATGGAAGTTTTCTTACCTTGTCTCCTTGCGCTCCTATGTCGTGAAATCCCACACATATACACACTCGTCTGTTTACGCCAAAGACTAACAAAGAGGTTTGTCTGTCACAATTTGTCAGGCTTTTGGAAATCTTCATCCGAAAGTCCTGCACGAATGGCCGTCAATTATCAGTTAGCCTCGCATGTCACTATTTGAAGCAATCTACACTATGACAAGGGTGAGGCGAATCATCTACGTTCAGTATCGGTCGAGGTTGCTACTTTTTCTTTTTTTGGATGGGTAGGGAATCAGGGAAAAGCCAGAGACAAAAGGTACAGATGGGCTCACTGATTATGACGATGACCTCTCCTCCAATTACGGTGGTACCAATGGAAGAGGAGAATGCACATAGCTTCGTAGAATTGAAGTAGTCTTCCTTCGGAAGACGAGCAGTTTTGAGCAGATCTTTTGAAAATAGATCGTGGGACATCACTCAAGAATAATTGCATGGGACGGTTATGGGATAATGGAATAGTTAGTGCAAAGAAATAACCGTTCGAGGCGTAGGAGAAACTGCCTGAAAGTAGCACCGAAGTGGTTGAGATGAACTCATTATACCAGTGTCCCAAACTATTACATATCCCGTTTCGTCCATTCTCTAAAATCCAATCTCGACGACAAATTGGATTTTTTATTCCCACTAATTTTCATGCTCAAGATAAACAAAGAGCACCGCCGACTTAGATTCCGTGTAATAGAATTTGAGATTACTTAACTAAACCTAGGACATCCATTTCACATTTGAATAAAAATCTGAAAAAACGCTCAACTATTCGCTGCCAACTACTGTCCGCCAGTCTTCAAAATTGCGCTTTGCCATCACTGACGAGAAGTATTCTCTCGTTGAAGACCAACACTTCTTCCAATCCAAACCATTGTAAAAGGAGATTGGTTGGAATGGGAATCCGTTTGAGGAGTCCTTATCCTGAAACCAAGCAGGGCTTATTAGTTTGGGGTCCGTGCATAGCACGGGCATGTTTTTACGTTTTCTAATTAGCTAAAAATACAGCAAAATAATACTATAGCTTGGTTTCAAAATAGATTTATGATTGTATAATGGAGGCCATAGCCACCACCTTGTGGGTTTGAGTCTTACTAGCCACATGTGGCCGAGGCGGTTTTAGGGTGCGTTTGGGAGTGGCTTTGCCAAGCCACTTTGGGCATCCAAAGCCCTTTGGGCTAAAAAATGGTGTTTGGGAACTTATTTTGTAAACATACTTGGGGAAAAGTGAGCATTTAAAAGACTAAAAGTCCAAGGCTGCCATAGTAATAACATGGTGAAGTGGTCCCATGGCAATTTTTATGCTTTGCTATAATTCATTAAATACAATATAATGAATTAGATGTCTATAATTCATGAAACTGAAATTAAGATGAAAGAAACAATCCATCCCACAAGGTTTTGTTTGGTCATTTTGATTTTTTTTTTTTTGTGAAATAAGATAACGAAAGGATTTGCAATTTGGTTCTTCCCCCTAATTCATCACCTGCCACATCTTGTAACTTCAAATTCCAACCCACCTTGTCTTCTCATCATCACTGCACCCTCTGTGTGGGACTTTTTAATCCGAATTTATGGTTAACATCGAATAAGATAAAAATTATCTAATTCATTGTTATATGTGATTCACTAAGCATAATATAAAAGAATTAATTTATACTGTCGCGACCTAAATTTTCGAGTGAATCGCTTAGGATTTGGCTAATGGATTACTTAACCTAGACTTAGCTCGGGCTCTCCCAAGCCCATACCAATGCGCAACTTAAGTTCAAATTTCTTAACATGCAAATGAATTTTATTTAGGAGTCACTACTAATCAATTTACGGTAGATCAATTAGATACCTAAGTAAAATAATGGGATGATCATTTTACTCCTACGAATCATAGACTTTGGGTACAGGGACTTAGTTACACTAGGGCGTGTATGACAAAATTTATGTTTCTTGATTTTCTGTTTTCTGTTCTCCCGGAACAGGTTTTGTAAATCCGTTTGGTAACACAATTTGATTTATCTATTTCTGAAACAGATTTCTATTCCAGAAATAGAGAAATTGAAGAAATTAGAAGCTGAAATTTTTAACTTCTCAGTTTATGAAATAGAAATCAGAAACTGAAATCAAACCATATAAAAGAATCTTGCAATTTCTTGCTAACTTAATTCACTCATAACCACAACTTCACAAATTATTACTAATTTTCTTTTTCTAATTTTTCTCGTGTTTTTTTTTTCATTTTGCATTTTTTTTATAACTTCCTCTTTAGGATGAAAAGCAATTGAATGGGTCCCCAATTTTCAAAAAAAAGACCAAAGTTCTTAAATGCTTACTTAAAAACAATGGGGCTCTTTCCTCCTAGAAAAAGGCACGCGCATGGTTAGTTGAAGAAAAAGTTCTTACATAATAGATAAATAAAAAACATGCCTAGAAATTTAACCTTATTTTTTTACGGATTCAAAATTCTTGCAAAATCAAAATAATTAGATTGTTACACAATTTTGAATTTTAATTCGAAGGCAAGAGATTCAAGAGAATCTCTCTCTTTGCTATGCAAGGGCCACTAAAGGTTTATTGAACAACAATAAAGAAATTAGGGTTGAACAACCGGGTGATTCAATTCGAGAATCAAAATAAACCGACCTTCCCCTATTGGTTCATAACCATAAACATTATTTTAAGGTAGAATTCTCATATATTCCTTTACACCATTAATTTTATTTTGTTAATAATCTTGTATAATACTAATTTTTCATAAAATGACAAGGTGTATAGGCGCCATTGATGGCACTCATATTCATGCTTCCCATGTACTTGTCCGAACCTAGGATGGGCTTGTAAATGATACATTGACCGAGGAGGGAAACCAAATTAATATGCTTAGGAAAATAATTGCTAATAAAATGGCAATGGATAATAATATGCCGGAAATTCCATGAAATTGTATTTTCAACTTTTGTAATGTATTAGTATTATTTCGATTATTATTTTGTATTTGAGGATTTCCTATGTTGTTTTAGTATTATTTTGACTATTATTTTGTATTTGAGGATTTCCTATGTTATTATCTAATCAATTTCTATTTCTAGAAATATAAATTTTGTTATGTTATCAAATGGATTTCTGTTTCGGAAATATAAATTTTGAGTCGTTATCAAACGGGTTTCTTTGCTCAAAAAACTTGTCGGGGAATAGAAATTAAGAAATTGATTTCTGGCTAGAAATCAATTTATGTTTTAGAAATTTTGTCATGTGCAGCCTAGACTTCTCTAATGCCCTTTTGGTACCATTTCTTTTATTTTCAAAAGTGTTTTTGCAGGCAGCTTGGATTTATTTTAAATCTATTTCCCTAACATGTGAAGTAATCATACGGGTGCGCAAACCACCAATTTAACACCCAAAAAAAGCAATGAATAAATTACGAGACTTACCTTGTAGCAACGAAAGCATATGAGTGCTTAAATCAAAATTCACATCAAAACCCTAGATATAATTTCTAATTAACATGCAATTTCTTTTTATTTTTACTTATTTAATGAGAATCTAATTTATATGCAATAGAATGTTACTAATCTAACATGAAATGATATGACATGGCAATATGAACAAACCATATGACATATGTATGCAATCTATCCTAGAGAATGAATTAATTTATCCTAAGACAATTTTTGTATTTTTTATGAAATTTGAAATTAAAATTGTCTAATGGTTAAATATGCAATCTAAATTAACCAAATGAACTAATTCTAATGACGAGAAATTCCTAATTAAATGAACCTAGCAATAATCACTAAATGATATGCATTTCATGAATCTAATCCTACATGACATTCGCATTATTTTTTTGTATTTTTGTATTTTTTTTATGAAAATTCGTAATTAAAATTGCTAAAAATAAAAATCTAGCTAAAGTAAGATATTGCAATCAATCTCCATGGAATGCAAATGCAATTTTTTGTATTTTCAGGATAAACAGAACAATTAAGATATAAACACTAAATTATTCATGGTCATCAAAAATGTTATCCACCATTCAAATTTAATTCAAACTTGATTATTTCGCTAATAAAATCGATAAATTGATCTTTAAGTCTTAAAGATTAAGATAACAATTTTACTCCCGCGTGAATAATTATTCTATCTAAAGAATTATAGATAAAATAAAAATTCATGTGGTTGCGAGTTGGGCAATAAACCATAATTGGGAATTAACCAATAATTCAAATATGCACGTAAGATATTGAAAAGCATTCATTAGGTAATCAAATATCCAAATCAAATTTAGATAAAATAATTACCTAATTTCGCAAATAATGCTACCAAATTTGAACCGAACAGAATCCACTCAACAGGTGATGGCGGTGCGTGGTAGTGCTCGGCTAGATGCAGGGACGGGTAGCCATGGGACAGCAGCAACGAAGTCAGCGGTGGGGCTGCAGTAACGTCATCGGTGAAGGAGCTGCGGTGACGTCGAGGGATGCTCGAAGAGGACAACCTCCTCTGTCCTTCTGTTGACTTATTGACCAGTGGACCCATACCACTTTTTTCCACTCTCGTCTCCTCTGTATGATGGCTCTCCTCCAATGGTGGCCGTGTGTGGTGGGGAGAACTAGCAAAACAGAAACTTGATAGACAACGCAACAAAACTCGCAAACCGAGGCACTGGATCAGAGTTCTTCTTTGAAAATTCAGCAAAAACCCATGCAACGAATTCAATTCGAATTTGAAGACAAGAATAGAATAGATTATCATACGTATATTTCTATATTTTCATGTAGAAAGATAAAGAAGAATAAGTCTCATTTATTTAATTATCCATTCCTTACACTTATTATAGTCACTTCGATATACTCAATATAATTATTCTAAGATATCTTTCTAACAATAACAGGTACAAATATTAAATTGAGGTACCCATTCTATGATAATTTTTAACAACTTACCCTCTTTCTTTGTGCGCCTAGTATTTCCGGCAATTGCAGTGGCTTCTTCATCTCTTCATGTTCAAAAAAACAAAGATTTTTTAGATTCGATAGGACCTGCCAAGAACAAAACACTGGAATGTACAGCAAGAGTTACTTCTTGTTGAGATCAAGAGCAAGTATTTAGATTAACGCCAGTGCTTGCTCGGCATCAGAGAGAACTTGGACGGCCACAAGCAAGTGTAGGAGTCCCGAGAACTTGTTCCTTCTTGTATGGTTGGAAATAGGCTTGCGGCTGCAGTGGCAAGAC